>NC_088653.1:9143289-9338289 GCF_964019385.1 Sycon ciliatum | reverse complement strand
CGCGTGAGTCAAACTTTTCAAATTACCGAAATATGGCTAATCAGAACAAGCTCAAATCTTGTGACTATTCCTAATTTTTCTTCCTCTTTCGTCTGCCATAAACCTTTGATTTGTAATTGATGAGGTACCATAATGGCGAGTACGTATACCTAGAACGGCCAACCAGTGTCATTTGACACCTGCACTATAAAAAGCCATTATTGCAGCTAGATGGAAACAATATGAACACATTTCGAAGGTGTCGGCCATATGGAGTTGCTCGTATGCCAACCAGACAAAAGAAAGGTGCATGGGCAGGAAAATCGCTGAATACAGGACGAAATATATGATCACCACACAACCGTCGGGCGAGAATCGCGAATTTGGGGCGGGTAACTATTAGTGCACAGATTGCACAAACACTCTTCAGCTAATGTCCTTGATACTGCTCATTCCCTTTCATTTTCCTGTAAATTGCCCCAGAGGAGCCATCGCGGTCTGACGGCCAAGGAAATACTAGAACGGATGTAGCCTATTACCATGCATGAATCTGATGACCATGAAAGCGAAATTGCCCACTTTATCTTCATTTGATAGATGTTCAAGTGTAGTGACCATTGGCAGTGGTAGATCTGTTCTGTCAGATGAGGGCGAATCGTACGGTCACAACACCTGAGTACCACCTGTGGATTCAGAATGTGTTGAGGTTTACGAGCCTCTAGAGAGCAGACGAGGATTGCGGGATAGTCCAGACAAGGAATTGTCAGAAACAGTTGCAGGAGTGGTGGAGACCCCGAAATGGATAGTGTTGAGGAAGAGGAATCGCAACTCTGCAACCTGGAGATGGTACACCGCATTATCGCAAGGATGGTGCTGTGTAGATAATCCTTTCTAACTACTTGACGAGCTAATAAGGCGCTTGAACCAAACCTCTTCCTCCTCCGCTTCCGGCTAAACGGGTAGGCAGCCGCTGGGATGCCTCCTCTCTTTTTATTGGCCCTGGATGCTGCTGAAGGTGATTGCTAAGTCATAACTGATAACTTCATCATCAGTGCATTACTGGTCAAGAAACTGTTGGAGAATAAAGAGTTGCAGTATGAACCACTTTGGGAAATTGCAGTGAAATACCATCTAACTTCATTGCCAATAATCGCGGATTGCATTTTGTTTTTCAAGACTACATTGTAGGATGCAAAGATGGTAGACAAAGAAGGTAGAAGTAGCAAGAATTATCAATGGTCCGCCTAGTGTAGACCACCTAGAGCCATATGTTTTACATGGTGAGAGTAGGAAGCCCCACATCGTCCAATTCTAGTAAAAGACGAGATATGTCCTTGACCGTTTCGATGGAATGTGGTAGATCTACTCAACAAAGACTATTCCAGAAGATGTCCCCTGCAAGGCGGTTACATAAATGAATAGATGGGACAGGAATTAACGCCTTCACAATATCCCAGACCTTTGCTAGTTCATGCACATCCAGAAAACGCTCATTCCTGCACTGGTCAATAAGCTTGTAGATAGTTATGGCATCTGGTTGCTAAGTGCCAGCGCAAAGGAGAAGAGAAGGTTATACCTCTTTGAAAGAGTCTAAAATGCAATCGTTACTAGCCTAAACCATCTCTAGCAGCATCTGCGTCAACTTGGTGAAAAAATAATGCTCATATTCAGTCCATGTTTGTACTTGTTACTGTGTGTCATTCATCGTGACGGTCAAGTAATCCGATTATGCTAAAGCACATATTCCCGAAAAGCAGTTCCTCATGTGCCCAGTGACGTTGACACATTGCTTGTTATTGTAACTCTGTGATTATAAGAAATTCCTATGCAAGTAATTGAAGTTTTGCCAGCAATTGAGTTCATCCTTCGCAATTGCCGTTACGCGTACATTGTATTTTAGTTGCGTATAGCCAACAATAGTGTCTGGGTGAATCCTAAATTGTTGTGTATATCATATATGCCGATAGTGATAGCCAGCACTGAAAACAAAAACTATAATAACCTATATCATAGGTCTCAGACATGGGTAATGTATGCAGGTGTCAAATGACACCGTTTGGCCGTTCTAGGAGTACTGAAAGTGGCGGCCGTCCTAGGGTTAAGGATTGCTATCTCCTCCACCATGGTTGATTTAAGTATAATTTTGACACTTCTTGCACACAAGTATTATGACAGTGGTGTTTGATTTGGTTGATTTCACCACTACCACCGTTACTCTCTTTTCCTCAACACACTTGCTTGTGTTGGATTTGATAGTATTTTCAAAACGTTTTTTACATTTCAGAAAGTATTCTAGTTTCTGATTTAGTCTTCTTGTTAACTGCTCAGGTTTAAAAGGGAGAATACTCCCCCCCCCCCTCTCTGACAACTGAGCATCAACTCCAAAGATCTATTGCAGATACTTCTTCCGCGTCATTAATATTGTCGCTTCGAACCTCGCAATGTTTGTGACTTCGCTCGTCTTAGTCAGACTGTCCAAATTGCATTTTTCTGGGTTCGAGAATTGGTGCGACCCTTCCTGCGCAATTTCTACTTGTTACTGAAGCTGTTTTTGTCTCGCACTTTGTCGGAGCTGTCTTCCGAAACAAGAAAATTCGTCGCGCTTAGCTATATTCCGGCCCAGAGCGCATATCGTTTTTCTGGAGTTCGCGCCGTCCCACATCGTTCGCGTGGGCATTTATCAAGAATGTAAACTCGGGTATAAGAATCAATAATATTGATTCAGCATTTGTATTATATTATAATACAAATGCTGAAGTTGACGATGTCAAGAACAAAGTGTTCTCAAATTCCTAAAATGCGCTACTTGTGGCGTAGGTTGCTGCGTAGGTAGTAGGTCTGAAAACAGCAACAAAATCAGCGAAGCGCTTGCCAAGGAAAGAATGTACAGGACTGCTTACCCTATCCCGCTGCTGCAAATTCATTACAATGTACTACTTGAAGTAGAAAAATGCTAGTTTGCCTTCATTACCTGCCACCTGCAGGCATGGATCGCTTGAAAACGAAGGAATAGTTTCTTGACTTGAATTTGAACGCGTGTCTTGTTCAGAATATTTTTGAGTGCTGAAGGGTCTGCCTCAAAATCTTATGAGAACGTCGCCCTTAGCTGCAAGTGCAGCGAAGCGGGAGGCGACAAACTAAAGTTTTTGTCTGTCGACAATGCTCCGCCTCAATTTCTAGCTGATTTCTTTGCCCTTCGAGTGGACAAAATAAATTCGACAAATCGCTCTGGGAAGCGACAATTTTAATGACGCAGAGGAAGTACAGCATTAGTTACTGTGCAAGAATTGTCACGAATTATTACAAGGTCAAAGTCACCACCGTAAGTAGTGGAAGTTGCAAACCTTCTGTCGTAGTAACACCGGCCAGTATCCATGGCCCATACAATTTAGTTACGTTTGGTTCAAAGCGAAACAGCGTACATGGCTGGGGCTGCCACTGAACACTTTGCGTTGCGATTGCAGGGCTTTTATGGGCAACCACTGCCAGCAGGAAAAATATAAAAAATCGAAATGAAAAAGAAGGTAATGTAAAAATAAGACTGGACGTATGGATCACGTTTTATGAGTTACTGTACAATACTGTAACAAGATAATACACAGTTAGAAAGCGTGGTAGCTTAGCACAAAACTGACAGGCTACTGAGAAATTCACGTACCAGACACCTCACAATCATGTAGCTTTAACAAAATTTCAGTGCCCAAACCAACATACTTCCAGCTTGGAAGGTTCGTATTATTTTATGCTAGGACCTAAGAGGGGAAGGTGAGCGCAGCTAAAATGTGCACACGCTTTGTCTCACGGCAACAAAGAATGTGAGAAGTAGAATAGTGAGCAATGGAATGCGGGTACTGCAGAGTAGTGGTGTTGGCGAGTCTGGGCGCAATCCATCGACCAGTAATCCTAGCATTAGCATGCCACCAGAGTAGAAGAAGAGGGGAAGCATGAGAAGAAGAAAAATGGTGAAACCAACCAGAGGGAACCCCGCATCGATGATAATCATGTCCCTAAAAGGCTACATGATGCCATACGTGCTAGTAGGCTACTTTCACAGCAGGTTGCGTGCCCCTGTGCGTAATGTAACCAGTTTACATCAGTTCCTGAGCACTTCTGGAGCCTGGGCTATACTTTGTGATCACTCTCTCATCCTGCCAGCCATTTATTTCCTTTCCTCCTTTGCTTCTTTCCAACCATATCCGCCTGTACAAGTATCATTTAGGACCTATTTCCCGTTTAATGTGCGAAGTAACACAAACACAAACAAATAAACAAAGGTGTACATTAGTAATGTAGCGGCCCGCTGCAGTAAGACTAACTCCGCTACATAACAGTGCGTTTTTGTCATGCGTGGTCACAGTCACTGTACGCGCTTTACATGTCGCAAACCTGTTTCGTCGCGATATCCGCCAGTGTCCACTGCGGCATCCGGTTAGTTAGGCGAATGATATTATCCAATAGAGACATTTCCAGATGTTTTCGTGTTATGAGCATGATGGTCAACTGTTTACTTGTAGTGGTCCCAGTCTACACTATGCACAAGACTGGCAAACTCTCAGCAGGTCAGTCAGTGTGAATACCCGGCTATCATGAACTGTAGTTGTAGACTTGTAGAGTTGTGCAGCATGTTCAGCCAGTCAGTCGGTATCATGAACAGTAGTTGTGTGATGTAGGAATTTAATAGTCATCACAATACATGTACAGTCGTCCCATGTCCATGTCCTGTACATGTGTTGTTTGGCTGTCGTAGAGTGCAGGAAGGTGCAGTAGTGATCGTGTTCTAGTGACGTCATGACAGTAGCTGGAACGCGATTAGTCAAAACAGTACACTCCGTCAAGGAATGGGTCTGACTGCTTATATTAAGCCTGGCATTGCTCATTGCTGAAATTGCAAGAATCTTCACCGATACGTCACACACAGTGTCGGCCAGGGTGAAAAAAATATTTGCAACATGGCAGGTTTTTACTAACCACTCAACCTACTCGTCGGAAGTGGAGAATACAACAGAATATCTAATAAACAAAGCAAGGAGAGCAGGGGCTGCTGCCAGGCAAGCCTGTGCTGGTGAGCCAACCCCACAACACCATGCTCTCGCTGTGGACTTGTGGACTTGCGCACCATAGCCTAAAAGAGCGGTTGCGATAAAAGGCAAGAGAAGAAAACAAAAGGGAAGTAGAATGGTTGAGAAGAGAGACAGAGAGAAAGGAAAAGACAGAAAGAGAGAGAGACTGAGAGAGAGAGAATTTTGGGAGAATTACATCAAACAGGGATTCAGTGATTTGCCTGCACGAACGTTCAGGTGTTAACCACAAAACCGAAGACTGGTACACGAGACATTTGGTATCATGGTAAGCGCTGACTACAGATCAGCTCACTGAAATCCGGCAAAAGGCGCAAAACTAACGCGCTGGACCAGGTACGATTGCATAACTTTACTTGTAGATCTGTACGTCCGTACGAAGAAGAAAAGAAAGAAAAAAACATCTGTACGTCCCGACGATTTCGCACCACTCTCAGGACGCCAAATACGCATTTTTGTAGCATCTCCTTGCAATGAGTAGTTTCGCCTCAAACACCCCCCCCCCCCCCCTAACGAACAGGCGTAAGAAATCGCCAAAGGCAGAGTTTATTAGCGCTATGGGCAAGACTTGGGCGGTGAACTGTCAGGTTCTCACAGATAGAAGTATATGCGTGTCTTGATGTACAGCGTTTAGTCAGTGTTTACCTGGATCAAGTGAGGAGGTGTAGTTCGAACGCGCCTGTTGTCTGCCATTCCCGCGCCAGAACGAAGACTTAGGATTAGAGTCAACGACAGCAATCTAGTGCCGTTACCAGACGTCCTGCCGATCTGTTCCATCTCGCCAACATTAGACATGAAGAGGAAACTATCGCTGATCTACAGTCCTTGTCAGGTCAGTGACCATCACCAGAAAACAAATGAAACTATAGTCTTGGAAATTTGTTCACCGAGTTTTAAGGTATCACGTGAGCCTGGTAAGCTTCAAGGGACGGTGAAATGTCTCGTTGAAGTGACGTTCAAGTGTAGAGCTTTCCAGACAGATGTGGAGTTTAGCGAGATGTTCAGTTGTGTACTGCGTGCACTGAAACTTGATCATGTACTCCGTCAAAGACTGAGCGTAACGTTAGCAATGAAAAATTGTCCTCCGGAATGCATTAAAACGGTTACCATGGAGTCGCTTCAGTGGATGAACATGGTCCAACGCAAAGATGATGATTATGATATATACAGTATATTCTGCTTTCTTAAAGCTCCCAGGAAGATGATAGAGAACGTCACACCCAGTCAACTGTACCAAACAACCATGTGGAATTGCCTGCAACGTGCGAGTTCAGAAATTGCTCTTCCCACCGAGTGGGTACATTACCGGTTAGAATGTTTTCAACTAACGACTTGGAAAGAAATTAATTATGATAGGGGTTTCAATCAAATGAATATAGGCATTTCTCATCATAAGACAAACTCTTTGGATACGAGTTTACTCCAGAGGGAATCACACCTCGTTTTTCTTCTACGAATAGCGAGCATCGTTGACCGTGCAAAATCATTACCAGAGCGGACAAGTTGGTTGGACCTTGTAATCACCTTTAACATCTGTGACAACTGCATACCAGTGGTTTCATCTGCCCTCAAATACCTTCTGAACACGTTGTGCTATTTTCACTCGTTTTTGCCATTTGACTGTTCTATGTACGCGTATAAACCATTCTCCTGTGATTTTGACTGGAAATCAACGTGGCCTCTGCGGAGGTTCGATATACCAGACTTCCTATTAGTATTACCCGACACTATTGACCCTTACATCGAGTTGAGCATTGGTGTCCGTGCTGACTCTACACGGCTTAATCCACGCAACCGGATGTTGTCTACTGGAAGTACAGCATCCAGTTCTTATGACCAGAGTACCGGAAGCTACGAGTCTCATTGGCAGTTACTACCCAAATCATGATGAGGACAACATCTGGATCAGTGGATGTCGTTCACTTTGCTCTGGTCATTTTCAGAATACATACATGTTGATTGTGTTGATATTCTATTTCACAGGTTTATTGCAAGGTTGATTTTAGTTTTAAACACTAGCTTGCTGCACACAAGCATTATCCCAGCACAACGCTGATTTTGATAATAGACAACGTAGAAATCCAACACTACTGGGATAATGCTTGTGTGCAGCAAGTGTATAAATTAAACTAAAATCAACCTTGAAAGAAACCTGTGAAATAGAATATGAACACAATCAACATGTATGTATTCTGAAAATGACCAGAGCAAAGTGAACGACATCCACTGATCCAGATGTTGTCCTCATCATGATTTGGGTAGTAGCTGCCAATGAGACTCGTAGCTTCCGGTACTCTGGTCATATGAACTGTATCCTGTATAACCATTAGGGAACATCGGGTAGGGTGGATTAAAGTGTGCAGATTCAGCATGAACACAAACGTGCAACCGGATGTGAAAGCGAATAATGTAATAGAATAGGATGTCTGGAATATCGAACCTCTGCACGGGCCACGTTGATTTCCAGTAAAAACCATAGGAGGTAGATGGTTTATAAATGTGCATAGAACAGTTAAATGGCAAAAACGCGTGAAAATAAGACAACGTGTTCAGAAGGTATTTGAGGGCAGAAACAACCACTGGTATGGATTTGTCACAGATTTCAATTTTGATTACAAGATTACAAGACTGTCCCAACGTGTCCGCTCTGAAAATGGTTTTGCAAAGGCGACGAAACTCGCTATTCGTAGAAATAAAACGAGGCGTGACTCTCTCTGGAGTAAACTTATATTCAAAGAGTTTGTTTTATGATGCGAAATACCTACCTGATATCCACCATGGTAATACTAACATCAAGAGTACATAACACTGGTTATGTAAACATGAGCCTGCACATTATGGGTCACGTGTGTAATGAGCTGGCTTATATTCGGACGTTAACGTAATTGGTCGCGCCAAAATGGGGCGTGCAAGAGACGAGACGAGCTGTGGTGACACAGTGTCACATTAGGTCGCGCTGTACTGGGGGTGCTAATATGAACACGCGCCGTTTATGGTTGCGCTGTTTTGGGTGTAAATCATATGTAGAAAGGAAAAGGACATATGGAAACGAGTTAAGAGTAACTCTCCACCACAGTAACTAGATACTATATACAGTCAGAAAGTGCAACAACTAGGCACAAACCCGAGTTTCTAATACGTATCTTCATAACATTTCGACCACTACCATAATGCTCTGTCCAAGTCGCTAGGTCAACACCTAATAACCTGTATCGCATCGACTTGATGGGACGAGCATTTTCTGAACTCGCACGTTGCAGCCAATTCAACATGGACTTTTGGTACAGTTGACTGGGTGTGAGGTTCTCTATCATCCTCCTGGGAGCTTTAAGATTACAGAATATACCGCCTGTATCAGAATCACAACATTTGCGTAGGACCATCTTCATCCAGTAAAGCGACTCTATGGTAACCGTTTTAATGCATTCCGCAGGACAATTTTTCATTGCTAACGTTACGCTCAGTCTCTGACGGAGTACATGATCAAGCTTCAGTGAACGCAGTACACAACTGAACATCTCGTTAAACGGAATATCTGTCTGGAAATCTCTACACATGAACGTCACTTCAACAAGAAGTTCCACCGTCACTTGAACCTTACCAAGTTCACAAGTCTCAACTGATGGCCCATACCTCGGTGAACAAATTTTCCAATCTACAGTTTGGCGTGTTTTCTGGTAATGCTTACTGACCTGACAAGGACTGTAGATTAGCGTTAGTTTCCTTTTCATGTCTAATGTTGGCGAGATGGAAGAGATCGGCTGGACGTCAGGTAACGGCACTAGATTGCTGTCGTTGACTCTAATCCTAAGTCTTCGTTCTGGCGCGGGAATGGCAGACAACAGGCTCGTTCGAACTACACCTCCTCACTTGATCCTGGTAAACACTGACTGAACGCTGTACTTCAAGACACACATATACTTCTATCTGTGAGAACCTGACAGTTCACCGCCCAAGTCTTGCCCATAGCGCTAATCAACTCTGCCTTTGGCGATTTCTGACGCCTGCTCGTGGGGATGGGGGGTGGGTGGGTGAGGTGTTGTCGAGGCGATTCTGCTCAAAACAATGAGATGCCACACAAAGTGCGTATTTGGCGTCCTGGGAGTGGTGCGAAATCGGCGGGACGTACAGATGCTTTTTTCTTTCTTTTCTTCCTCGTACAGACGTACATTTGTACAAGTAAAGTGATGCAATCGTAACTGGTCCAAGGCGCTAGTTTTACGGTGAGAATAGACGTAGAGGACCCTCCAAACCAGCTAGTCGGAAGCTACTATTTGTGTCCACTTCATTCATGCAATGTAAAAACTGTGGAGACAATGTGCAATAAAAATAAGCTAGTCGCAAGCTCGCAAGTGTCAAGTCGGCGAAATAGCGGAATGACAGCGTTGTGAATGACCGAGGGTCCTCTACGTCTGTTCTCGCCGTCTAGTAGCGACAGTGCCTCACGCTGCTATCTGGTGTTTACGAGATGTTTGTCGCACTGGAAACGGAGCGTCTCGGTAAGTTTGTATCCCTGGTGATGTTTGTGCCTGGAGAGCACTATATAAGTGGTGCTCTTCAGGAAAAATCTTCCTCGTCCTACTCAAGCTCAACTGATGAGGGGTAAATTCCCCGAAACACTGTGTATTGAGCAGGGAGTAGTGCTTTTCCTGCAGGTTTGCTGAGTTGAGGGTTCGATGGACTTCTCGTGTGGTCTGGATGGCAGTCGTGAGTCAGTCAAGTGTCAAGTCAAGTCGGCGGAATAGCGCAAGCTCCAGTGTGAGAGCGAACTCATTTCTTCTTCTTTTCTATTTTTTATTGATGGCTTTTTGCTTTTATCGCGAATAGTTTACAATCTGTGTCACAATTTGCGAGTTCAGCAAAAAAGGATGAGTGTACCTACTGGAAATGTAGCTTTGAAGGGACATGATGTCATCCATGCGGGATCACTCTTTTTTAATTCGGTCGGGCGCTGGTGGATAATAATAGCGCCCGTTGCAGCAACCAGAACCGACATTATTATCAGGGGCAAAGATGTTGTATTTCGCGCAGGCCGAGCTCAGCGAGATAGGCGAGAAATGATTTCTCGTGAAATATTTTCAGTTGCAAATACGGCATCTGGTGTGTTCTTTATTGTCGCTTCTTTTCCTGACTTCTTCAGTCAGTTTTGAGTCTCACCAGTGTGGGCCTGTTTTTTCGATCTCCGTAGGATTTTCCTTGAACGAACTCCTTTGTCAGGATCCCTCGAACATAATGCTTCTTTCTCAGTGCCTTTGACATCCCTCCGATCATACCGTTGTCGGCTCCCCCGCGTCCCCCGAATCGCCGTCTTCGCCCTCCAACTGACCAACATCCGAGGTGGACATGTCCCCTGCGTGACGGAATCTGACACGACCCGTGGAAAGCCAGCAGTTGAAACTGCAACACCCGCAGGACAAGATCCAGGAGCTGAGGACACTGTCTGAAACGGGCCTCAATCCCAAACTCCAGCAAACAAAACCCTCGCTCCTACTTGTAGCCAAATATGCTGCGAACAACTGTTTGAACTAAAAATCGAACTGTTCGTAACCAAGGACGGCACCAAGCCCCAGGTCCGTGCAAGACACTAACAAGGCGCTATGTCATCAATCGATCATCGCGCGAGCCTGAGATACACATGAAACAAACTTCTGAGAATTGCGGAGGAAAAGTTTGGGACACAGTGATTTGGCGAATGTTTCCCTAGCCGCCCATCCAGTGCCTCCGCCACACATTGTGTATCAAAATCATGATGTGTTTCTGTTGAACACCAAAAAGGAATGCATGGCGAAAGTACATAAGAAACCTAAAGCCAAATATAAAAGAGTGATCTAACATAGATGACATCATGTCCCTTCAAAAATACATTTTTTTAAATGATCACAGCTCACAGGCAAAGACAACAAATTGCATAGTGGGAGCATAGTGATGGTGAGGCTTTTTGACCTCAGCCGACCTGAGGTCTCGACGTCATGGGGACATAAAGCGCACCAAAAAAAGGAGAAAAATGAAAGAAGTGACGGGAACATGATACGAAATGTTAGGAGGAGAGACAGTACATTAGAAGGAGGAGAAGGATAAGACAGAAAGTGCCAGGAGGAGAAGGAGAGAAAAGAATAACAGACGTTATTGGGAATAGTATGTGGAGCGGAATTTGAAAGTCATGGGGTGATGCAAATATGATGCTGATAATCAGAGATGGTCATGTGCCCACGACCAGTCGTTGGTCTTCAAATAGCGGTTGGCTGCAACTTTGAAGTGATGCAAGTTCTTGGTGCTGAATGGACCAGAGAAGCCTCCCGCGGGCAGCTGGTTCCAGACGGGGACAACTGCGTGACGGTAGGCTCGACACAGGTTGTTTCGGGAACGGACTGGAAGTTCATTGGCCAGTTGGTGTGCGTTTGCATTACATATATTGACTATGTTGGCAATCTTCCAGGTCTTGGGCTGTATCCCGGTTTGGAAGCATTGGCCGATTGGGTAAACAGCATGGAAAGCGGCTGCGCCAGTTCAGCAGCGCATGTTTTCAACACTCGTGGCGGTATCCTATCCGGCCCGGTTGCCGTTGATAGGTTGAGCTGGGGAAGGGCGCGTTCAACAGCAGCGACGCGGAAACGGACGTCCGAAAGAGCTTTGTCAGTTCGAGGTCTTGTATTAGATTCCATTAGCAGCTTGGAAATAACACACCCTGTAAACTGAGAAGAGCCTTGTTTTATAGCACAAGGTGATAGAGAGAACACCAATGAGAATGTGAGAAGAACACCAACGAGAATGTGAGAAGAACCGAAGTGTCAAGTAGGAAGGAAGTGTGAATACTGTCTGCATGAGAGAGGGGTGTGAAATGCATGCAATAAATCGATAGGTAAAGGTGAGAACTATCGCACTACTCCCGTCCCATTCAATTTAGTTCTGAAGATACTGCCTCAATGGCAAGATGTGGGTACCCGGGTATCATGAACTGTATTTGTGGACTAGTGTGTTGTGCAGCATGTTCAGCCAGTCACTCCATGTCATGAACTGTAGTTGTGTGGTGTAAGAATTCTATAGTCATCATTAATTAATTTTACAATACATGTACATGTACATATCCTGTACATGTGTTGTTTGACTGTCGTAGAGTGCAGGAAGGTGCAGTAGTGATCATATTCTAGTGACGTCATGACAGTAGCTGGAACACGATTAGTCAAAACAGTACACTCCGGCAAGGAATGGGTCTGGCTGCTTTTATTAAGCCTGGCATTGCTCATTGCTGAAACTGCAAGAATCTTCACCGATACGTCACACACAGTGTCGGCGAGGGTGAAAAAAATATTTGCAACATGGCAGGTTTTTACTAACCACGCGACCTACTCGTCGGAAGTGGAGAATACAACAGAATATCTAATAAACAAAGCCAGGAGAGCAGGGGCTACTGCCAGGCAAGCCTGTGCTGGTGAGGCAATCCCACAACACTACGGTCATGCCGTTAACGTGGACTTGCCCACCATAGCCTAAAAGAAGGGGTGCGATTAAAGATAAGAGAAGAAAATATAGGGGAGGCAGAATGGTTGAGGAGAGAGAGAGAGAGAAAGAGAGAGAGAAAGGGAGAGAGAGAGAGAAGGCAAGAGAGAGAGAGAGAAAGAGAGAGAGAGAGAGAGAGAGAGAGAGAGAGAGAGAGAGAGAGAGAGAGAGAGAGAGAGAGAGAGAGAGAGAGAGAGAGAGAGAGAAGAGAAGGAGACAGAGAGAGAAAGCGAATTTCGGGAGAATAACAGCAAACAGTAATTCACGCATTTTTCTGTACGAACGAAGTACAGGTGTTAATCACAAAACCGAAGACAGGTATATGAGACATTTGGTGTCATGGTAAGCTGCTCAAACGCGCTAACTACAGATACGCTCACTGAAATCCGGCCGAAGGTGCAAAACTAGCGCCTTAGACCAGTTACGATTGCATCACTTTACTTGTACATCTGTACGTATGTACGAAGAAGAAAAGAAGAGAAAAAAAGTCTGTACGAAGAAGAAAGGAAGAGAAAACATCTGTACGCCCCGAGGATTTCGCACCACTCCCAGGACGTCAAATAATCACTTTTTGCGGCATATATGTATCGAATCAACAACACGTGTCCCCCCCCCCTTACTCACGAACAGGCGTCAGAAATCGCCAAAGGCACAGTTGATTAGCGCTATGGGCAAGACTTGGGCCGTAAGCTAACAGGTTTCTCACACATAGAAATACCTGTGTGTCTTGGAGTACAGCGTTCAGTCAGTGTTTACCAGGATCAAGTGAAGAGGTGCAGTTCGAAAACGCCTGTTGTCTGCCATTCCCGCGCCAGAACGAAGACTTAGGATTAGAGTCAACGACAGCAATCTAGTGCCGTTACCTGACGTCCAGCCGATCTGTTCCATCTCGCCAACATTAGACATGAAAAGGAAACTAACGCTGATCTACAGTCCTTGTCAGGTCAGTAACCATTACCAGAAAACAAGTCAAACTGTAGATTGGAAAATTTGTTCACCGAGGTTTAGGCCATCAGTTGAGTCTTGTGAACTTGGTAAGCTTCAAGTGACGGTGGAACTTCTCGTTGAAGTGACGTTCATGTGTAGAGATTTCCAGACAGATATTCCGTTTAACGAGATGTTCAGTTGTGTACTGCGTGCACTGAAGCTTGATCATGTACTCCGCCAGAGACTGAGCGTAACGTTAGCAATGAAAAATTGTCCTCCGGAATGCATTAAAACGGTTACCATGGAGTCGCTTCACTGGATGAACATGGTCCAACGCAAAGATGATGATTATGATATATACAGTATATTCTGCTATCTTAAAGCTCCCAGGAGGATGATAGAGAACGTCACACCCAGTCAACTGTACCAAACAACCATGTTGAATTGCCTGCAACGTGCGAGTTCAGAAATTGCTCTTCCCACCGAGTGGGTACAGTACCGGTTAGAATGTTTTCAACTAACGACTTGGACAGAAATTAATTATGATAGGGGTTTAAATCAAATGAATATAGGTATTTCTCATCATTAGACAAACTCTTTGGATACGAGTTTACTCCAGAGGGAGTCACGCCTCGTTTTTCTTCTACGAATAGCGAGCATCGTTGACCGTGCAAAATCATTACCAGAGTGGACAAGTTGGTTGAACCTTTTAATAAACATTAACATCTGTGACAACTGCATACCAGTGGTTGCATCTGCCCTCAAATACCTTTAGAACACGTTGTGCTATTTTTACTCGTTTTTGCCATTTAACTGTTCTATGTACGTGTATAAACCATTCTCCTGTGATGTTTACTGGAAATCAACGTGGCCTGTGCGGAGGTTCGATATACCAGACTTCCTACTTCATGGCAGTATTGACCCTCTCATTCAGTTGAGAATTTGTGTCCGTACTGACTCTACACGGTCTAATCCACCCTATCTGATGTTGTCTAGTGGATGTTCACCATACAGTTCATATGACCGGAATACTAGAAGGTACCAGGCTTACTCGCAGTTACTACCCAAATCATGATGAGGACAACATCTGGATCAGTGGATGTCGTTCACTTTGCTCTGGTCTTTTTCGGAATACATACATGTTGATTGTGTTGATATTCTATTTCACAGGTTTATTGCAAGGTTGATTTTAGTTTAATTAAAACACTTGCTGGCACACAAGCATTATCCCAGTAGTGTTGCATTTCTACATTGTCTATATCACAATCACCGTTGTGCTCTTTGCCGACCATACTTACCTGGGTTTGATTTGCTGGTCTATAAAAAACGTTTTCGAATTCCAGAATGTTGTCCATGTCTGCTATAGTTCATTGGCATTACCCAATCCCAATCAAGCAGGTTGATCAGGCTGGGAAGGTTGTGACAGCTTCAGGTGCTCTTAGACGACCACTAGTCAGACACATAGCGATGTTGTGCAAAGTGTAGCTGAATGAACGTAGCATGTGTCTCGGTATAGATGTACATGTACATGTAGTGGTATTGCACGGCTTCAATGACTCTTACTTATAGTCCTTTGCTACAAACATCCGGTGTACAAGCCAGACAGCCCCCCCCCCCCACACACCCCCCACACCCCGCCGACAACAGGACATCAGCTGGACACTTTACTTGTAGCTGCCCACACCAACAGTCTTCCAGCTTGGAATGTTCAATGTTGTGCTAGGACCTATGAGGGCAAGGGGAGCACAGCTGAAATGTGCACAAGCTATATCCCACAGCAACAAATATTGTGAAAAGAACGATAAAGAACAATGAGATTATGGTACGATTTATCACAAAAGTGTGCAGAAAACAAGGGTATACAAGTAAGAACTAAGCGTGACAAGTGTGTATCAGCAACAAAAACAAAAAAGTGAGAACGAATCTATCTATGTTTGCCATGGAAGGGGCAGGAATCGATCAAAGTGTGTCACGCAGTCAAGTCTATCGTCCGGCGTACTTATTATGCAGTACATTTTGTGCCAGTCTTCACAACAATGCGTGCGTTCACGGTGCGGAAGGACGTCCTACCAACCCTCCACCTCAGTCATGTTATCTACAACTTCGAATGCCGACATTGTGCTAGTCGGTATGTTGGTAGGACTGTTCAGCACCTGAACGCACGTATCAAACAACACACTCCACTTCACATCCTTCCACCCAGTGCGCAATCTGAGAGGCCCAAACGCGGGAGGCCTAGGAAAAACCCATCGCCTAGACGGCAGGATAGTTCCCTGCCGCTGTCTGCCGCTCCCCCTCTGACATCTGTGTTGGACGGGCTGGAGCTTGGCAGCTCTTTGGAGGTGCGTATGGAACCGCCACTGGTGCAGCCCTCGGGTGTGCCTCGGTCTGTACCTCTGGGTGCTTTGCATGGGGCTGTGCCTCGAGTGGTGACAGCACCTCTGCCTCCCCCTGTCCCTCCTCCGTCGAGGTCTGTGTTGGTGGGGAGCACCCGCGGCGGTCGATTTGTCCCACCGGAACCAGAGCTGGATTCAACAGAAAGACCCACAACCATGGCTGCATCAACAACAACAGCTTCACATCCAACAACAACACCAGGTTCACATCCAACAACAACAACAACAACTAATCCACAAAACAAAGCAGCAAATGACAGACCACGGAGATCTACAGCAGATTACAACCGGACCTATGAATTCACGGTAAAAATACAAAGGAAACAATCGGAAAGGACGACGACTGACGTGAAGGCAACGGCATTCAGGGTTGGCGTGGGTGGTGAAGGTGAGACGCAGGACGATGCAAGTGAGGAGGAGAGTCAAACCGCGGTGGATGACGGTACGGGTTCTGATTCGGACAGTGAGGGAGAAGGTGAGCTGAGTGAGGGTGAGAGTGAGTGTGAGGGTGTGCGCGTGAGTCGAGATTGTGTGCGGCCGTCTCGTAATAACAAGTCTTCAGTATACAATCATTTGGTTTCTAGTACTGACTGTTGTCGTACTTATTCTGATTCCTGTTTTTCTGTTTTGTGCCGTGCTCGTCATGGTTATCTTTTGCAGTTACAAGTTTTGGAAGCTGTTTTTCAGCGCATTCATAAGCCGAATTTGTGTGTCCAGAAAGATAGTGTTATTACCCTAAAATTGTTCAAACGAGAGAGCTTGGAAGCTCAGGGCCCTACGCTATGCTTTTATGCTTTTTTGCCTAGCTCATCGTACATGTTATTTATTTATTTATTTATTCAACATCTCCTGGCCCGTCCGAAGACTGCCAATAAACATGAGAGGTCAGGTGATAGCCAACCACGGCAAGCTAAAAGGGAAAAAAAGAAAAAGAAAGAAAGATGCTGTCAGAGAGGGAAAGGAGATAGGGAGAGAAAAAGAAAGGGAGGCACATTAATAATACATGGGATCACTTCGGATGAGACAGTGTGGAAAGCTGGACTGTGAATTTCCTGATATCCTGGCATGTCTTAATGCTAGTAGGCAGGTTAGACCAAAGGGAGTATGCTGAGAAGAAAGGGGATTTCAAAAACAGAGAGGAACTAGCTCGGGGCAGTGATAAGGCATTGCGTGTTGGTCTAGTGGTAACAAACCAGTTGTACTTGGCAATATGTTTCGGGACTTGGGCTAGGAAGATTTTTTGCACAAGGATACAAAGATGCTGCTGATGTCGGGCAAGAAGAGGGTGCGTGGAAGCAAGTTTATAAAGACAAAGGGAGGCAAATGTTTGGTCTTTTCGAAACAGAATTTTCAGAAGCAAGCGTTGATGTACCTCCAGTCTGTGGAGTAAAGTCTGAGACAACCCGCACCAAGCTATATCGCAATAGTCAAATATAGGCAAAATGTACGACTTAAAGAACAATTTTCTGCAGTTATCATTCAAGTGTTGGCAGTGGGGTTGTAGCATACCTAAGGACGCACTCGCACGCTTGCACACAGACTGGACTTGTGGAGACCAGGAGAGTTGGCGGTCGAGAATAACGCCCAGGTGCTTGTGCTCGTTAACAACTTTAATAGGTGTACTATTTAGACCAGGAAAATACAGAAGTTGAGTGGGGGGCGAGGGAGAGAAGAACATGGCCTCGGTTTTGGCGAGGTTAGGCTTCAGTTTCCAGGTTTCCATCCATGTTACTGTAGCGTTGACCCCGGACTGCATGGAGGCCGTGAGGTTGTCTGCCGAGCTGTCGGAGCACATCAGAGCAGTGTCGTCAGCAAAAAGACTTACATTTGGTACAAGGGCTGGCAAGTCATTAACGTACAGTAGAAATAGGAGCGGCCCAAGTATGGACCCCTGGGGTACCCCAGACACGACTAGTAATGGGTCTGATAGGGAGGTAGATACTCTGACAGTCTGGTGGCGGCAGGAAAGATAGGATGAGAGCCATTGCAGGGCTGGACCGTGTACCAAGAAGACGGACTCTAGCTTTGCAAGCAGACCACGATGCCAGACGGTGTCGAAAGCTTTCGCTAGGTCAAAGAACACGATGCCAACATGCCGCCTGAGGTTCCGCTGGGTGTAGATGTCTTGTACTAGACGTGTTAGTTGGAAAGTTGTGGAGTCTCCACGGCAGAAACCGGATTGAGATGGTGAAAGCGCTGGGGTGACGTGGCAGTACAGAGACTCAAAGAAAATACGTTCACAGACCTTGGACACAGCGGGAAGGAGAGAGATTGGTCTGTAGTTGCCAGCCTGAGAGCGTTGGCCTTTCTTATAGATCGGGACGATAACAGCAGATTTCCAGACGGACGGAAATACTCCTGTACGATATGACATGTTAAAGAGCAGGCACAAGGGATAGGACAGAGATGGCGCAAGCCATTTGAGAACCTCATTGGGTATGCCATCTTCGCCAGGGGACTTACAATTCTTCAGGAGTTTGAGGTGCTTACGGACGGTAGCAGTCGTGGTAACGACGCGTGTGAGTGGTGCGCTAAGTTCAGGGGCTGGGGACAGCGATGGAATGACCCAATTCGGATCTTCCGGAATGCCGGATGAAACAAACTGCTTGTTCAGTGTGTCTGCAATCGCCTTCACATCGTGCTGGCGGTTGCCATGGGAGTCCGTCAGGTACTGGATTGGCGCGCGGGAGGTCCCGCGGCACTGGTTGCGAATGAATTGGTGGAGTGATGGGCGATCGGGGGAGGAGAGTGTTGCAGAAAGAGAGTTTAGAAAGGAGCGGTGTGAGGTACGAGAAAGGTGCTTGACGAAGTTGCGTTGAACTCGGTAAGCCTCCCGGTTAACCGGCGTTGGGAATTTCTTGTAGATGCTGAAAAGATCACGCTTGCGCTTCACTTCAGATACGAGGGACCGTGTCACCCATGGGGGACTAGATGTCGAGGATGTTGGGTTGGAATGTTTCCGGTTGTTGTAGCCGATAGCAAAGTTAGAGAGGTGCTGTTGGAACCCTCGTTCAAGGACGGCTGCAAAGTGATCTACCGCGGCGTCAACAGTTGGAGAGCCTTCTGGTTGCAGAAACGACCAGTCGTGGCAGGAGAAATCAGCGTTCATAGAGTCCCAGCACTGAGAGGGAACTCGACGGAAGCGATATGGGAACGGTTTGCGAGAAGGAAGTGGCAGGTCTGGATCCGAGGGCAATGAGACGGCGAACTGGCATGAAACCATGAGATGGTCCGAGGAGCCAAGAGCGCAAGCTGTGTGAACGTCCGTCGCCAGCAGGGGTTGGTTCGTGAAGACAAGGTCTAGACATGACTGTGTTCCGGAAGACGTTGTGTGCGTTGGACTCTGCACCAGCTGATCCAAACCGAAGCAGGTAAGGGTGCGAAAAAGTGCCGCCCCAGCAGGACACGTTAAATCCGATGGGCACCACCGTTTGTGCTTACTGTTGAAGTCCCCAGCCATTATGACATGGTACGATGACATGGGAACGGTTACCAAAGCACTAGCTAGCATATCACAGAAGTGGTCTATTTCCGTGGTTTTGACTGAGGGCGGACGGTAGGTACAGCAGACGAGGATGGGTGTCGGGGAGCCTAAGATTGGGTGAAGCTCAACCCATACGGATTCACAGGTCGGACGAGCAAGGTCGTCGCGAACTTGGACTCTTCCGAAGCGATTTTGCCGGACAAGAATCGCAACTCCACCATATCCTCTGGTTGCCGTACCGGATTTGTTATCATGAGGTGGTCGGTCGCGACGAAATGTGGTATAACCGGAGATGGTGAGCGCTATGCTTGGATTTAGCCATGTTTCATTTAGACAGATGACATCAGGTTTGTTGAAATCAGCAATGACAGACAGTTCGGCAGATTTGTTAACGATTGAGCGGCAATTTACGGAAAGCAAGGTCAGTTTACCCTGGCAAGGGGGGAAGTAGGGCCGAGCCAGTGGATTCAGCTGTGGTCGCGCCATCATGCTGAGCCTGAGGAGAGGACGTTGTTTGCCTGGTTGGCATTGCTGGTGTCAAAACTGTCCGCGGCAAAACGCCAGGGCCTAACCGTGTGCGAAAGAGCATCCGGCCAGAACCCTTTGTCACCGACTGTGTTCTCATCAGCTGCCTCGACGGTCACCCGTGCGTAGGCAGTTCTGAAGTGCTTGGATGCAAATATGACACCTTCCTGAATCTGCACTCCTCGGGCAGAGCACCATTCAGCAATTGATGATGCGGAGCAGTGTGGCTGCACGTTGCCAACGTAAAACACTTTGCGTTTGGCCCGGGGTGATGCCGTGAGGTCTACTGCCGGCTCGCTATCACGAGCCGGCTTGGTGTAGCGGGATGTTTCCACCCGCCTTGTTATGCTTTGAGCTAGCTGGGACTGACTACTAGTATCTGCCGCGTGCCTTTGTCTCTGGGCGGCTCGAGTGCGTCTGCCCTGGTGTTCCTGCCATTCATGTACTTGTTGTTCAGTATCGGTGGACCTACGGGATGCATCCAGGCCTGCTGCGGGGCTGGAGCTACGACTTGGAGTAGTGCTGGACCTACGGGATGCATGCACGCCTGCTGCGGGGCTGGAACTACGACTTGTAGTAGTGTTGGGTTGTGGCACACGCGTTTCTCCTGGCAGGCTGCCACTGCCGGCGTGTGTACCGTACGTTTGTACAGACTTGCCCGTTGTGGTGCTGGGCCTCGCACGTGCACTTGCAGTTTGTGTGGCGGTTCCTAGTACTACGTCGCTGTACTGGTGTGGCATGGCGTGCTGTGTGTGTACGCTAGTATCTCGTAGGTCAGCCATTTCCCGCCTCAGCTGTTGAATTTCAAGCTTCAAGGAAGCAATTTCATCATCTCTTCCCACCCTAATTGCCACTATTTCTTTATTTAGGTCCATTATTGTCGAGGACAGTGCGGCCAAAGCAGTCGTGACATGTCCTATACCGGTCATACCTTCCAGGATGGGGTGGGACCCAATCCCCTCCTTCCGGAGCGCTCCCACCAGGTCGGGCCGTGAGAAGGAGTCCGCTTTCGGGATGCCAGTCCGGGTGGCCAGGTTTTGTAGACAGTCGAACGTCAGAAGGGCCAGGTCGACATGCTCATTGGTGGCCATAGTCCGCAGTACAAGTCACAGCTCCTGTAGGTTACAGTTACAGACTCGGAAAGGCTGATAGGAGCGGAGCTCCTAAAACTGCATCCGCACTCGAAAAATTCAAAGATATTTACATTGTTAAAAGAACTGATGGAAATGTATTTTTCCGTTGATTGGCCACATCACTGTATTGCAAAAACGTTTCAATCGGTTTGAATATTATGAGTTAGGCAAAAGTATTTGCAGAATTTATTGCGGATTGTTATTTCTCTAATAATCATCTACTTTTGGTTTGCTCCTTCTTTTCTTTTTATCTCCTTATACTGTAAATCCACAAATTTTGGCCGATGAGAAATAAAAACCTCTCTATTAGAGAGGTTAAGATGCACGTTATTTCCGACGTGACGAGCAATTTCACGTCAAATTTGAAATCGATCGGTATTTTTGCTCTCACATGCATCCATTGCTCAATCATGCATTATGACAAACTTTGGCCTGCGATTTACTTTGGCCGGTTGGTACCAAGCGGCGAAATCAGCAAAATTAAATCGCCAGCGAAAATTTGTTGATTTTAATACAGTAATCGGATTTTCTGGCCTTTTTGTAGTAATACATGTACATTGACCTGTTGAGCCAATGACGACGCCGAATGCATGGTTGCCTGTGGAGCACATTACATAACTTTACAGTCTCCTTAAATACGTATCCTGTCCGACGGCAAAAGAGGCTGCAGATTTAGTTTTTCTGCGCGTCGACGGGATGTCTGGGAAGCGAAAGTTCAGCTCACGTGATTTGGCTCGCACGTCGAAAAATCAACGCGAGTGACCTGCTGCTCACGTCGAAATTTGGACATTACATAACTTTACAGTCTCCTAAAATACGTATCCTGTCCGACGGCAAAAGAGGCTGCAGATTTAGTTTTTCTGCGCGTCGACGGGATGTCTGTCCTGACGTTTACTGGGACCGGCGCTGACTCTGCCGATCACGGGCGTTCTGGACTCGACGGGATGTCTGTCCTGACGTTTCCTGGGACCGGCTTAGACTCTGCCGATCACGGGCGTTCTGGACTCAACGGGATGTCTGTCCTGACGTTGCCTGGGACCGGCGGACTCTGCCGATCACGGGCGTTCTGGAGTCGACGGGATCTCTCTTCCGACGTTTCCTGTGACCGGCGCTGAATCGCTCGTTCACGCTTATTTTGGAGACGACGGGATCTCTCTTCCAAAGTATGTTTATGCTGACGCATCCTATCACCTAATCGGCGTCTATTCTAATTTAATTTCCTCCTCGTCTCCCTATTTCTTTCCAAATCTCCCTCTACATCAGGGAGTCGTATATATAATACGACGAATATTGGTACGGTACGGGACAGATACAGGAGCCCACAAATATTGTGGACAGCTGTTATGTACAATCCTGTAGAGCCTTTGTAGTCACAGATACGGGACAGATACGGGACAGATACGGGATAGCTCGAGCCGTGACACAAACAAACAAACAAACAAACACCAAATTAAAGCTGTGTGGACCCTGGCTAGCGCCAGACGTTACTGAAGTAACGTCTTCTGCGTAGCTACGGGAATAATGTTCTGTTGTGTAGTGTGGCAACGTTGTTGCCACTTGTGCCTAAATGTGTTTTGTCACCTTCTTGTTTATTATTGTTATTATTATCATTCGTTCTCACTTTTTTGTTTTTGTTGCTGATACACACTTGTCACGCTTAGAGATTATGGTAACTACAGAATAGTGGTGTTGGTGAGTCTGGACGCACTATACCTACCAGTGGTGCTAGCATCAGCACGAAAAAAGGGAATGCGTGGGAAGAGGGAAAAGAAACCAAAACAAAAAAGGAGGTGATCCCAGCATCTATGATATCATATCCCTACAAGGCTACACGAGACTTCAAGTACTACATGGTTACCTGTACAGTAGGTATACGGTAGTAAAACTAAGTCTGTTACAGTGCGTGTTTTTGTCATGCAGTCACTGTACACGCCTTGCAGGTCGCAAACCTATTTTCCTGGTTGTACCAGCCACTGACCACCGTGTAACCCGGACAGTGAGGGGCATGACATTTCGTGTCCTGATATTTCGAGGTAGTCATTACATCGAGTGACATTTCTATGGACAAGACGGGAAAACTCTGAGTGGGGACAGTCATTGCGAATACCCGGGTATCATGAACTGTTGTTGTGGTTTGGTATCCCAACGGTTCACCAAAAAAGCGTTCACAGAACGATCATTCACAGAACAACGGTTCACCGAAACACATTTCACATAATGTAAGATTTAGCGACTGTTCATATCGCCGAAAATCAGGTTCACATAAAACAGGTTCATGTTCACCGAATTTCTGTTCACAGAATAGGTATTGGATTGAGTTTTTCTTTCTTCAGATTCTTGACGTTTTGTTCATTTTTTTGGTATTGAGATTTTCTGTCATAATATTATGTAAGCACATTTGCTTTGCCCGTACAAGAGGCTTGTCCATAGGTAATGGCTGCTCTTTGAATGTCATGGCTCATTAGTGAAACTACAAGAATGAGCACACTGTAGAGTAGACGGCTCGATACCGGAACGCCTTGACAGCCAAATTTGTATAGACCCAAACCGATCATCAGCTTTGATTTTTCATTCGAAATATGTTTGTGGAAGGAAACTGGCATGTTGAAGTTTGCTCTGGGGCCAAAGTCAATCGAACTGAGCCACTCCTTTGTGTTGACCCATTGCCTCCAAGTTGCCCAATTTTTCGCTTCAAAAAAGTTCAAATCAGAGGTGGCTCCAAACCGGACACGTTTTAGAGTGCACGTCAAATTCACTCTGGGTCTGAAATTAGGTAATTGCTATCGCTCCACGACGGCCAGTACAGAGTAACAATAAGCCTTGTGTGTGCTTCCATTAGTTTTGATTGCTATGCGGTGTTTTATTGGCGAGAGGCAAGCCGCTGTTTACCTGCGACAAGAAGTTGATTTTTCGAAAGTCGTAAAACTCAAATCGCAGTGCGAAGGAACACGTCAAAAACTCACCTGATTGGTATGGCGCTTCTGGTCATCGCAGAGCCATGAAATTTTGGCCCGGAGTATAACACATATTAGTCTCACTGTGACATATGTTTTCTAATCAATATATCAATAGAGAAAGTGAATATTGAGTCCGTTCCGGTTTGCAACCTGTGTCCCATTTCAAACCATCGCCTCTACATACATCAGACCCATTTTCTGTCATAATTTCTTTATTCCTGCTCATCCTCTCTTTCTCCATTTCTTCGCTGCCCTCTACTGTTCGAATTATTTATAGCAATACACTTCTGTTTGTGTGCATGTGCGTGGTTTGTTTGTGGTTTGTGTGTGTGTGTGTGTGTGTTTGTGTGTTTGTGTGTGTGTGTGTGTGTGTGTGTGTGTGAGAGTGTGGTTGTGGGTGGGTGTATATATGGGTATGTTGTTGTGGGTGTATGTGTGTGTGTGTGTGTGTGTGTGTGTGTGTGTGTGTGTGTGTGTGTTTGTTTGGTGTGCTCATATTGGGATCATTTTCATGTTCACCCAGAGAATTGGCGATTTTATGTTGTGTCGGCCGTTGCGTAATTCAATAGCCAGTTGAGTCATCTTTCCAAGATTCCTTTAGAGACCCTCTCCGCTCTCCCGGAAAGACCCACTTGACCAGGTTTGGCAATGAGCAACACGTACAAAAGAACAAGTAAGTGTGTATGTGTATAGGAGCGCGGGGGAGGGGGGGGGGGGGGGGTGGCAAGGGTGAAGAAAATATTTGAAACATGACAGTTCGACCTACACCCATGTTTGTAACTGAGGTGATGCTGAATATCATTAACCTGGCGATCTACAGTTTATAATCATGGAAGTGGTAAGGAAATTTGCGCTGTGTAGAATTTTGGAAGAAAGATTTTTTTCTATTTTTCTATTTAATAGTGACGGGCGGGTAATATTTTATTATAATTGCGCACACACTCGTGGCCAAGGCCAATCAAGGAGGATGTGAGGGCGATTATAGCCAGCCATGGCAAAAAGAAGAAAATAAGAAAAGGAAGAGAAACTTGTGCAAATCAGAACACCAACAATAAAAGAACAGAATGGGGAAATACATGACAATTCCAAATTTCTCTCAAAGGATTTAAGAGATTTGACGGTAGGAACGTGCAGTTTCTGATCAAAAAACTGAAGAGAGGTACCTAAGACATTTGGTGACCTGGTAAGCTGCTAAACGCTTGTACAGCACAATAGCACTAACTACAGTTGCACTCACTGAAATCCGGCAAGACTCGCAAACCTACCGCTCTAGACCAGTTGCGAAGCATCACTCTGTTTGAACATGTACTTGAAGTACATCTGTACCTCCAGCCGTATACCTATCACTCATAGGGTGCCAATTATGCTTGTACAAAGCCTCTTGCACGGGCGAATAACGTAGCATAGCAAGTGTGATAACTGTTCAATGATGATGTCAGTGCATGTAGCAAGTGTGATAACTGCTCAATGATGATGGATCCTTGCTGTACCCTGCTGTACTGGAACTGGTCCTAGTCACACACATCGTGTCATTCAGTCATACATAGAGACGATCTGTTGGCTACTCTTTTGGTCTCCAACCTGCGGGAACAGCCAACTTATCTGGACCCATCCCATAAGCTATTTCCCGGCGCTCTCTCGTGCTAACCTTTGAAATCTTTCATACATCATTGGTAGGGCTTGGTGTGATGTAAAAGAAAGCCACTTCCTTTCCTACATTGTCGGAATCGGTCTATGCACCAGCGTAACATGTACTTCAGTCGTGACCAAAGAAATCACACACGCAAGTCAAACGTAGCGCCACATTTGCAATCCAATGGCATCATGCACACTCCTAAAACGGATTTCGAGGCCGAGGGCCGCAGCGGCCGCATGAGACTTGGCACTGCTTTCGTCACGTGGGTTGGCCAATTGGATTTCTTTGGCCACGACTGCTCAGTCATCATGTACTAGTGTATACTATGGAATGACGGCAAGTAGTTATTTCTGTGCCAAACTGTGCTGTGGCGTGTGTAAAATGCATGGTGCAGTGCAACACCTAAGTACACATGTACTGTACTGTGTAGTGTGTAAAATGCATGGTGCAGTGCAACACCTAAGTACACATGTACCGTACTGTGTAGTGTGTAAAATGCATGGTGCAGTGCAACACCTAAGTACACATGTACTGTAGTGTGTAGTGTGTAAAATGCATGATGCAGTGCAACACCTAAGTACACATGTACTGTACTGTGTAGTGTGTAAAATGCATGGTGCAGTGGAACACCTAAGTACACATGTAATACAATCATCATTATAGTTAGTACGGCCTTAAGGATAAGTCCTTGTTACCTGAGATTAGTTACCAGGACAACAGGAACTGCGTAGATAACTACTCTCTCACACATGCAGTCATCTTTAGAAAATTATGCTCTATTTCTGATTCCTGTTATCATGAAGTACATAGTCAGCCATCTCTCTGTCCCCACGTCGTTTCTCCACTGACCAATTTTGTCATTATCAAATGTCAGCCTTCAGCATATCTCTGCTGTATTTGAGAGCGATGGAAAAGGGGATTTACATAAGGATTAGCTGAACTATAGTCACCATTAGTACACACACAGGTGAAACAGCTCAGTAACATGCTTCACCGCACTCATACATTGCATCCAGCACAACACATTGAGCAGCAGACAGCACACAGGCACACTGTGAAGGTCGGGTCTCCGTATGGATAACAAAAACAAGACTTCCGAATAATGATGATGAAAATAGCGAAAGTTGTTGTTGTTGTTTGGCTTTATTTAAAGTGGAGTTCCAAAACAGGCATAAACCTAATGACAATGGTCCCACTGATAATAAGAGAAAAGAAAAATATATAATAATAAGCGGACAAACAGAACCAAGAAGAAGATACAGCTGTAGTTAGATAACTAATATGAGCACGGCAGCAGGGGAAAAAAAGTCACAAGCACGGCAACCGGGAAGAAAGGAGTGAGTGAGTGAGAGAGAGGGGAGAGAGAGAGAGAGAGAGAGAGAGAGAGAGAGAGAGAGAGAGAGAGAGAGAGGGAGAGAGAGAGAGGTAGTGAAGCAGATGAGTTCATCCTAGTTGACGGTACTGCCTAACAGAAAGGCCAGGCTTAGCGATTTGAAAGTGGAGCGCTTTCTTTGGAGGCGTGCTGTGTCTGGGAGCTGGTTCCACAGGATAGCTCCAGCATGGCTAATGCGCTTAGCTGAGGATGCAGTGGGGGAGACAGGAATGATGAGTAACTTGCTGCTCCCTCCTCGTGTTCGGAGAGAGGGACTACGGGTGAAAAAGCTTGCAAACAGAGTACTTGAAGATTTGTTCAGGCAGCGCCAAATGAATACAAGAATGTGCATGTGGGTGTATATGCTGAGGGTATGGGCATTCATGCGTTCAAGTAAGGGAGCCGTGTGAGTGCGAGGGGCTGCCCTGCACACCGAGCGAGCCGCACGTTTGAACAAACTATTTAGGCGCTTATCCTGATAAGACGATAAGAAAGGGGCATAGGCAGCAGATGCATAGTCAAATTCTGATAGTATAAAGGACCTGAAAAACTGAACACGGCAAGAAAAAGGCAAACATGCTGCACTTCGATTTAGTAGCCCAATCTTAGCGGCAACGCGGCGTGCAACATGGCTTGTCATGGTGTTCCAGCTCATGTCTGAGTCGAAATGTAGGCCAAGATACTTGGCCGTTTTCACAACAGGCAGCGTCTGCCCATTACAAATGACATGCAGCTCAAGTGCTTGAGATGGGGATGGGGGAATAGGCAATATCTGTGTCTTTCTTTCATTAAGAATTAAACCACGGCCCTTCAGCCAGGTGGCCAGGTGCTGAACAGCAGCTGAAAGGTGTGCAGAAACAGCTTCCGCAGACTCCCTGCTACATCGTATAGAGATGTCATCAGCAAACTGGATTGCTCCCACATTAAACGGCGATAGTTCTTCTGCTATGCCGCGGGCATAGACAATAAATAGCAGTGGGCCCAGTACCGACCCCTGGGGGACACCTGAGTAACTGGTGTACGGGAGACTTCTAGTCTGGCCAACCTGAACGTACTGTTCTCTATCAGAGAGGTAATCCACCAGCCAACAGAGTGCCATGTCGCAGATGCCAAGTTCGAACAGATCTTGCACAAGAGTTTGATGTTTCACTTTATCGAATGCCTTTGACATATCAACAAAGGCTACACCTGTGTTGAGTTTGTTCATACGGGCCTCACAGATACCTTCCACAGCTAGCACTAGTGCGTCGGATGTAGAGTGGTGGGATCTGTAGCCGAATTGAGTTGGCGGGAATAAATTGCTCTGGACTAGATATCGTGTGAGTTGCTCGTGGACTATCCTTTCCAACACTTTGGATGCAATCGATAACAATGACACTGGTCGATGATTCTTTGGCATGCTCGGATCTCCGCCTTTGAAGAGTGGCGATATCCTAGCACTTTTCATCTGGGCAGGAAATATGCCCTCTCTCAGGGACTTGTTAAAAATCAAAGTCAGGGATGGCGCCAGTACGTCTGCATGTGCGCGGAGAAGGGCTGCAGAAATGTCATCGTCACCGCTGGACTTGGCCGGATTTAAACGTTCGAGGAGCTTCCTCACTCTGGCAATAGACACTGGCGCAAAGGCTGTCAGATCAGTGCTTGAGGCGGGCCCGTAGGGAAATGAGAGATGCACTGGGCGGCTGGCGTCCTCTACTATCTCTGCAAAGGTGTTTCGGATGGCATCAACAGAACATTGAGGTGGCTGAGATTGTCGATGTTTACCACTCAATTCTTTGATCGTGTGCCATGTCTGTTTGGTATTGCCAGACGCAGCTCGAAACTTGGATTGGTAGTAGGTCTCTTTCTGTTGCCTATTATAGCTGGTAGCTTCCCGCCTCGCAGCCTTGAAAGCTGAGTGGGAATGTTCTGTTCCATCACTAAGCCACCTCCTATGGAGCCGGTTGCGCTTGGTCAAGAGGTGTAATAACTGGCGGTTCATCCATGGTACTGATTTTTTCTTGCGTCGAGGGCTTGGTGCAAGAGGAGCATGTCTGTCTAACACTTGTAGAAAGCGGCTGGCCCACTCAGTCCACATGACAGTTGGGCTTCCGTCAATTTCACAAAAATCCTGTTGGACCAAATCTGCCTTGAACTGGTCATGATTTATGTTTCGGTAGTGTCGCCGTAGCCCTGAAGTTACAGTACTTCTTACTGGGCTGAGTTGAAATTCACTGAGAACTGCTGCATGGTCACTGAACGCGATGGGGATAACAGTAGCCATATTTAGAGGGTCGAATGTATTGTAAAATTGATCCAGTGTGGTTGGTGCAGAGTTTGCTGAGAACCGAGTCGGCTGGTGAACTCCGGGATATAAACTGTAGCTGGCCACAAGGTCAGATAGATAATGAAGCTGTGGATCTGGAGGTGCTGTTGGATTGGTGTTTATGTTGATGTCGCCACAAATAATCACGTTCTTCCCGGGCATTATAGCTGAATGGAGATGGTCGTCCAGGCAGTCCCAGTATCGAACTGGCTCAGATGGAGGTCGATAAATGGTTCCTATCAAACAAGTTCCAGATTGGCAAAGGATTTCTCCCCAGCAGCTCTCAATTGCCGATTCTGTGAGGTCCATCCTCGGCTTGACCAGGAGGGATGCCTTGGAGTACAGGCAGACTCCTCCACCGGCCTGATCTTTTCTGTCTGAGCGCAGTATGTTGAAGCCATCCAAAGCTATCTCTCCATCAGACACGGTGTCGTCTAGCCAGGTCTCGTTTACACAGATGATGTCAGGACTGTGAAGGTCGGCAAGCCATGCCAGCTCTCCAACTTTGTTCCTCAGGCTCCTAATGTTCAGCAGTAAAATTCGAATTGTTGGAGTTTGCGTTTGCATATTCAGTTCATGAGCAGCAGGGTCGTTGCCTAATCTTTTTCCAGTCATTGCACAGATATATTATCCACATCCTGACTTAGAGATGCAAATGCGTTGCCAACAGTGACACTAAACTTTGCAGCTTGCGTCTCGGGCGGCGAGTCACGCTGATAGCCCCGTGATTTCTGGCCTGGAGTCCGGGCCGGTGCTCCACAGGTGTCATCTAGGATATCGCAATCCACGCCGTATCCGCTCTTACTGTCGTCCGTGCGGCTGCTGCTGCTGTTGGTGGTCGTGGTGCTGCTCTGCGCTGTTTGTTGATCTCCACTGGCATCAGACTGGGTGTACTTATCGAAGTTCCACTCTCTTGTGTACACAGGCCTTGGCCAGAAGCGCTTGTTGCTGAGAAACGATTCGTCCGCTGCACTGGCAACAATACGCGCAGTGGAGGATTTTTCTTTTTGAAATATTTTTACGTCAAACACTTGGACATTGTGGTCAGCCTCAGCTGCTCTTGCTGCGATGAACTCCTTCAGCTGATCTGCAGTAATTGCATGCATCAGATTTCCGACAAACAGGACTCTCTTCTTCGCTGTGGGTTTGGTGGAGGTGATGAGTCGCCATGTGGCGTCCGAATCCTCACTCATCTCTTCAAATTTCGGCAAGCGATCCACACGTGGCGGGGTCAACTCCGAGCTGGGTCCGGGTGTACCATCTGTACGGGAGTTGGACGGCTTGTTGTTTGAGCTGTCAACGTCGGATCTGACACTGCTAGTCAGGTCCATCTCGGGATCAATGGGTCGTGAACTCTCTACGGGTACGGCGGACTGTGAACGACTTTCTGTGCCTGTACTACGTTTCTTTCGATTTCGGCGCTGCCTCTGGCTGGTTGTTTCTTGCTCTCTCTCTAGGTCTGCAATGGCGGAGGAGTTTGATTTACAAGACGCACACGTAACATTGCCGATATCCAAATTTTGGCACAGGCGAGTGTCGGCCAGGTCCTCTCTCAGCTGGGAAAGTTCGGAGCTCAATCCACTAATCCTTCGTTGATATCGTTTCTCCTGGTCCTGAAGTTGGCTTTCAAGACGAGCTAGAGTTCTCAGCACTTCTACAACATTGTGTTCGATGCCAGGCAATGAGCGAAGCTGTGTCTGGACCTGTTCGGCGCTCACCAGCTGCTCAGTGTGATCTGGGCTAGCCATCCCACCCAGGCTGTTGGGGCTAGTCCCCAAAAGCTACCTAAAAACTACAGAAAAACGGGAGCCTCAAAACACGCAACCTACTACACGCTTGTGGCTCAAAAAGTGCAGTGCACAGTACACTAACAAGTTGTGTACCGTAATGACGTAATGAAGTAATGACGTAATGATCCGGCAAGGCAATTGCAGCAGTGGTACATGGTGTAGACCATGGTAAAGTGTAAACGCATCATGTTAAGTGCAATGATAAGGAAAACAAGTGCAAGATCAGTGCAGACACACACACACACACACATTCTGTGCTGTAATTAAAAAGGAAGGCATGCAAAGTAAAGTGCAGTTCCCACAAACGGTGTTCCTTACTGATACAGAAAAACAAAGTCAGAAAACAGAAGAGCATGAAAATACATTGCTGACTCCAACCATGTAGAATACTAGAGGCGAAAAGCAACAAAAACAGCAATGAAAACAGCTGGCAGTGAAAAAGTAACGAAAACAGCTGGCAGTGAAAAAGCAACGAAAACAGCTGGCAGTGAAAAAGCAACGAAAACAGCTGGCAGTGAAAAAGCAACGAAAACAGCTGGCAGTGAAAAAGCAACGAAAATAGCAATGAAAACAGTGATGAGCTGCACAAAGACCACAGTGTGATCTCACATCATGGATAAAAGTAATGAAGTGAATGATCAGTTCACACACGCACGTATTCTGTGCTGTAGTGATAAGAAAAATGATACAAGCGAAACAGCAGTGTACACAAACACATCATGTTGTGTAACTGTCACAGAAAACAAATGAAAACATCACTGCACACACACCCATGCAATCATATTGCAGGTCGGTAGTGATGTAGGCTGGCAAGGGAATAACAATGACAAAAAGCTCACTGGGGTCTGGAATGATGGGTAAAAAAGAGAGAAACTGTGGGTCACACAAGCACATTCTGTGCTTTAGTGATGAGAAAAATAACAAGCAACACTACAGTGCTGTAGTTCATAAACATTATACATGTAATTGTGTCATGTAATTGTGTCATGTAAATATAAAAGTAAAAAAACAAGTGACATCGCAATGCACACACGCACACATACATATTTCCATGAGGCAATAATGGAGACTAGCAAGTGAAGCCGCAGTGAAACGCACAAGCCACGTTGTGATCAGAAATGATGGATAAAAACGAGTCCGACTGTGCAACATGCAGATAATCATGACAGTGTGTTCTGTTACGTTGTAGTACTAAAAGCAAGCCGAACGGGAACTTCAGGGCAAACACACACGTGGACATCATTGATGACGAAGAAGAGCAAGTGAAATGGCATTACACACAAGCACATTGTGCTACAAAAATAGCTAGGCAAATTTTGTAGCCGGCAATAAGTGCACATGCACATACAAACAAACACACACACACACACACACACACACACACATACATTCAACATATACATACACTCACAAACACATACATTCATAAAAAAAAGACTTGAAAAAGACGAGTGAAAGTGTCAGTGAACATAAACGCAAAATCCATAGTTCTCTGTAATACTGAGGTAAACAAGAGAAAGATTGGTGTACAAACATGCAGGACAATATCCAAGTGAAAGAGTAAACAACAAATTGCCACAATGGCCAATTTCTAGCCAGCATGACTACTAATTGATAATGGAAAACATCAGACACTGTTCCGACTCTGGCGTCAGTGACCATGACAACGATGACCTGGTTGGAGAGTGTAGTCACCTGTAACCTGTATGTGACAAACAAACACATACATGTAGGACTCAGTATAGAGTCCATGCACTATATGATGTCCAGCACCCTATATAGAGTCCATTGGTCCAAAATCCACTATACAGAGTCCAGGAGTCCACTCAGTTTTGATCAGCTTCATCCTGCCGCGCAATCCCCTATAAGGAGTACACTTTCTCTACAAGTCCCCTATTCACGGTCCAGGACTCGCAGCATTCAGGGTCCAGGACTCACAGCAGAAGTCCAGTTTATCCAGTCACGCCGTCCTCCTGTACTATACTGTGTGTTGTGCCCGAAAAAAAAACACCTTTTCAGTTTTGCTTGCCTCGTGGCAGCGCATTCCTTTCTTCACTTCAGCCATGGCTGCCAGTTCTGCTGTGCAGTTGCTGACAGTAATCTGTCTCGAGGTAACCAAGGAGGATAAGGAGACGTTCAAAATCAAATCTGGAAAGCGTCTTGTGGTTCTCTGAAGACGTTTCATCAGTGCGCGGGATGAAAGCAGAAATTGCAGAACGAGAAAAGTTCAGCACAGTTCGAATCTGACGAGTCAGGTACACTGACACTCTCTTTCGTTCGACGCCACAAGGAACCCCTGTTTGGCTGGCCATTGCTGCCAGTAAGACGTTTGAACGGTTTCATCAGAGCGAGGGATGAAAGCAGAAAGCGGAGAACGATAAAAGTTCAGCACAGTTCCAAAATCTGACGAGTCAGATACACTGACACTCTCTTTCGTTCGACGCCACAAGGATACCCTGTTTGACTGGACAAGAGCTGCCTATACCACCGTGTCAAAAGGCTGTCCAACTACATGGCAGGACGATGACTGAGGTAAGGAAGCTTTTACTCGTTTCGATTGGTCTGCTGTTCTGTCGTTATGCTTGAATTTTTTTACATTTTCAAAGAGCGTATCGCTTTTGTTTGATGTTGCTTGAATGAATGCCCTAAAAGTATCAACCACTTCGTAATAGTCCTCAAGGACTGCAAGGACTTTGCATCAAGATCAATCGTATACGATCGTCTAGCTATCATCAATTATTATTTTATTTCATGAGAAATGTATTTTTATCCCTGTGATAATTATGTGAACTCCACGACACTCTTCCTGTTGTAGGCTCTAGTATGATGTCAAATACAATAGGATCCACAAACGCAGTGCCAGTGTACTAGTAGTAGTAGGAGGAGGATTTCTTGTATGCCGATGACAAGAAAAAGCTTCTCAAGCTAATACATGTACTCGTATTCCATGAAGTAACCGTTTCGATGTCACAAACATGACATTGTGTCAGTGAAACTGCCTCGTGACAACAAATCATTGCATTTCCATCTTGGACTGACTGACGGCAACGCTGTACAGATTGTTCAAATCATATCATATCAATTTCGTTGCAGTGAAGTGAAACACTGTGTACACTACATGTATGGTGGTGTGTTTGTGCGTCTTGAGTGTGCACAAACGATCTTATTCCTCGTATTACTAATAGATTATTGTCCCCACCGTCACCTGTTCACAGGTCTTTGAGTGGATGGATTTTCATTGAGCATCACATTCGTTGAGAACTTGGTAGTTGTGTGCTCCCATGCATCATTACGGTAATAAGCGTATCCTTGTGCAATCTATTTGTTGCAGGTGTGCTGATCTTCAGAAGCTTGTGGAACTGAGTGCTACTGAACATTTGCATGGCCATGAGCAATGGTGAAGCTTGCTATTGCACTCTAGTATTATGCTGACTACTGCACTATGTTACTCTCTTACACTACTACATGTATGTAAACGTGCGTGTATCCGCCCACGTATGCATTTGTTTCGTATAATTATTAAACTTTTGTTATCCCTCTTGACTTTACGTGTAAATGGGTGGACGTTTGCATGGCTGTTGGAGTTGCGTGTGTATTGTGTCTCTACTCTTTTTTTGGTGTTTTCTTGGCGTTGTATAAGTTTGTGTGTGTGTGTGTGTGTGTGTGTGTGTGTGTGTGTGTGTGTGTGTGTGTGTGTGTGTGTGTGTGTGTGTGTGTGTGTGTGCGCGCGCGCGCGCACAATAATTTGAAAACAAATAATTAATCCTTGGCTCTCCATTATTCTTTTTCAATTCTTGGTTTTTTTTCTAGGCATTTTCTTGGCGTTGTGTGGGTGTGTGCATGTGTGTGTGTGTGCGTGGACAATAATTTTGCAACACTACATGATTGAGATATTGTAATTTGCAGCGTCTGCGAAGAGACCACTTGATTTGAGGATGGTGTTTGTAGGGTTTTTCGTGTAATGAAGTGGCTGCAGTGGCGCCTCAATACTTATTTTTTATCTTGAGAAGTGAATGATGTAAAGGATTAAAGGGAGAGGCCGTTTTCTGGTTAATATTCGCTGCTTACAGCAGATCCTATGTCTAATTTGAAACTCTGGATAGGGGATGCCTAACTGGCTGGACTTTATACAGGGAGTGTTGTCCACATAAAGACTCTTTATAGTTGATTTCAAAGTTTGGACTCCGTACAGTTGATTTTGGACCAATGGACTCTATATAGGGGTGAAGCCAATTGGCTGGATTCTATACAGGGAGTGATGTCCATCTAAACTTTGAGCTCACAGTTGATTCCAAGTTTGGACTCTGTACAGTGGATTTTGGACCAATGGACTCTATATAGGGCGTGGACATCATATAGGGGCTGGACGCTCTACTGAGTCCAACATATATGTAAACACCATTTATACACACGTGTACACAAATACATGTACACACACACAAACTTGTACACGTGCACACACACACACACACACACACACACACACACACACACACCATGCACCATGTACCATGTATACGCCTGTCGCAAGAGAAGCACGGAAACCTGCAAATGCACTGGACGTGCACCCACAGATTTTCTCTAAAAGCAACGATAGCGAACAAAATCTGAATGAGACAGATCAAGACCTGCGCCAGATAACTGTCTAATCCACACAACTGGCGAAGCAAGGTGAATCGAACACAGTTACTAAGCACATCCTACACTTGCTGGGGTAACCAGTATATACAGCACGCTGCTTTGATAGAAGCAGACTCTAGATGCACTGGTACCTTGAAGTGAAATTGGAGTTATTTTACCAACCAGCCTCGGCTATGAGTACTGGGAACCCAGAGCCAACAGACATACCAACAACCTCAGCCATGAAAGATATTATAGTAAGGACACACTGGATTGTGGAGCCGAAACTAGTTCAACTTCCAAATGCTTACACACACACACACACACACACACACCTCACCTCACCTCACCTCACCTCAGACATGCCCATCGCAGAAGCAATGATAGCGAATAGCTATGTTAGACATAGCAACTTGTGCTGGGATTACACCATTCAACAGCTTGCAAGGCTGATGAATTGACCGCCACTATTTTTAGCCTGGTATCCACCACACAGCTGTTTGAAGTGACGTTTTCTGGCCAGTGAATCCCTATTTTTTCATTTTGCATTTTTTTTCTACACGCACACACCACACCACATACTCCGGCATACACACGCACACGCACACGCACACGCACGCACGCACACGCACACACACACACACACACACACACACACACACACACACACACACACTCACATGCACACACATATACACACCACGCACGCACATACACACACACCACGCACCGCACACGCGCACTCACACACGCACGCACACACGCACGCACACACATGCAGTGCATACTTGGTCCGTCTAGTTAAAATTGGCGCATATCTTCGCACTTGATAATAAATTTGATTTTTCGGTGATATGCCTGTGTTATACGACATGGAAGCACCGATTCACCATCCTAACATAACCATTGAGCATTGCTTCCGACGACATGACAGTTTCTGCTTACTTCCAGCTGTCTGGTGGCGAGAATGGTTGACCGCGGGGAATTTAAGAAAAGCTGGAAAGTGCTTCACGAGCTTGAATTTCAGTGCTCGCACAGTACAGCGCCCAAGTGAAGAGTTATCACCAGCAAATCGCTGACGAAGAAACTACAGCTCATGTAGACATCTCCAGAACATGAGACCAATCCGGCAGACACACTTTGAAGCTCACAGAGGACCGGGCAAAGGAGCTAATCAAAATAAACACCAAGTCCTGAGGGAAACGCTCGTGCAAAGGACTTTCAGGAAAGCAGCCGAACAGACTGGTGCAAGGCCTTAGGACTTAGGAAATTAGGTGCAGTAGATCTACGCACAGGTGTTACATCAATTAAGTGGAAGCTATCACTGCGCTGCATGGTATGGGAGGGCCTTCAAGCAGCCAAACAATTTTCAAGTAGATGTCATGGCAACCGGCAGTGGTGATGTAATCATATAGGAGTGTGCTGATCACTGACCTGATTAGACTCGATCACTCTCCTTCAGCAAACTGTTCATCTGCTCAAGCCGTGTTGTGTACAGTTGTCCATAACCCTTGACGATCTTGCACAGCTTGATGTAGCCATCACGCTCCTGTGCCATGATTATATCCAGCAGCTCACAGTTGTGGGATTTGCCACCGTGGTACTTCTCAGTGATCATAAGCCTGCTGACCTGATCCAGATCCGTAAAGAAGCCATGACTCTGAGCTTTGTCACGTAGGCAAGCAGCACCTAGTGATTGCAGCCAGATGTGGATATCATCAATGAAGATGGCATGCTTGAATGGGTTCTTAAAGAACGTCTCTGAAAAGCAGAAAGGAACGTGATCATATATTGATGATGCCAATATACAATCTGATACGGTACTGTTTCTGCCAAAGCAGCAAAGGCAGTATAAATGTTCTGCAGACAAAGTGCCCGTTACGTCAAATGATCAAATACCCTTAGAAACTATTCCAGCCCGTCAATTTTATTAAATAAGCAACGAGGAGATAATAGATTTTCCTGATAAGTCTCTCATGAAAATTGATAGGAAATTTTGCTTTTATATTCATCATATTCTTCTATTCTTTTGTTTCGTAACCTCTGCCTCACTTATACTATTCCTGACTTGTTTTATCGATTGAACGCGTCCTTCTCGACATCAAGTTTTTAAGTTGTGCATTTGCCTCATAATGCATGCTGCCAGAACACTCTGGTTGACTTTGCTATGAATGAAGGCAGAGTTTTCACATCTGACAATAACGAGATTGCTTCCACACTTCTACACCTAGATACCTGACAATAACGAGATTGTTTCAATACTTCTACACCTTGGTGGATCTACCTGGCGTGGAATTTGCATTCACTTTGCTTGCAGTACTTTTCTTTTCTCCAGCACATTTCAGGACAGGATGATACAGATTTTGCTCTCGCTCGTTTTTGCTCTCACTTTCATTGTTAAAACTCACACTTGTGAATTTCACTGCTGTTGTTCTTAGTGTTATTTCTCTAACTTAGATTTTCTATGATAGCTACATTTTTTTCAGTGTCCTTTAGTACAACAACGATTCGTGATGAGTGGTGCACGAAAACTTGTTCGAATCCTTGTTTTCTCTACACAATTTCTGCATATTTTCATCGTTTTATTGTACATTGTCTCCACCGTTTCACATTGTATGAATAAAGTGTACACAAATGTCGATTCAGCTTGTCTTATTGATTGCGGTTATCATATTATTGTCTCCTCGCCATTTGTTTCGGGAGACCTCGGTTTTTATAATAGTTTTTATTGGTCATAAACCCTCGACCTCCTCATTTATTGTATTTAGAATCAACCAGTAAAAACTCCTACTCAATCTCCAACAACAAAATTAGTGGACAGCTGTTATTTGTGTTGCTATGACAACTCGTGTGCTGGACGAGTATTTGTTGTCATTGGTTCAATTTCTTTTACTCTTCATAGGCTATCAGATCATTTTCCTTATTCGGTCTATTTATAACCAGTATCTATAATGAGAGTGTGGTCTGTCTCCATTGTTTCCGGTGTTCATTTCATAACTATAGCCACTTCTCCTTGTTAGACCTTATCTGGAAGGCCAGTTCTTGCATATTCCAACAGCAGCCAAGGGAGCTAGCTCTCTTTGTTATGGGGACTGGGTCCGATCCTAAAAAGCTGTTTTTATGAACTGTTTTTATGAACTGCTTTTATTGGATAGGATACGATTATGTTGAATAAATGAGGTTTGCGTCAATGGGAGATTGACTTGGAGTTTTTACGAGTCGATTCTAAATATACTTATACCTCTCCATATTCACCTTATCATCCCTACAGCCCAACAAACGAGTCACGTTGGTCATACATGTACATGTACGCAGAACAAACTTAAGTCGTTGTTACTTCACTACAGACTGGCATGTTCTTGCATGAATCGGAGAGTGATGTGTTCCTGACAGAGTCTTGTTCAACTTTTTGTTAGGATCGATCGTGTACACATACAGCACCGAGTACTGCTCTCTTTACAGTAAGTATGGAAAAGTGGTGAATAAGTGGTGAATATCTAGCAATATCCACCACTTCTGTTGGAATGAAGTATAAGCCAGTGTATATAGAGCAAGAAGGTAGACAAGAAGGTATGTATTTTTGTGTGTTTTCGTGTATGTATATAGCATACAGACAGACTAGGACAACAATGGTAACAGCACACAAATTGAAGGGCAGTTGAGTGCAACTAGATAAGAACAGTGTAAAGAGAGCAGTCTTATGTTAAAAGGAATAACGCACCTGTTTCTTCAGAGAGCTCCGCTTCATCCTCCTGATACAGGTTTGCAATGCGTTCGTCCGTTGACCACATGGCATGGCTGAAGATACACACGCACACCCCCCCCCCACACACATACACACACACACACACACACACACACACACACAAACACACAAACACACACACACACATTCAAAATGAACAAACATGGAACATACTAACTATTTGATGACATACATCGATACTTGCGCACACATGTAGATGCCCATATTGCTGGCCGCACTCCTGGGCGCATTCCTGCTCACACTCTTGCCAACGCCCAAACTCCTGCCCACACTCATGTCCGCACACTGTGCCCACACTCCCCTGCCCACACCCCCCCCCCCCGCCCACACTTCTATGCCCACACTCCCCTGCCCACACTTCTCTACCCAATCTTCTCTACCCACACTCCCCTGCTCACACTCCCCTGCCCACACTTCTCTGCCCACACTCCCCTGCCCAAACTTCTCTGCCCACACTCCCTGCCCACACTCCCCTGCCCACACTTCTCTGCCCACCTTTCTCTACCATGGCTCCGGGTTCACGGATGTGTGATTACTGGCTGACATTATGCCATCCTTGGTTAGTGCACCCACACAGTCACTGGCCACAGTGTGAGCGGACCTAGCTTCCCCAGTTGACCCCCTTTCAGAAGAACAGTGTACACTCTGCCCACACTCCCCTGCCCACAATCCCATTCCCACACTCCCATGCCCACACTTCCCTGCCCACACTTCCCTGCCCACACTCCCCTGCCCACACTCCCCTGCCCACACTTCCCTGCCCATACTTCTCTGCCCATACTTCTCTGCGCGCATTCCTGATCACACTCCTGCCCACACTCTCCTGCCCACCCTTCTCTGCCCACACTCCCTGCCCTCTTTTCTCTGCCCACACTTCTCTGCCCACACTCCCTGCCCACACTCCCCTGCCCACACCTCTCTGCGCGCATTCCTGATCACACTCCTACCCACACTCCTGACCACCCTCCTGCCAGCCTTTATGAACATGCTCATACTCCTCCCCTCACTTCTCTGCTCGCATTCTTGACCACACTCCTGCCAGCCTTTCTGAACACGCTCATACTCCTCCCCTCACTTCTCTGCTCGCATTCTTGATCACACTCCTGCCAGCCTTTCTGAACACGCTCGTACTTCTCCCCTCACTTCTCTGCTCGCATTCTTGATCACACTCCTGCCCACACGCCTGCCAGCACTCCTTCCCACAAGCGCGCGAAGGACTAAAGGGACTGTCACTTAATTTTTGCCGACTACCCGCCAAAAAAATCTTTTCGTTTCACGTGTCAGACACGTCCGCGTGCGCCTACCATCACGACTAGCGACTACGTAGTCGACTCGCTACCTTTCACGTCAAGCAATCTGTTCACGCCACATGGCTGGATATCGATTCTAGTTCGTCCACCAACAATTGAAATTAATGTTTCTCACTTGAACACTCTGTAGAGCTGTCGCTGTCATGACAAGGCCGTGTATACTCCAAATCTACATGTAGGATGAAGAGTAACAGTTAATACTCCTGATAATGCTGATAATGAAGTTTGCTCCACAATCGCTCAGAATGCTAATGTGTGTCCATGGAGTACTAAAACGCCCAACGTGGATGAAACGGACAACAGCAGCGGCTAGAGCGTTCTCCTTCCTCGGTGAACACTGCTACAAGACACTATGCTTGATGATTCACCAAACACCAAGTCACCATCGTTGGGGGCCAATTCAGTAGTTTTCCGGCACCAGCGAGTTGTTCGTCCAGCAACTAACTTTGAGTCTTTCTTCAACACTTCGTAGAGCAGCCGCGCAAGGCCTTTCCTTCACGTTAGGGTAGCGATCCTTCCTAGATGCTATCGCCATTCATTGTTACTTTTTACTACTGTACAATGACACTCCAGTAGTGTTTCTCCGAAAATAAAGTCAACTGCCATTACTGAGTAAAGAGTCAGTACTCTCACAACAGACTCAGTAGCAGCTCGGCCTAGCACCTAGCTGGACTTGTAAAAATTAATAATTATTTTGCAAGTCTTCAATCATGTATTGTTTGCTTGTACGCGCTATCCATATCCAGCCACGTGGCGTGAACAGATTGCTTGACGTGAAAGGTAGCGAGTCGAAAACGTAGTCGCTAGTCGTGATCGTAGGCGCACACTGACGTGTCTGACACGTGAAACGAAAAGATTTTTTTGGCGGGTATTCGGCAAAAATTAAGTGACGGTCCCTTTAGTCCTTCGCAGCGCCACTCCCTCCCAGGCTGCTCAGTCCTGCCCCCACTCCTCACTACTACCTACACTACTGCCTGCACTACTGCCTACACTACTACCTGCACTACTGCCTGCACTACTGCCTACACTACTGCCTACACTTCTGCCTACACTACTGCCTACACTACTGCCTGCACTACTGCCTACACTACTGCCTACACTACTGCCTACACTACTGCCTACACTACTGCCTACACTACTGCCGGCACTACTGCCTACACTACTGCCTACACTACTGCCTACACTACTGCCTACACTACTGCCTACACTACTGCCTACACTACTGCCTACACTACTGCCTACACTACTGCCCACACTACTGCCTACACTACTGCCTACACTACTGCCTACACTACTGCCTACACTACTGCCTACACTACTGCCTACACTACTGCCCACACTACTGCCTGCACTACTGCCTACACTACTGCCTACACTACTGCCTACACTACTGCCTACACTACTGCCTACACTACTGCCTACACTACTGCCTACACTACTGCCTGCACTACTGCCTACACTACTGCCTACACTACTGCCTACACTACTGCCTACACTACTGCCTACACTACTGCCTACACTACTGCCTGCACTTCTGCCTACACTACTGCCCACACTACTGCCTGCACTACTGCCTACACTACTGCGTACACTACTGCCTACACTACTGCCTACACTACTGCCTGCAATTCTGCCTACACTACTGCCCACACTACTGCCTGCACTACTGCCTACACTACTGCCTACACTACTGCCTACACTACTGCCTACACTACTGCCTGCACTACTGCCTACACTACTGCCTACACTACTGCCTACACTTCTGCCTGCACTTCTGCCTACACTACTGCCTACACTACTGCCTACACTACTGCCTACACTACTGCCTACACTTCTGCCTGCACTACTGCCTGCACCACTGCCTACACTTCTGCACGCAGTTCTCTTTACACATTTTACCCAGGCGCGTAGCACCGCCGTTGGCGGTGGTCCGGCCAGGGGGGGGGGGGGTTCTTGGGGGGGGGGGGATCTCCCCCCGGAAATATTTTGAAATTAGGGTGCAAAATCCTGCATTCTGGGCACTTTTGGCATTGTTTTACTATTTCCAAGAAAACAACTATGGACAGCATTTAAAGCCTGTTATCTCATCCACCATTGAATAGGTGTACAAAAACTCTCAGCAAAACTAGCGAGGAAAAGAAATGCAGGCAAGAAATAATAATATGTGACAGATGGCGTACAATACGCATTGAAACAATAAGTATAATAATTATTACTGTGCATGGTCCCGCTGCTGTGTACGAAAGCCAAAACCGCGGAAATAAGACAAGAAGAGCAATCACAGGCAAACTGCTAGCTGGGTTACTTAGCTGCAAGATCAGCATCCGTGAATGTGCCAAATATTGAGCGGCGGTGATCACTGCTGGTGACATCGACGAAGGCATTGCCCAACTACACCACAGACACCTTTGGTGCGTCCATGGAGCTATGAAGCCGAGACCTCTGGTCGGCGGAGCTTAATGGGCCCCTCCACCACACTCCATCATTCACCCCAGTGTCTGGAGATATGTGGATTTTGTAGAAAAAAAACAAGAAAAAAAAACAGTGCATCTGTCCTGTCCTTGTGCGTCTGGAGGAGCATGACTGAAATTAACCGACTCTGGCCCATTGTGGAGCGGAGATAGGTCCTGATTCTCCGCATTGCTGAGAAAGATCTCTCGCTGATGGCGTTGGTAGCTGGGCTCACCAGAATCAAGCGCACCAGCTTCACAACTTCAGACAGAAGCTGCCTCTGAGAGGTGGAGTAGCCCCGCAAGAACTTCAGCACAGACCTAAACGTGACATCGTCATTAGAGGTCAGCTGCGTCTGAAGGAGGGAAAACTGGGTCAGAAGGAGGTTGGAGTCGAGATCCTCGCCGTACAACTCTATCACTGCCTTGAACTCGTCTGTAGCGTCCACCCCTTTGGCACTCTTCAAGAGAAGGTTCTCCATCTGCGTGTATATGGCGAAGCCCTTCTGATTAAACCGGGTCTGGATGGAGGACTTGGCACTGTCAAGCACTTCATAATACAGCTGCCGATAGCGGCCTTCCGGGGAGCTGGGGTGGTATGCTGGCTCATCTCCACCTTCATACTTCTGTGGACGTTTGCGTTTGCGAGGGAACTGCGGTTCAGAGACATCAAACTGGTGACTTTTTGCCACAGTAGCCTCCCAGAACATCGAGAATGAAGTCTCTGTGCGCATCTTTGTGATTGTGTTCACCGTCAAACGTGCTATTTTCTGGGCTTCGGCAGCAGACATTGTTGAACTCTGGAGGGAAAAAGAGAGGTTGTCACCATGTGCCAGGACAAGACGGGCCAAACTGATTCCAAAGAAGAAGTTGAAAGTCTCCATTTGAGCCTTCACTCCGATTACGCGAGCACGCACGTCGGGTCCACACTCCCAGCCAGAACTTCATCCCACAGTTCTTGCAAGACCAGATAGTTATCCAGGATGCTTTGCAGACTCTTGCCTCGCACTGTCCAGCGGGTCGGGCACAGCACACGGAATCCTGGTGTGTTGGGCGAGATCTCACCCTTCAGGACGTCAAATCGGGCATTCCGTTTTTGCGAGTACTTATAAAATTAACTTGCTGATCAACTCGCTGGTGACATCGAGGGAATCTCTGGTCACATCGAGGGAATCTCTGGTCAGCACAGTCGTCTTGATGGTGTCGCACATTGCCAGGTTCAGAGAGTGCCCGTAGCAGGGCACAAAAAGAGCCCTTGGCTCTTCATCTCCCAACTGCTTCGCGACACCAGATCTGTGGCCAGCCATATTTGAGGCACCGTCGTAGCATTGGCCTCGGCAACGGTTGAGTCGGTTGGAGGTTGAGTCGCAGCATGCAGTCCCGGATAGCCGCAACGATCGTATCTGCAGATATGTTGTCAATCTGGCACAAACCAACGAAATCTTCATGAGCTTCCAACTCCTGGTCAACCCACTGGAAGCACAACGCCAGCTGTTCCTTGTTACTTCAAAAAAGATACGTCTGCGCACTCATTGGCCATTACGCTGAACACCTCAGCAGTATGGATGGACTTGGCCACATTCCGGAGTATGCTATGAACCATTAGATGAAGGATTTCGTTCTGGATTTTGGGGGAGCAGTACTTATCCACTCGTTGCTCCAGCCAGGCACGCAACTCGGGAGTATGTAGCTTCTGTAGTTGCAGCAGTTGCATAAAGTTCGACTCCGCATTGCCGTGGCCACGCAAGGGAAGACCTTGGCGACCCAAAAACGTCATGTTCTGTAGGATTCTCACAAACATTCGCCGATTCAGGGCTTTCTCCTTGGCATGGGCTTGCCTTAGCGCCTCACCAACGTCCTGGACAGTCTGCGGTAGCACAAGCATCACCTGGACAGCGTCGATATGACACAGCGACTTTTCGTGCCGGCGGAACCCCTCCGTGGCATCTTTCCAATTCTTGAAGCCCTTAGAAATGAAGGCCGAGTCCTCCGATGGCGCTTTCAGCTTCCCTTGCTGATCAGCAAAGGAACACAAATGGCAGGTCACAGAATCCGTCGACTCGTCGTAGTGCAACCAATTGAATTTATCTAACCAAGCTGGTTGAAACGGACGCTCAACGATCGATGTTCGCCCGAAACTTCGCTTTGGAAACGCAAAGTTCCGAGGCTGATGAGCCTCCATGGTGTCCACACAACCAGAAATCAGAGAGGAAAAAGACACACAACTACGAGAATTCTTTGGAAAAAGTGGAACACAAAAAGCAGCGGATCAGCGAAGGCGTGAAAGCGAAAAGCGTCCGTGGATGTGCATCACACAGTGTACATGGTCGTAGGCCATACCGGTAGCCCTATATGCATGTACACTCGCATGTGTTACGCGTGGGGCTCCCTGGTGCAAGCCAGGAAGTCGTACGACCCCCTACGACTCCCTGGTGTAGGCCATGCAGCCTTGCAGGGCCTTAAAAAAACGTGGTCGGACGAAAAAGTGGTCATGTCATTAAGCAAGCAGTGAAGGGAAATTATTGCCACTGCCTACTGACCAGTACTTTGGCCGAGTGGTTGTGGGCTTGCCTGCGAGTCCCAAGGTTCTGAGTTCAAGACTAGTGCTGACACCAGTGAGCGTGTACTTTGTTAACAAATGCTGTGATGCAAGCGTGAACCACTTTACATGCAGTTAACTGCTCTGACATCCACTGTCAACTGGCTACTCACTACACTGTATTCGTAGTGAGGGTAACATAGATGCAGCTAACGAGGTTTGCACCTTGTCAGGCATTGCTTGTGATACTAAGTTACCCTCGCTGTCACGTGCTACATCTGCCACCCTGGTATCTCAGGCATGGTGGTGGCCTTGTACAAGCAAAACTTCCTAAACTGGTTGTGTTTCTCAACACAATTGCATAGGCGATTTGGTTGCGTATCTGCAATCTCTACTTTCTTCTGATTATGTACTTCAAATAGGGAAATGTGTTTTAAATAGGATCTGGGAACTACACAGCTCAATAAGACCTTTCTGGTTTCTAGGGATGACGACACCGCCACATGAAAATACCACATGAAAAGACTACATGAAAAGAACACATTCAAAGGCGTCAGATGCCGCTTTTTTTTACGGATGGAGAGGAAAATTCAGATCCACCAATTACAGTATATGGGCGAAGGTGAAAACCCACTTTCTGCATCAATGTTGCCCTGTTTTCCACACCTCGTGTTCCCAACTCACTGTGGTGTACAGCACAATTGAAGCAATCCTCTTCAAGTCAGGACTTGATCATGATACATATACCTGTCATTGCACAATCATGGTCTGAGATCTCACTCACTGGGCCGGCCTGACTCATTATGTTGGAAATGGTGCAGTACATTTCACTGAACTTTACCTAGGACTGATTCAACGGTTCTATACTTCATTGTTGAGTAATGCATGCGTAGAACTTACAGTGGTGAAGTGGATAGGAAAATCCCACAGCTGCCATCAGCAGCGTGATGCTCAGCATGGCCTGATACATTCAACAGGAAAGAACAGAAAACAGATTTTAAAACTATCCCTGTCTCTGTGCAGAAGTATTCGATTATAGGAATGGGTATCAAATCATCAAGGTTAGCATAACACATACCTAACCAGTCATGTGTTCATTATCCACAGAGAAAATAATTCATTTTTTCGCATAGAATCCCATGCAAACTGAAGTTCTCTTTGAGACCTGAGCAAGCCCATAGATCAAGTTGTGTTGCAAGATAGTGTGAAGTAGACATTTGCACACAAGTAAACTAACACTAGCATACAGGGAGCACACATGGTGTATTGAGCACATTCAACTTTACCAGCATCATCTTGCCGAGCAGCAGTGGACTGACTGGCTTGATCAGAGTGTGACTGGCTGGTCGAAGGAACGCTCTCCGCGGAGTCTGACTGAACAGTGGAGGAAATAGCTCCGTCAGAGACCGGCTGGACGGCTTGCACCTGACGCTTCCGGAATATGTCTGGGAAATCGGTCGCCAGCTGCAGTGTGGAGAGTAACAAATATACAAACAAGCAACAAACATGGCTCTGATATCAACATCAGCTAGTGTCAATATCATCCACACCACTGAGAGTGAAATCAATGAGAGGTACACGGCCGAGAATACATTGTGCATTGGGTAATGGTAGGTGACAGATGTTTTGTTGAGTAAAATGATAGAACAACTTGCATACATCAACAGAGAGACATAGGCAGAGAGGGGGGAGAAGTAGAGAGAGACTGAGAGAGAGAGAGGCAGAGAGAGAGAGAGAGAGAGAGAGAGAGAGAGAGAGAGAGAGAGAGAGAGAGAGAGAGAGAGAGAGAGAGAGAGAGAGAGAGAGAGAGAGAGAGAGAGAGAGAGAGAGAGAGAGAGAAAGAGAAAGAGAAAGAGAAAGAGAAAGAGAAAGAGAAAGAGAAAGAGAAAGAGAAAGAGAAAGAGAAAGAGAAAGAGAAAGAGAAATAGAAAGAGAAAGAAAGAGAGAGAGAGAGAGAGAGAGAGAGAGAGAGAGAGGGAGAGAGAGAAAGAGAGAGAGAGCGAGAGAGAGAGAGAGGGAAAGAGAGAGGGAGAGAGAGAGACTGAGAGAGAGAGGGGCATACGCAACAGGCGATCACACTCACCAGTTCTTCATGCTGCCGTAGCACCTTGCAGATCTTTGCAAAGCGCTTGGCGTTCGGTGATTTCAGTAGCAGCTGGTGAAGCTTGGTCGAGGTGTGATGGTAGTCGGTAACTGCCCAGCTGTGGACCAATGCTGCTGCAGTGTGTAGATGATTACTGTGCTCACGTGATGAAGGTGGTGATGTAAGGCCCAGGCAGGTGGCTAGTGCAGGCAGGTCGGACTCACCAAGGCTTTCTCGGATGGACTCAAAGGACTTTGCAGAGAGCAGTGAAGCATGGTTGACCGGCCATTCGAGAAGAAGCGGGGCACGATCAACGTAACGTTGGCTAGTGGAGAGATGACCCTTTGTTGCTACGGATGATCGGACTTGCTCTGCATCGTACACAGCGAAATCAAACTTGTCGCTTGGCTCGTGGAGGTGCTGACGAATCGAAGCAGAGCTGATGATCCTTGTGGAGTAGCTAGTGCCCGGGCTATACTGTGCTTCAAGGTCACCAAACACCTTGCGCAACAGAGCCAGCAGACAATAGCCATCTAGCGAATCTTCAACGGGCGCATGGACAACAGCGACAGCTTGGCGCAGGCTGTCCGTGACGGAGATGCAACCACGGGCTGTAGAATGGACTGGAGCCACTACCACCAGATTCTTCCAGAGCTCAGCAGGAATGCCGTGAAGCTCGTGGAAATAGGCGTACAGCTCTGTCTGTAGCCGGATAACAAGAGCAGTGGAGAAGCAGTGCTGAGTCGTGAAAGAGACTCCTGCGCACGCCGACCGAGATGATGAATCTTTCTTGGCCAGTGAGCCGAGGCAGTTGTCAGCGGTCGGAAGACGGCTGGGTGCCAGGATCCTTTCTTTCTCCTGCAGCAACACACCTAGTTGTATTACCATCTGCAGCAGCAGACGGCCCTGACCTTTTGCTCCCTCGCAGCTGTTGAGCTTGTCCAGGACTTTTCGGAACATTGCAACACCATCCTTGAAGTGGAGCATATCTTCATCATCAAGCCCAGGTGGTGCGAAGATGAGACCAATGACCTTGGAGAGCAACCAGTTGGGTCGGTTAACAATGATGTCGTCCAGCTCAGGGGATGAGAAAGAAACAATCTAGAAACAAAAACACGATATGCAAACCCATACACACAGCAACACACATAGTTGTAAGCCAACATGCCCAAGCATGGATGCACACACATCCCACACGCATGCGCAGACAGAAGGATATTAAAAAAGGCCAAATACCTCCAAAATAAAACAAAACAAAGCAAGTCAACCAACCAATCCTCATGACAGTACACTTTGCCTGACCCCACATTGAGAGACAATGCATACCTGTTAAATGAACCATCCTAAGTTTTAAAGAAATGGATGTAAGGGAAACGGGTACAGATTCGCTGGCTTGAGTTGACGTATCCTCTCATGAACACGAATACAACCCTCTGGTGCCAGCCAAAGCAGCACTATGCAGCACACCCTCATATAAACTCACTTTTGAAGATCAATCCATCTAAGGTGTAAAGCACAATGCACCTGTTCTCAATGATCTCTTTATCAGCCTAAAGCCAGCAATCTGTAGGTGATGTCCCCTGCTGTCAAGCCCCAGCTAGCCATAATGTGCACAGCAACACACTAAACCTGTCCCACAATTTCCACTTCACCTTGAAGTTTCCAGCAGCCTTAAACCTACTAGTATCGGTGTATAGCTGGTCTAGCACTAAATAATAGATCATAAACTACAGCTAATTGCAGGATGGGCATCGGAATGTTCTAGATATGGGCTGTAAAAGAAGAAGGAACAAATAAAACCGGTTGCATCTTTCCCTCAAACCAACGAATAAGAACAAATGCACTTTAGGGGTCGTAGCAAAATTTTGTTTTGTCCCTGAAACGAGCATTATTCGTTGGAGGGGGTGGGAGGGGGGGGGGGGCAAAAATCGCAAGTCGACCGACACTACAGTCCATTCATCGGAAACTGTCCGGCTGGCTTTTGAAAGTTCAATCTGGGCCGAATTGAGGATACAAACCCACTTTAAATCTCAAGAATCTCATTCTGGGTTTGGGATTTACTTCTCCACATATTTTGCCATGGCATAGCTATCTAAATTTTGTAAACCTCGCTGAATTTCTACTTCCCTGTTCTTGGGCATTTCTGCCCTCAAATGTGGCAAGGAGTTATTGCATGGGTCACACCATGCAGGATATCTACTATGTGCGGGAGACACCAAAAAGGTAGGGTGCCAGTTTTCAATAAATCGGGAAAAAAATCACAAGTCGACTGATACTATACATATGTACATGACTACATTTACATGCATGTGATTTTCGTCATCCAGCATAGCAATCTGTGTTTGTTTCATAAGGACTGGAGGCGGTCGAAGTAAGAAATGAGCGATGTTCATTCAGGGACGATAAAACACTTTTGCGATGATCCCTTAGAGATGTACATGACGTAGATGACATACATCATAACATGAAATACATCTACTGCAAGTAAATTGAAACTACTCTATCTGCAGAGTATGTACATACCAGCCCATACGCATTGAGGATCTTGCGATATCGACGGATTTGTGCGGTGTTGATGCTATCTTCATCGTCATCATACTGTACGTGGCTAGCAGCACAAAGCTGTCGAGAGAACTTCCGACTTGTTGAGAATGGCTCTTGGATGTTGTCATGCAGTTGTGCCAATATTTCCTCTGCCTGCCCGAGCACTTTGGGTTGCTTGCAAGATTTCTGAACATGCACATCAACACAGTGGGTAAAGTACACTCTGTTCACAAACATGATTAAACATTTTATCGTTAATGATGTATGTATACGTCACTGAGAACGAACCCAATCCACTAATGACGTACTTCCTCCGTAAGCGAAACTTCATTGCATATTTACAGTTCAGTCTAAAGCATTCTATGGCTACAAACACACTTTGAAAAGTGGAAAACACAGCAGCATATGAGGGATTAGTTATTTACAGATGTCATACAGCTCGTTTCAAAGCAGTCCAGCTTCACTCTTCGTCTGAATCTCATGACGACTCCATTAAGATATCGTGTCTGCATCCCCGCTGACTTTCGTTTTTCTTCCGCAGCCTTTACAAGTTGCCAAAACACTAGAAATCGCCAAGTTCTTTGCCAGAACTGTGAGCTTGACGACCTCCACAGTGGCGCTGGTAGTTGTTGTCTCTGCCACTCTCCAGAATGCCTTGATGAGAAGAGGCATACAGACACAGGCAAACGCTCCTCATCTTGGCAATGGGGTATTACTATTCATGCCAACATGTTTCCACAGCTTGCAGAAGCTTATTTCTGGTTTCCTTCGTCACAAGTGACCAGTGTGCCTGCAGGCTGTGGAAGAATACCAAGTCGTCGAAGTTGAGATTGGGACTTTGAGTTGGCTGAATGGCAACCCGCATGTCAAACCCTTTTGCTTTCCCTGTGCTGCTAACACACTTGCATTGATTTTGGCTGTGTGCGGACGTGCAACATCGTGCTGGTACGGCATGCAGTGGCTGGCCGGCTTCTTCGAGCAACGCATCTTTTAAACAGTTTCTCATTTTCGCACTTCAGTGTCGTCTGGGCCTGGCTGGGGTTGTGTTCTGGTGCCGATTTTCGAAAGAACTCCACCCTTTTCAGTGGCGTGTCCAGGATTTGGCTGACGGGGGGGGGGGGGGGGGGGGGGTGCGGCCGGGATGCGGTGGGGGTAGACATCATGCTACTGTCCCAGGTCAGCCATTTTGAAAACCGATGTCAAGAAGCCGTAAATCTCACACACCACTTAGAGCAGTATTTCTGTACACGCACTTACATTATACATTCTAAACTTGAAATTACAATTCTTTTCAAATACATCCATTTTCAACCTCATATCTTATGCCTTTTTGATATCAATATTTTTCGTAGTGAACGCAGACCAAACAAGTTTGTTTTCAACTCTCATGGGAAATTTTCATCTTCCCTTTTCTTACATAAATCGGCAAATTATGGAATTGCTTTCCACCCAAAATTACCGCTATAGATTCTGTTTCAGAATTTCGGACACAATTTTGCGCTCATTATAAACAGCATATATTTGCCTGCACAAGTCGTTATAAATAATTAATGCTGATTCTCACTGTTAGGAGATTGTCCAACAATTTCTCACTGCTCAAAGCATCCTCTACATAGGCGGCGGTACTATGTCCACTTGTCACTGTGCGCTGTTCTTCATGCTATTGCTGCTCGCTGACAACAGGTACTTCCACGTCTGGCGGAGTGTGACTGTCAAGTGTCAGTCCGCTCCGAAAGTAAAAGTTCAACTGAAACAACAGCGACTTCATCACTCCCACTGTTTCCTGTTGGAGCGGCAGCAGGAGTTGCGCCGCCAGAGGAACGCTTTACAAAAAAACCCAGGCTCTGCTGGCTAGAGCTTGGTCTTTGGGGATGTCGCTGAGACATCGAAGAAAAGTCCTTGAGTCAACCAAAACACGATTCGAACGAGGATGATCGCCCGAGCCCTCGGCATTCGAATCGTGTTTTGGTTGACTGGAAGACTTTTCTTCGATGTTTGTACGTACACTCTATGTTGAAGATGCGTCGAGCGCGTCCCCGCAGGGATCACACTGTACAACAGTACAGTGTACACAGTCAGGTCACCCTCCGTGTTTCTGTAGCCGTGCATGCTCACTGTACTCTGTAGCCGTGCATGCTCACTGCACTCTGTAGCCGTGCATGCTCACTGCACTCTGTAGCCGTGCATGCTCACTGCACTCTGTAGCCTGTACGAGTCTGTACTGTAGTCTATAGACAGTACTCTGGAGTCTGGACTGTAGTGTGTACAATCAACAGCGAACCACGCGTGATCCCGCTTTTGGACGATCGTTTCAGGCCGCGCGCGCCCCGAGCCTAGCCTAGCTAGCCCCGGCGCCCTGTCTTTTATTTTTCGAAACCAAGGTCCAAACTTTGGAGGGGCGCCCCCCCCCCCCCTCCCCCGCCCCCCCCCCCCCCCTAAACCCGCCAATGCTTTTTGGAGGTTTAAAAGCCTGTCAGAACAATAGTCGGCACTGCGGCTACCCTATGTAGGGGATAGGTCACTGAAATGTTTGTCTATTGCCGACAAAAGAGACCATGAACAGAAGACAATAAACACAACGAAGTTTTGTGTAATCATCATCATCATCATCCTCTGCGTTGCCGAAAAAATAATACCGTAAAATCCCGCCAGAGCGCCCCTACCTCCTCGACCCTTCAGGTGGGGAGGGGCGGATGGGCGAGTCCTACTTGCCACATTCAGTGCTACATGAAAAAGTACGCACCCTACGAAAACTGTTCGTGCATCTTGTACACCGACCAAAGAGCCAGGAGTCGTACAGACCCGGCAAACGCAGGGTTTGTGCGATCCCTGGTCAAGAGGGTGGGCACTGTTGCGTACATTTTCAACGGGGTTGAGCACGCATCTGCAGTACAGTACGGCATCACAGACTGCGACAGAGTCATACGAGGATACAATCAATCACGTCCCTGACAAGAAGTCAGGTAGGGGCGGATGGGAGAGACGGGGCGCTCTGGCGGGATTTTACGATACTAGTGATTTAAAAACAAAAATAATAAACGACATTATGCAGCTGTGTAAGCAGTAGATGCACAGTGTGACTGCCAGGCATCTCTGTCATATGCCAATTGGCAATTCTCATGCAGAGACAAACCAGTCCACGAAACGATATTGTCAGCAAAGGAAATCTTCGGACGACCACGCTTTCTCTTACCGTCCACGACAACAAACATCACGTCACGTACAAGCTCGCAGGCAGATGGGCGGCATGTGTGCCCGAAATAGGTCAGTTTGCGTATCTTGACCCTGGCTAGCAGCTGTCTCTGCACTCCCAACTCCACCAGGATACTTTCATTTGTGCGCTTCTCCATCCAGGATACTCTGAGCAGACGTCAGTAGCACCACATTTCTGCTGCCTGTATTCGTCGTTCATCTGTCTTCCGGAGAGTCCAACTCTCTGCTCCATACAGCAGGACAGACCACACAAGGGCATGCATTATCCGGATTTTCAGTTGTCTGGAGATGTTGTGGTCTTTCAAGATGTCAACTAACTGCAGCATCCGCTCTTTCGCCATGGCAATTCTTGAAGGAATATCGAGGCTGCAATCACCGTTTGTTGTCTTCCAGGATCCCAGATACTTGAAACTGCTCACCTCTGCAATTCGTTCTCCATCGACCACAAGTGGCGTTGAAGCAGTATCGTTTGCACCAGCAGTACAAGTTTCGATATGCATGATCTTGGTTATGGACAGATTCAGTGCCAGGCCCTTCTCTCTTCCAGCGTTATTTACAGCATGGCGAGGGTAGACACTTCTGATGGATGTGCACACAATCCCGTGTCATCTGCATATCGTAGGTTCGACAGCTGGCGTCCTCCGATGCTCACACCGATACTGTCCACATCAGCAACATGCATAACACTCTCAGTGTACAGGCTAAATAGATGTGGGGACAAAATACAGCCCTGCCCAACACCCTTCTTGATGGCGAACTCTAGCGAATGCGAGCCATTCCATCGGACAACTCCGCTCATCCCCGTGTAAAGATTCTGGAGCAAACAAACTATATGGCGAAAGAAACCAAAATCCAAAAGGCAACCGAAAAGATGTAAGTGGTTAACTGTGTCAAAGGCTTTACGATAATCGATAAATTCAATGGATACAGGATTCTGCCATTCAAGAGATTTTTCGATAGTGATTTGCAGAACACAGAGCATATCTACAGTACTGCGACCAGCTCGAAAACCAGCCTGCTCATCTGGTAACTCAGCCTCTATTTTCTTTTTCATACGATTCAAGATAATTGTCAGAAGGATCTTGCTTGCATGTGGCATCAGAACAATGGTCCGATAGTTGGAACACTCCTTAGCTGATCCAGCTTTGGGTAGCACGACGATTTCTTGATGTTTCCACGTTTTTGGCAATCTCCCTGTTTTCCAAATCTCCAAACAAAGTATATGTAGGAATAGAACACAAACTGAGGATGCATGCTGAATCAGTTCTGCCACGATCCCATTAAGTCCAGGGGCTTTCCTCTTCTTCAAGGACAATATGGCTCGCTCAACCTCAGCCAAGAGAGGCACAGGCTCAGGGGTAATCAGTGGCGATGGAAGCTCCTCCGCATCATTCTCCGCCGAGGCCCAACACCCTTGATCTCCTGACAGCTGCCAAAATAGCTGCTGCCCATATTCACACCACCGCAGCAATACATCTTCCTTCTCCGTCAGGGTCGTGCCATCAGCAGCATTGATTGGCCGGAATGATGATTTGTTAATGGATTTAATGGTGTTGAATAACTCTCGGACATCATGGTTCCTCCCAGAAGATTCAATGTGTTTACATTTATCCTCTAACCACTTTCTCCTGTCACAGCGAATCCTTCGGCGCACTTCTAGTTTCAGATCCTTGTATTCTTGGTCCTCACCTGTGCATCTGGCTATACGCTTTCCTTCTGCCAGAGCTATCACCTCCTCACTGATCTAGGGCTTGGGAGGCTTTTTCCTTCCTCTGCGCCCAACTACTTCCTCCGCAACCTCCATAACTACCGCTTGAATCTGATCCCACAACACATCTGGTGTGCATTCCTCATTGTACTGGTCCTGCAGCAAGCTGAAACGATTCTCAGTCGCCACTGAATACTTTTCCGAGATGTCAGGATTCCGCAGTCTCGCCACGTCGAACGGTCGCACAGCCATAGACTTGCAGCGAACCTGACGGAAATGCTTGGTACGTAACTTCAATGTAACTAGATGGTGATCAGTGTCACATTCAGCGCCAGGGCGAGCTCTGGAATCCAGCACACTTGAGAACCACGACTTGCTGATCATCAGTAGTCGATTAGATTACGGGTGCGACCATCAGGGGATATCCATGTGCAGCGACTGCGCAGATTGTGCCGGCGAGCCGCTTGAAATTACCAACTTGTCACCGGTGGTGAAATGGCCTTCTCCGCTCCAACGCGTTTTACACAGACCAAGAACATCCAGCTTGAGTCGTTCCATTTCCTTCAGCAAAATATCTAGCTTGCCCAGCTCTCGCAGAGTTCGGACATTCATGTCCCCAACTTATACGCTCGTGAGTTTTCCGTCCCTTTTTTTGTTGGTTTCCTCCAACTCCTTTGCTGACCATTTCGTGGACCGGCTTTCTCAAAACTTTCTTCATGAAACAAAACAAACACCAGAGCACCGCTCGTCCACTACTCCACAGTCTTTGGCAATAGTAAAACAAGCACAGAAGGTTGCCATTACTTTCTGTGCTATCGATGTGCACCAAGAGAGCGGAGCACCGAAAAGTGCAACCGCTCTTCAGCAGCGCACATCTTCGTTTAATGGAGGAAGGGTATTATCCTCCTGAAAAGGGAAGAGCTTCCATAAAAGTATGGTGAAATAGAATTTTGTTGCAACTGCGAGTTTCCCGCATGTGAGATGATCAAACAAAAGGCATTATGCCATAAACAAAAGATGAACAATGAAACACCACAGTAAGAACAACTACGCAAGCGCAGCACATTTTTCCACAAGCATCAGCCATTTTTTCTTGTCTAGAGCCAGTTCAAAACAGTCAGAAATATCAATATTGGCGTGATTAAGATCATTTTTAATATTGTCAATCCATCTGAGATGGGGTCGGCCACGTGGGCGCTTGATGTACCGGGTATTAATTGCCATCTCCAGTGCTTGGTAGGACGCTGAGTTATGTCCATCGCGAACAACATGGCCCAGCCAGAGCAGCCGACGTCTGCGACAGGTAGTGCTGACTGGGCCTTGTCGCGTTGAGGAGTACACCGTAACAATTGACATGTGGTGAGGGTACACAACACCAAGCAGGTACCGCAATTTTCTTCGGTGACACGCATCCAGCCGAGTACTGAGTTGCTGTGTCAGTGCCCACAGTCCTCAGTTATACAACAGGATCTGAGGCAGAATGAGGGCAGAGAACATACAAACTGTCTGGAGCTCAGTTTATGCGGCTTCCATGAAATCGAGCCAAACGCTCTATTTGCAGCACCTATTCTTGCCTGAATATCCTTTGCGGACCCTAACAAAGAGTCAAGCAGCTTGACAGATCGCCAAGAGGAGTCGGCTTTACTTACTGTAGCATATTGTATTTGCTGAATATTTAATATTAGGTTACCACCATTGAATTTTTCACTTGATTTCTCCACCATCTCCTCGACTTCTCGCCTCTTCGTGTCATGGATTGTTGTGTCGTCTGCATATTGGGTGGTTGGTGCTGGTAAAGATAAGTGCGATAGCATAGGATCAAGGTGGCGCATGGCTCCCTCAGAATACACATTGTACATAATGGGAGAGAGCGGATCCCTTGCATTACTCCGATATTTGTAGCAAATGCTTTGCCCAAATGAGAACTGAGCTTCACTCTCATCGTCGTGTCCGAGATCAGAGTGGCAACGACATCAGTGGCAGCTCCAGAGTCTGAAAACCGCGCCAACGCCTTCTCACAGACAATGGTACCAAATGCTCCGCTGAAGTCTAATAGTGCGGCAGAGTATTTCCAGTCATCGAGTAGGAGTAGTGCACGTTTGCACATACCACGGGTATAGAAAAGTCCTTGAGCATACCAACACCAATGCAATGCCACAAGAGCATCCTGCACCCGAGGATAATGTGCCTGAAGATAGAGATACTTCAGATGCCAAAATCTCTCCGCAGGTCAAGAAGATCAAGATTCTGTGGGATTTAACCATCCGGTGCGATCACTTCACTAAGCACCGACGGCCTGATATTGTTCTGGTTGATGGATCTGCCAAGAAGGCCCTGATCATTGACATTGCTGTACCTGGTGATCCACGCGTTGCTGAAAAGGACGTTGAGAAACGTGCCAAGTATCAACTTTTTGCTCGCGAAATCCATCGCCTATGGCAAGTTGAGACTCAGATTGTTCCTGTGGTAGTTGGGACTTAGGGCATGTTTCCAAACAGTTGGCAGGATACCTTGACACCATCGGTATCACCAGCTACTGCTTTGTATCTGAATGGCAAAAGAATGCTCTCCTTGGCTCGGCAGCTATCCTGCGTAAGGTCCTTGCTTTGTAATGCTCTGGGGTGGGTGGTGGAGTTCTTTCGGTCCTATTTTCCTCCAAACCCTCTCATGTTTCCTATGATCGATAATTAGAAAAGGGTTGTGTGTTTCTCTTTGTTGTTTACCTACCATCATTTAATATCCATATGATGCATGGCCCCACCTTTGGCTGCTGGATTCTAGCTCGGTGGGTGCCTATCTCTGGCCTTCGGCCGAGTGCTCATGGATAATTAGATAATTCAAAGTATGAGTCGGGGAAGTGAACTGCCTAAGAAGAGAAAAAATCACCAGACCCCTAGGACCTTGTCCTGGTGGCTGAGTAGATCAGACTCACAGCCACGTGGTCTTGGACCAAAAATCGCTGATCCATATTTTCCCTTCGGCAGGCCATGATCCAGGCACTATCCCTGCAGCTTGCCACTTTCTATGCCGCACATTATTTTGTAAAGGTCATTCTTGGAACATCGTATAAGGTTGCTTTCCAGTATGAATAGTTCTTTCATAACCAAATCCACAATTAACGGGAGAGGTGCAAGTGCGGATCACCAAAAATTATTATAAACTCTGTCTAATGCACTGGTGTGCATTGCAGTTCTATCTCTGTCTATCTTTAACTCAAAATCTCACTCTCTGTCTCCCTAACTCTTTCTCTCCATCGTTCTGTCCATCTTTCTCTTCGTCTCGTTCTGCCTTTCTTTCTCTCATTCCCTTCTCTTGTGCTCTTTTCTCTTTCTCTTTCTCGTTCTCATTATCTATCTCTTTATACCTCTCCCTCTTTCTCTCCATCTTTCCATCTATACCTCTCCCTACCACACTTTATCTTTCCTGATCCCTTTACTATCTCCTAGTTTCTCCACTAGTAGTAATTGAAACATGGTGTACAGTTTTACTTACGCTCAGGATATCTGTGCAAACCTCAGAAAGTCTTTCTCTCAGGCTTTCGAAGCTTGCGTCATTGACGGTGGCATTGATAGCAAAGCGTCCTCGAAAGCGGAGTTTATCACCAAACTCCTCCTTGACACTACGACAACTTGTGTTAAGCTTTGCAGCAAGTTCTCCATGATCCTCTCTCTTGATCTCGTCGCGGAAGGTCGCAATGATCATGATATTGAACGGCTGGTCTGTATTTGCAACAACAAGAGATGGGAAACGCAAAAAAAAAATATATATATATATATATTTGTGGTGTGGAGATTTGAGGAAAGGTGATTTTAAGCAACACACTCTCCGCAATATCATAGTATGCAGCTAAAAAATTGGTCAAAAGAGTGTTTTAAAGCAATTGTGCTAATGCTACATCAAATGAATTGGCGACCGATAGTACATACTAGGGTGTTATGACCGGCCTCGAAGATATATCTCGTGAGTGAGGATGGAACCATGCCTGACCTCCATGTGTTCGGTCTCGGGCTGAAAACCTTGGCAATCTACTGGAGAAGTGGCTGCACAGGCCAGTCAGAAGTGTGCGCAGCTGTTTCTGCGACAAATGAAGAAGAAGCAGCTAATGCCGACCAGGCTGATTCTATTATCAGATCTCTAGAGAGCAAAGTCTGGAGATGGAGAAGACAGATGCGAGTTCTCTGAATGTTTCCGAAAATCTTGGGCTCCATCGGGCGTAGACAATTTTTGTATGGACATTTCGGACGTTGCTCAATTGGAGAAGGGAGCAGAGTATTTGAACCAAGGGCACGGCTCTTCCATTCAAGGCTCGCAACAATAACGGATCTGAACGTTTTCGATCCAGAAGCTGTTTGCTGTTTTCTCACTTGTCAGTTATAGGCTCATTGTTGCAGCAAAGATGAGGCACGACTATTCCATGCCCAAAAATAAAATAATTAATTTCTTTCTCAAACACAAAGCTCACTTTCCCTGACTGCATGTATGTGCACGTGACAAGTCTGTGGACTTGTGCCACGTGATTCAGGCAGCACGATAGTGAGGGTATCCAGTAGACTGGCAGTGTTACATAACTTCAGGCACAGACCATAGTGCTCTGTGTGGTAAAACTGTTACCCACTGCACACACACAGCGTGAAAAGACCAACTATGGAAAGTTTGGAATAACTTGAAGATTTGTATAATGTCCACTATCCGTGCACGCGCCCAGGTGCCATGTGTCGACACTCTTATCTCATTTTCTAGACCACCTCCGTGTGAACATACATGGGCAAAAGGAAAGACCCAGTACATGGGGCAGTGCATGTTCAGCTTGATGTGCAGTAACAATTCGTTAGTACAGTGTACAGTGTAGTGCACAGCACTTGTGAATAAAACTGTTTGTTCATGTGAAAATCAGTCTGATTTCACGTATCCAAAATATCACCGCGACCACATATGCTCCCGGGCCCGTATTGACGCACATGTGCTCGACCTTCACCAATATTTCAACCCAAGGACTTATTACAGGCATTTACCATGGACAGAGAGATGAATATCTAGGGCTGAGTCAGGTAGCATTTTTCTTCAGGGATTTTTTGGGTAGTTTTCTACGGGTAGCACGGATACCCTATTGGGTAATGTTTCCATGGTGACAGCACAATGCACTCCTTCCCTTACACACTGGATAGACATGCAGAGTACTATATGAATTTGTACATGTGCACTGTACATGATGCCATCAGCGACTTCGGCTTTTCAGGTACTATTCTGTACCCGTCTACACGAGATCCTCACGGGCTGCATGGGTATCCGACTACCCATGCACACCACTATAAATAACACACACACATAAACACACACACACACACATAAACACACACACACACACACCTGCATGCACACACACATACCTGCATGCACACACACACAGTGCCCTCCCTGCACCAGTATACAGAATCAAACACATACCCCAATCATTCATTCATTCATATACTGTCGTGAGCATGGAAATCCGGTCACACATCTAGCGGCCCCAGGGCACTCGCCATGCGGCGGTGGACAAACGGTACACACATGCATTTATGCTCTGCAGAGCGCTGGTCGTATCGGATCAACATGTGTACTGCACGCAGCGTTCTGTTTGCGCTGAGGGCGCCGGCCCCGGTCAATCAACTGAATTTCCATGTCTGCTACAGTACATGCCGACATTTAACAAAATTTAACAAAAATGCATTTGATAAAATATCGCACTGACCTGATGTTACCGATGGTGGCATCCGGCTCAAAAACCGACCAACTGTGGTGGTTAAGCTTGTTGTAATCAGTTTCTCGTCCCATTTACTATTGACAACAGCAAGACCGAGGCTTGGTACTGATGTGGATAGGCAGAAAATGTCGTGTGTCGCTGAAAACGCGTCCTGCCCAGCGAGATCTTTGATACGCAAATGCTGACCACACTCATCAGTGAAGTTGGACATCTGGATGCCTCGGGTTCGTTTCGAGTCGTTTGATGTGCCATTGGTGCCTTCTTTTCTCAATGTCTTGATCAGTGTCGACTTCCCAACAAGTTGTTCCCCGCTAACTAGAACAACTAGAGTGTTAGCGTCCACTTGGCCTTCGGAATAAAATTCCTCCAGCTGAAGGTAAGTCTGCGTATATATAACACACACAAGAACAACAATTAAAGAATAGGGGGTTTGTCAACTTACAACCGCTCTATGCAATTGCTATTCACACTTGGCGCATGCGCTGGATGAAAATTCTTTATCAGTGACGTAGTGTTCATCTGTTTGACAGTAAAGTATGCGAGGAGAACATTTCTTAAAGGGGAAGTATACCCTAAAATCAACGTTTCACCAGTTGTAGTCTTCGCTTACTCAGCCGTGTTCGATTTGGAATAAGGGCCGAACGCTGCATCGCAGCCTTTTCGGACCAAAACCAGTCGACTCAGCCGCCAAAAGAATACAATATACGCACGCGGTCATCCGCCCTTTTATAAGAACGAAACGGCGTTTTTAATGACTTTTTCATTACAAATCCCTATCTAGTAGGGCGCAGTCACCCAGTTTTGGTGGAAGTGTTAGCTGCTCCCGGCTAATGATGCCCCCTCACACCGGAACACAAGGGTATTATGATTGGATAATTAGAAGTATTCGATAAGAGTGTAAACAGAAGGAGAACAGGACAACGACAACTCAAGACTAGACTACAACAGAACAGAACCTGGAGCATGCGCTCTTCTATGTGAGTGGCTCATTGCCAAGGGGAACGAGCGGGAAATACGAATAGTGAGTATTCAGGTCGTGGCATAAATACACCTATTACACTGTGCCCCCCTAGCTAAAATTCACGTCCACGGGAATGAACGGAATACCTAGGAAACAAACAAAAGAAAACAAACCAAATAATAAACTCAGTCCAGGACATAGTCAGCTAGTCGAGCAGGTGCAGTGCGAACACGGCCAGAACGACGAGAAACAGGAGAAGAAGTACGGACCGGATCAGACGACGGTGGCTGTAGCGGCGGAACGCAGCGTGGCAAATCATCATCGGACAGCGTAATCGGGTCAGGACGAGAAGCAGTAACGGCAGGCGGTTGACAGTCGGGAGGACGGGAAACGGCTTCAGGCGGACGAACAAACTTGCCACTGGCAGCATCATATCGGGTGAAACACTCAGACAGAGCAGGATCAGCATACGGAGCAAGACGACTCTGAGGCTTGTAACAATCCGGCAACGGTCCAGCGGCAGAGGCACCAGGAGGACGAACAAAAACGGCCGGAGGAAGAATCTCGGCGTTGGTGCCAGTGGCAGAGACTCACTGTGCACATGTGCTTCAGGTTCGGCTAGCAAGCGCGACAGACCATCAGCATTCAGATGTTGGCGACCTGGACGGTGGACGACCCGGAATTCATATTCGGATAAACAGTCAAGCCAACGTGCTTTCCGTCCGCGGGGTTCCTTCAGGTTCCGGAGTGCAGTCAACGCAGTATTGTCCGTCCTGGCAACAAATGGTCGTGCCAACAAGTAGTGCCTGAAATACTCCGCAAAATAGACCAGAGCAAGGGCCTCACGATCGCTAGCATCGTAGTTGCGCTCAGCTTTCGTCAGTACACGACTGCCGTACCCAATTGGTCGCTCAGTTCCATCCTGGATCTGGCTGAGGACTGCACCAATCGACACATTGCTCGCATCGGTGTCCAGAATGAATGCACCTGCTGAATCTTCAAACTGGGGGTACGCCATCACCGGCGCACTGGCAAGCGAACGCTTCAGAGCCTGGAACGCCGCTTCGCAAGCTTTCGACCACGCAAAGCGAGCATTCTTGCCTGTCAGAGCAGTCAGCGGAGCAGCACGCTGGGCGAACCCACGGATGAAGCGGCGATAATATCCAGCGAAGCCAAGGAACTCGCGGACAGCTGTGACAGATTTCGGAGTCTTCCAGTTCCTGACCGCGACGAGTTTGGCTTCATCCGGGGAGATGCCCTCCGCTGACACGCGGTGTCCTAAGAAAGTGACCTCCTCCTGGAAGAAGGAGTATTTCTTCAGATTGAACCGCAGTCCAGCGGACCGAACTCGCGCGAACACGGGCAGCAGAATCTGGAGTTGGCCAGACAGCGTTTCGCTGGCATTCAGGACATCATCAAAGAACACACGGCAGAATGGCTGGGCCGGTGTGTTACATAAGCCACTCAGGACTGCTTCCATTACGCGCTGAAATGTCGCTGGGCCATTCCTGCAGCCCATCGGCAGAACATTAAACTCAAACAAGCCCAGTGGCGTGGTAAATGCCGTCTTAGCCTTGTCGCTTCCTTCCATTGCTATTTGCCAGTATCCTGACGCTAAGTCAAGGGACGTGAAATACCGACAGCCAGACAGGGAATCAAGCATGTCATCCGCCCGGGGAATCGGGTAGGCGTCAGGTTCGGTGACAGAGTTCAACTTCCTGTAGTCGATACAGAGTCGAAGAGAGCCATCCTTCTTTGGCACCAATACTATGGGTGATGCCCACGGACTAATCGATTCTTGTATTATGCCTTGCTTTAACAGCGTATTCAGTAGATCTTGCAGAGCCTTCCGGCGGTGATATGGAATCCGCCTGGTAGGTTGTTTTATAGGGTTATTTTGTCCTGTGTTAATTTTATGAGGGAATATGTCACAGTAGCCATAGTCATCATCATGCAAGATAAATAAATCGTGGTTATCATGAAGTAGTTCAGTGAGCGTGCGAGAATGTTCTGTGGAGAGATGATTTTGTGCGTTGATATATTCATCCATGACTTTCTTGCGTTGCTCAGTTAGCGGGATCGGGTCGGGTGAAACTGAGGAAACCATAGCTTCAGTGTCGTCAATATGTTCACAATCTGTAGGAATTTGATGAAGTTCGGCAACATTGGTATTTTTATGAATGAGTATAGGATGATTTGCATGATTTTCAACAGCCACAACCACACGTGTTTGGTTAGGGCCAACAGTTACAAGACTAGGAGTCACTGCCACATCTGGATGCTTCGCCATAAAGGACTCCAATGGATCTGCCACGCAATCCATCGCAACCGTGCACACATCAACAGCTGCACAAGGCACCAAGACAACATGTCCTGCAGGTACCGACAACTCCATCTCAAACACCACACGAGATGAGTATACCACAGGGTCAGCCACACTCTCGGGCGCACACGCCGGGACAACGCCAGGTTGAGCCATGGGTTCAACAACCCGTGCAGACAATGAATCGTCAAAGGCAACACGAGAAGAATACGACGAAACAGGTACATCGTCGGAGCATGCATCAGATTCAGAATGAGGAGTATGAGTATTACATGAGGAGGAAGTATTACGCGGAACAATACGATCATAGGGCGTACGTGACGGAGGACACCCGGAACCAGAAACGTGCAACGGAACAGACACATCGCCAAACATCACAACACCACGAGCAATGTCTAATACACCACCATGCTGCAACAAAAAATCGGAACCAAGAATCATGTCGCAGTGAATACCAGGAGAGACAACAACCGTGTGCTGGAAAGACAGATTTCCTAGCGACATACACAGATCCATGGATCCAACGACAGGAAGTTGTGCGCCATTGACTGCACACAACCGCGGAGCAGACTCTAGAGGAGGTCGCTCTGTCAAATTAGGCAACAATTTAGAATGCACTAACGACACACTTGAACCAGAATCAACAAGAGCAACAACAGGAGACGAAGACGAAGACGAAAGACAAACATCAACGTGCACAATAATGGGTGAGATCGCACCACATACCTCCTCGAGGGGCTCCACTCGGACGACTGACGGCGGCCCCGTGTCACCAGTCCAACCTAGTTTTTTGCGTGCGGGCAAGATGCAATGAAGTGGCCCTCTTCACCACATCCATGGCACACTCCACGGACAGGCCTCGCAAAACTCTGGCCACGACCACGACTAGGCGCACCAGCACCAGCACCACGAGCAACAAAACGTACATGGTCTTGCTGGGGTCGGGTGGGGCGATACAGACTCACGCTCTCCATTTTCGCCTCCAAAGCAGAGAGACGCGAATCAAAACTCGACAAAAGCGAAGCCAACTGGTCTCGCTCAGATTCCGACTTCAGTGGACCGACTGCTGTGTAGGGGTCACGACCATGAGCGGTGCGACGGTGCTTCACTTCCGGAGCAGCAGCAAATACGGGCTGTGCGTACTGGTGAGGTACGGTGCGGGCCTGCTCGCGAGCATAAATAGCACCTACCTCGATGGCCTTTTGGACCGCCGCATCCAAATCAGTGGGCCGAGGTGACGCCAACGCCAAGCGCAAATCCTTCGATGCCTGGCCATCAATAAAAAGTTGCAAAAGCATTGAATCAAGCAGTGCACCTTGTTGTCCTGGGTAGGCTCGACGAGCGAGCCGACGAAGTTCCGTGGCATACCCGTGCTGAGTTTCACTCGCCAGCTTCACTAGCTGGCGAAGACTGGCCTCGTGCATCAATGCTTGCTGGGGCGGCTCAAGACGGACATGCAGAGCCTCGACTGTGTCGGAAAAGTTCATGTCAGGCGTGTGAGTTAGAATTTCGGTGAACATCTCATGAGCTGTACCAACAAGGCGAGCAGGTAGTAGCCGTAGCTTTTGTTCGTCGTCGTACCCACTCAACTCGCATGTGTGGACGAAATGCCTCATGTACGTGGTGAAATCTTGGCCTGGCTGATTTCCGAATGTCTCAGGAAGCAAAACTGGCTTCGGCAGTGGACGTGCATGTGGTGTGTCTGTGTCCGGCAAACGAAAACGATGGGACAACCCTTGTACCGGCGAACTCTCGCGCTCTTCAGCAATGTTCATGTCACAGCCAGCTTCAGCGAAGCTACGCTCTAGCTTTTCTTGTCTCTTGGATTTCACTGAACGGCCCATTGTGAAAAAAAAATTGTTTTTGTATTTTTGAATTTTCGAAAAAAATATTATCTGCAAAAATTTCCCGTGGACTCGATCGACTATCCACGGCTGTCACGATGGTCATGTACTCGGCCAAAAAATATGGCGTCCAAAAATTTGAAAATTCAAAAATCTCATCATCGATCTGTCATTGATTTGCTTGAAAATACTCTTTTTCTCTTGAGGAAACCTCCACTTTCCCCTTCCAATCGACCGGGTTTCATAGTACAAACACGCTTCATGACTTCCTCTCGCGATCCTCTTTCATCTGATACCCGTCCTGGCCGTGTTCTTCCAGGAACGATTCCTTCAGAGGTGCGTTTCCTTTGCCTTGACGACTTGCCCTTCGTCACTTTTATCAGCCCTTTTCACAGCTACCTTCTTCTCTTGTAAAAGTTTTCTCGTCTTCTTTGCCAGTTTTCCTGGTGCCTGGGTGACTTCATTTACCGATTTTTTGAATTTGTTTGTCTTTCCGTGCTACTAGATCGATTTCCGTGGCCATCGATTCTACCGTATCGCGTGCTAGTAGTAGTGTGTAAAATGGATGAACACGGTGCATTGCTGTCTACCTGCTGCAGTATTGTTGGCAAAAAGTTTGCAAACATGGCTGTGTCCACGAAATACAACGTGAAGGACTATGCCAGATCATTCAAGATGTGTACGAGGTCGACATTTCTCAGGATGACCCTGCGATCCACCCTACACACATTTGTCATGTATGCAAACGTGTGCTAGATCGTTGTCTGAGAGAAGGTTGCCTTGACTCATTTGTAGGGGATGGATGTGGAGCGATCAAAGTGTGGAAGCCACATCACCGCACATACTGCGACATATGCCACACTGCACCAAACAAGGGTAGACGTCCACCAAAAAAGCAGAAGCAACTTGCTTCAAAGCTTTCTGCTGTACAAAAAAAAAGAAAAGAAATGGATCACACAACAGTCCCACAACATTCATCCACAACAGCAATACCCCTATCACACTCTCCTGGACCCCAGACAGCACACAGTACTAGTTAAATGGATGTAGATGAAGCAAATGTTTTCACGCACGCAACACCGACATACAGCGCACAGAAGAAACTGGACAAGACTAGGTTCGTTCATTGCGCAGCAGGTTCCACAATACACAGCAAGGGAAGTGCCAATGAATAAGAAAGACGGCAGCATAGTGATGGCATGCATGGCGTACATGCCAAATCTCATTGACATCGTGATGATCTGATGATCTGGACTTGTACGACACATATGGGTGGCTGACCTGGCACGGAAATGTCATTCTGGAGTCCGAGATTCGGCTAAAACTTGGCGGTGACCGCCTCTGGAGCAAATCTTTCGCAAGCCAAGCACCACAACAATGCCATCCGCCCAGTTATCTTGCCAATTCCCGTCAGCAACGTTGTTATTCCGTCTTTTCATCTGGATCTCGGCATTTTCGCATGGCTGTATGACATCTACCTAGCTGAAGTCAAACAACTGGATGTGAAACTGGCAGCAGCAACTCTCTAGCCGTGTGCAGATGATCAGCTCCAGTTTCAAGAGCTAACAGTTCTCAGCGATAAAGTTCGGTCCGCCAGGCAAGCTATGGAAGATGCCCAGGCGAAGAGCGATGAACTACAGCAGCAGCTCCAATATGGAGTGCTCTTGCAGCAACACGCACCGGCCAGCTTTCCCAACGTCAACATGGACACTGTAGCTGCAGCAATACAGCAACTGTGGAAAGACGCCAGCGACGCCTTCACTGCTGCAAGTGCTGAGCACAGCAAACTCGTACATGACTTAGACGAGATGAGAAAGAACAAGAAAGTCACAGGACCATGCGCGTCAAGTCTCGAGTCTGTGCTCCAAACACACAATGTTGATCGGCAAGCCTTCCATGGCGGTGCCTTCGTGGGCAACCATGTACATCGCACACTGCAGCCTGCCGTACTAAGAGCACTGATGTCTCCTCCAGTTGAGGTGGTTTCCACTCGTTGCCAGCAGCTCGTTGCTGATGCAGAAATCTTGCAGCAGCGGTACCATGGATTGTTTTCGGGATATGCCGACTGCAGCCACCGTTTCAGCCATTGCAACAGCATGTCAGAGGCCGACATCTCAAAGCTGGCTGACTGCATCCAGCTGTTTCGGTAATCATGCAGTTTAGGGTCCCAAATTATTTCGCACTTTCCCAGTGTTCAGTGTACTGTCACACGCGTTTTCAGTGTACTTTCACATCATGAACTTTATTTTCATGAAAACCGAGGACAGGTCAGACTGGGTACTGCTGGTGAACACAGCGGAGCAGGGAGCCGAACGTGTTGTCTTCCGCGCGAACTCTCTGTCTCCACACGAACTCGCAGAGGTACGTCGGGAACAACTCTCGCGAGGTGCCGAAGTTGCGCTTCAGCTGGCGCTTGGCCCGCATCCACATGTTTTCCACGTTGTTGGTGTGGATCGTTCGGTCGTCCGGATCAACAAAGTTGTCGTCGTGGACGACGCGTGCTGGTATGCCACCGTCGATGTTCCTGATCTGCGCGTATGCGGCCCAGCCGTCAGAGATGATGCGTGAGCCAGGCAGAATCCACAGGAAACAAAACTTTCACACGAGAAAAGAAGAAGCATGGTGAAAGTACACTGAAAACGCGTGTGACAGTACACTGAACACTGGGAAAGTGCGAAATAATTTGGGACCCTAAACTGCATGATTACCGCTGTTTCTTCAGAAATGCAGAGAATCCATTATCACCCGGCAGCTCGGCAACATAACTCCGAAACTACATCTCTTGGAGGAGCGCACAGTCCCGTTCACCAGGAAATTTGGAGTCGGTCAGGGTCGACTCGCCGAGCAGGGCAGCGAGTCAATTCATGCCAGATTCAACAGGCTGAGCTTCGATTATAACGCTATTCCTGGGACTCTGCAGCGCCTCACAGCAATGTGCCAGCAACATCTCGTCGGGACATTGCCACAACATGACGCTGTTCGTCCCGCCACGGCATCAAGAAAACGCAAGGCGTCCGAGCTCGAGCAGTGATCCTCAGGCCCTGGACGCAGCAGCTTGGCCATTTCAGCCCTGATCCAGGTAAGAAAAATAACAACGGTACTGCTGACTCCTAGTTGAGCTCTGTAGTGACAACAGGAAGAGACGTCGTCCAGCAAAAACCTGCTGTCTACCTTCTCCTTCCTTTTCTTTCCTTGTTTGTTGTTGTCGAAGCTGAACAATTTTTGTTGTGCGACTTCGAAAGTTTGAATCCTTGTCCCGATCGCGGTGTTTGTTACCTTGACAAAGCACAGTTTTCGCGTGAATCCCACAGGATCTTGAAATCTTTTTCAGTTTTCAGAATATTTTTGAATTTCACCGTAAACCTGGGCGAAGGCCGCCATATTGTTAAGTGGTGGCCGCGAAACAGCCGTGTATCGATCTCAATCTATTACGTAACCTATCGTGCGTAGCGGCAAACAACTAAATTTGGCAGAGACAATTCCAAATAGGCAACTACTCTACGGACACAGTGTAGCTAGACTCTACTACCCAGCTAGCAGATATCCTAACAATACACTAGACAGCAGCCAGTATGCACAAAACACGGACACAGAAAATGTTCCGAAAATGTTTGGCCAGACAGGTTGGCGCCAATGCTTGACCTATGGACTGTAAACCATGGTAAACAATGCATGCAACAAGAAAACGACGAGCAGAAAGAAACACAATGCAGAAAGGAAAATATTGACGAAGAGAGTGGATGAGGATATGGTTTCACTTGCGTGGGCCTTCGTGGTTCTTCATAGTATTAGTAGGCGCCGGATCTCCGAAGGCGTACATACTCCGCCAGCGATGTAGTGGTGGACGTTTTCCGCTGCCACCAGTGTTAGCTGCTCCCGGCTAATGATGCCCCCTCACACCGGAACACAAGGGTATTATGATTGGATAATTAGAAGTATTCGATAAGAGTGTAAACAGAAGGAGAACAGGACAACGACAACTCAAGACTAGACTACAACAGAACAGAACCTGGAGCATGCGCTCTTCTATGTGAGTGGCTCATTGCCAAGGGGAACGAGCGGGAAATACGAATAGTGAGTATTCAGGTCGTGGCATAAATACACCTATTACAGAAGTGCGCGAGTTCGATTGGGAATAAAGGAAGAAGGGAGCGTCTCAGCTTCGTCGGACCAAGACCATTCGACTGAGCACCCCGAAGACTACAACTGGTGAAATTTTTATTTTAGGGTATACTTCCCCTTTAAGTGGTGATGTATTTTTTTATAAGTCGGGCAATATGAATGAGGAGATCAGCTTGTACATATGCTATATGGGTCTTTCGGCAAACTGCATGCACAGCACACATGTACTTGCCTGTATTTAAACACATGCAGGAAATAAATCTATGAAGATTCTCACTACTTGCAACATTAGGATGGTGGACATGGAAAAAATGAGTTGGTGATAGCTTTGTGAAACGCATTGAAAGTACAGACGACTTTTTACAATATGCACGGATTGAAAACGAAACTTAATCCTTTGTTTAACAATTATTATGTAAAAAAAAAGAGAAGAAATACATGACAAAGAGTATGCAGCAATTATCCACGACTGTTGCGTGGTGTGTTGCTTTGCTGCTTCGAATTGTAGTCAGACCGCATTGTCATGTTATTAACTGGTCTCGTCATCGTCCTGTAAAAGTCCGCATTCTTTGTTATCTTGTGCACATTTTTGCTGCGCTCACCTTCCCCTCTTCGGTCCTACGTAACCACGAACCTTCCAAGTTGGAAGGCTGTTGGTTTGCGCACTGGAGATGTGTTGGAGCTAGGTGTCGGGTCGCTGAATGTCTCAGTACCCTGTCAGGTTTGTGCCCTATTATGGCACTTTCTGACCGTTTATCATCTTGTTACAGTCGTGGATAGTTGCTGCATAACTCGTTCTCATGTGTTTCTTCTCTTTTTTTACATTTTATTACTGGCTCTGTATCCGAATTTAAATTATTATGTACATAACACCAGCGAATGGCCTCAATTGTCACGATACTCTCCATATCAATGGGAAACTTGGAATACTCAGTATGACATATAATCACTTTACCTGAAGAGCTCGGATTTTGAGCCAATGTATTCATGGAAGAGGGAAAGGACAAAAAAAGACAAAATTTTACTAGTTATGACCAAGTGTCCAACAGTGCAACCAGATAATAATCATACCATCAGCAAGTACGACAACAGGGCAGAAAACTGACAATGAGTACTGAGACATTCAACGACCTCACACCTCACTCCAACACACCTGAGAGGTGCGAACCAACAACCTTCCGACTTGGGAGGCTCAAGTAAGGAAATATCCAAAGAGGGGAAGGAAAGCGCAACGAAGATGAGCACAGGCTCTGTCCCACGGCAACAATGAATGCCGAATGTTACTGGATGAAGACGATATTAGTAAGACAATTGGTCGTACCGATTTTACTACAACCCAACGACGCAAAGTAACAGACCACCCAAATTGGGAGGTTCAAGTTTATATGGTAAACAGGGAAGGGGAGTGGACTCAGATGGATAGCCAAGGATTAATTTATACAAAAGAGAAAGACCAAGGAACTACAAGTTATGCTATACTGTCCACTAACACCACCAATTACACAGTGTTGTGCAATGCTATCGCATGAGCTGATTGTTTAGTAACTGGTGGTGTTAGTGGACAGTATAGCGTAACTTGTAGTCCCTTGGTCTTTCTCTTTTGTATGGAAGGGGAAGCTGAGCATTCCTTGTCAGTTTTTCAGCTAAGTACTCCTTGTCAGTTTTGTGCCCTTTTTTCACACTTGCTGACGGCATAATTATCTGGTTACATAGATGGACAGTTAGTCATAACTCATAACATGTTGTGCTTTCTCTAATTACCTGAAGAAAACGGCGGTTGCGATAATGAACAGTTCCCTTGCCAGTGGCATGTCGAACAATTTCCATTACCTACATTGCCAATAGAGGACACAGGAAACACAATGACAGATGTAAAAGTGGGAATGGGGAAGAGGAGAGAATCGTCCGTAGAGAAACATGGTTGGAGTGAAGTGAGGTGCCAGGAAAGACAGGGTAGAATGAGCAGAAGGAATACTTTCCTTTGTGGCTATTAACTATATACACGTGTATCCGTAGTAAATAGGGTCACAGAGAATACTAAGCTAGAATCCCTTTACAGGAGATCTCACCCAGCCTTGTTATCAATTTTGCGTCCCATAATGGTTCTTCCCTTTGCATGCTGAGCCCTTTTCTCCAATCCACTGGCTTTCCACCGCACTGACTCTCTTGGTGGAGTCTGCACTCACAGCTCCGAACGAAATTTATTCTCATTCCACTCCACCTTGATGGATTTTAATCGTCCTGGGCTCGTTGGAAAGATCAGGACCAAGCGAATCCATCCTGGCAGCTCTCAGCTCCATAGACACATCAGGGCCACTTCCACGTTCTCTCCAAACTACTCCACCGTGCCTCGGAACGGCACAACAACTCAATTTCACATTCTTGTTCAGCTTCTTGCCCAAATTCAACAGATTTTCACAATTAAAACTGCGCTGCAAAGCTCAGATCCAAGCGCTTTATTTGATGTCCATCACGCATGCGCCGTGCCAAAGGGAAATCCCCTGGAACGCTCCTCAACATAAAGAAGTCATGAACAAAAGAATCGCGTTCATTCTGGGCCGTGATTTCCGTGTTCATCTTGTCGCCGCTCAATGAATTCTTATCCTATCGCGAAGAACTTCATTTCCCCGGAAAGATGAGGTCAAGACCTTTCCAACGGTGTATTGATTGTGGCGATGCGGTTATGTTTGACGAAGTTACAAAAGTTTGTACACTGGTCTATGCACTGCAATATATCGCGGGATTTTTTGCGAGTTAACTCGTACGTAGTGGATCAGGTCATGCATAAAGTGCGAGTTAACTCGTACTCCGCACGCAAAGGGTTAAATATTATAGTCCTTATGCACATTGTACAGATGTACGAAGTTCTGTACTATGGCCGTAGGTGTGTACATACCCGGGTGGGTGTTCATTGTGTGCTATACATGCGCGTTTGACCCATTTAGCCTCACAATTCATGGCAAACGATCACTTTTCAAGCCTTCTTCACTTTGGGATTGAACTAACGACTAGCTAGATCTCTGCCGGAAAAAGATTTCGTATGAAATGCCTTCATGGCCCATTTCATAGTGGAAATAGCAGTAAACACAATAGGGTCCTGCACATTCAACACCCAACCGGGTCTACGGGATTCTACAAGATTATACGGGATTTCGTGCATCTGTACAATGTGCATAAGGCCTATTGCTGGAGTGCGCGATTCAGTATGAACTCGAACGACTCTTATCCGGGCTCCTTGGGACTGTGCACTGCCCATATCTCGGATTTTCCCGTATCTCAGGACAGCTCGTCTACCATGTGAGCCTGGATCAGCAAAAACCATCGGTTGTGAACCCTCTAAGATTCTCTAAATTGTCAGGATCGTACGACCACACGGCACGAGGACAACTCTTTTCCTTTACACAGTATATTTCACTTCATCGAATAATTAACAATGAACACTAATAACACCAGCTATGTATAGCATGCAAAACAGCGTACATGCAAAATATACGCATATAAAATGGGACATAACAGCGTATACAGCAAAACGCACACAGCCCATATAGCGTATGCCATGCAGCAACATCAGCGGTACGGCGGAGTCCAAATACAACATTGCAACGAATACAATGCCATAAGCGCGAAGGCCTTTCCCACTTGAGAACTGGTGGTTCGCAACATTCTCCCCACCAAAGGGCTTCTCACCGCCGTACAAAATGCACACAAGTCAAAAACGATCCGGGGCTCTGACTACGCGCCCAGAACGCGTCATCTCCTGCTGCCGTGGTGGTGGTAACGGTGCTGACGGTTCATACACTGGCTGCTGAGGGATGATAGCAGGTTGAGCGGCATTGGCAAGCCCAGGAGCCACGTCCTATGACGATACCTCTAATGGCACTAACCTTTGGATCGGCCTCAACAGGGTACTGGTACTCAACTTAACCTTGGCAACACGACGCTTACCATCTCGACCAGGGAATAACTCGATGATCCGTCCCAAACGCCAGAACTGCTTGCGCTTGGTATCATCGAGAACAAAGACAACATCACCCACAGCTAAAGGGCGCGACATGGTCAGTTGGTGCTTGTTCAGCTGACTTAGGTACTCCACCTCCCAACGATTCTTGACATGCTTCAGTGTCCGACTGAAGTAACGCAATCTCGATGACATCTGCGTAGCGTCCAAGGTACCTGCTGGCTTCTCGGACGACATCCAGATGTTACCCATCATCATTGCAGGGGTAACTGGTGGCTCATCCAGGCTATCAGACACATAAGTTAGCGGACGACTATTCACCACTGCTTCAACCTCATACAAGAGGGTCTCAAGCTCCTGGACCTTCAGAAACGCTGTTCCCATTATCTTCTTCAAGGCACTCTTCCGAAATGCTATCAAGAATGACTCAGTACTTAAACTATCGACCACCTCCAAGTGAACTGCTCTGGTGGTGGCACACACAAACAATGCTATCCATACCTTCGGAGATGACTCACCACGGCGCACGTACAACGGACCAGGATAGTCGATGCTGGTAGTTGCGAACGGCCTCTCGTGAACAACTCGGTCTTCTGGCAGCAGCGGGCAGACTTCTGAGGCAGCCTTAGCCTTGTAGCGGCGGCGTGTAACAAATCGCTGAGTAATGTTGCGTAGCGCTCGTCGACCACCGATAATCCAGAATTTCTGACGGATGAACGACAAGACTCCTTCTACACCTTGGTGCATCCTTTCAACATGCATTTTCTCCACCAGCAACTCGGTCAGATGATGTTTGCCTAACAGGACTGGGTGCTTGGCTCCCTACGCCAACTCGCTGTGCTGAAGTCGTCCCCCGGCTCTGAGCACTCCATGCTCATCCAGCAACGGTGCAAGCTGATACACCTTCGACCCAGGCTTCACTGGTTGACCTTGCTTGATCAGGTCAAGATCCTCAGCGAAACGTGCGGCTTGAACGATGCGGTACAATACGTTGTCTGCTGCAAAATAGAGTTCAGCACGAGGCTCAGTGTGCTTCCACTGCAACATCCGAGGCACAATGCCCTGTGCCCTCGACCAATTTCTGAATCGGAGCCACCATTCCTTATCAGATTCTCGACTACAGGTGGTGGCTGACACTCGTACTTCTACACTGGACTCATCTGTAGCTGCGGTTGAGGATGCGGTGGGCCAGTCATTGGGCTTCCTGATCCAGGTTGGTCCGCCCCTCCAGACCGGACTACGGATCTGCTGTGCACTACTCCCACGCGACGGTAAATATGCTGGGTTGTGAAGGCCCGGGCAATGGTTCCACACAATGCCGACCTTCTTCGATATCTCTTGGACTTGACTGACGTGGTTAGCCACAAGTGTTTTCCATTTGTACGATGGATTACTGATCCAATGAACGGTAGGAGACTGTCAGTCCAGCCATTGACTTCCGTGACGGTCACACGCAGCTCCTTCATCACAAACTCAGTGTAGCGAGCCGCTAGACATACTGCTTGTAACTCAAGGCGGGCTAACGTAGGCGGAGACACGGGTGCCACTTTGGCCTTGGCAAATACCAAGTGCGACTGTCCATTGACGACTGCATACAAACAACATCCAAACGCTTTCTCACTGGCAACCGCAAAGGCATGAAGCGCAATCGGCGTGTCAAGATTGCAGCAAATCCAACGTGGTATGTCAATGCTCACCACTTCGGCCAACTCTCCCCACCATTGCGCACATGCGGCTGCGATGCCATCAGACAACTTATCATCCCAGTCGCCTCCTACCTTCCAGGCTTGCTGTAGCAGTATCTTTCCCTGCACAACTGCCGGTGCTGCTAGACCTAGCGGATCAAACACTGACGCAACACACTTGAGGAAGGATCGCCGGGTCCAAACAAACGGCCTATCGGACTCGCCTAGCGCTGCTATGCTGAGCAAGTCATCACTGGTTTTCCATTTCAGACCGAGGACTTTATCTCCGGCCTCTGGATCGCACGGGATTTCGTTGCCTCGCCACTTGCGTAACTCCATGCCACCATATGTAAGCGCACGCACGCTGAACTCTTGCATCTCCTTGGCTTCCGAGGCATATGAGACACTAGAGACCAAATCGTCAACGTAGAAACTCGTGAGCAAGAGATCAATACGATCTCGCTCTTTGGGTGCAGACAGCACCCGTAGCTCCTTCAAGTGATGCTGAATCACCGCAGTAAGCATGTATGGTGAGCAGTTTACGCCAAATGGCAGTTTCGTTAGCCTCCAGGTTAACAGGTCATCGCTGTCGCTTCGACCGGGCCAAAAGAAACGCAGGTACGGACGGTCTTCGGGATTAACTGTGACCATGAAGAAAGCCTTGCGGATGTCCGGTTGCGGCGCGCTCTTATATTCACGGAACCTTAATAGCATACCGGCGAGACTCGGCAACAGTGACGGTCCAGGGTCAACCATGTCGTTCAACGACTTGCCATCTGGAGCCGTCGGCGAGGCATTGAACACCACTCTTAACTTCGTGGTTGCAGCGTTCTCTCGGAATACACCATGATGCGATACATAGTACCCGGCATCGCTCTCACATGGCTCCAGCTCAATTGCTCCAAGCTCGCGGTACTCCCTGATCAGCACATCATCATAGAGCGCACGCTTGCCATTCCTCTTCAGCTTTTCAAGAAGCCGCGTTGCGATGACTCTAGGTTGAGCATAGTTATCCGTTGGGCGACGCTCATTTCGCCACAAGAGACCCACTTGGTACCCGCTGCCCTGGCGACACAGCGGGAAAGATGGCAGGTGCTGATGTTGTTCTGGAGGTTCATCCAACTGCCATAGTTTGTCGATGTGGGCTGTGACACATGACACGGTCACGGGCTGACTGTTTCGACTTTGTGCAGACGCTGGACCAGATAATACACTACCGACTGTGTTCCACACCGTCTCACCATTAACTTCCTTCTTGCTGTGCAGTACCGCGCAATCAGCAGTTGCATTTCGTCTGATGTCCCTTGTTGAGGCTTGTCACTCAGCTCTACTCCTCAACTGTGCCACTGCGCAATGGTCTGCGGACTTGCGCACTTCAGGTCCAGCTCTAGCGTTGGTTTCACAAACGCGCGTACCCGAATGCTAGCGAAGCTACCCTGGATTGTGATGGCGTACTTATCCATGCGCTGTTGGGTTGGTTCCGCGGCGAACGGCTTCACCTCTACTTTTTCAACCCCAACGTCTTCTGCATCAATTGCTGACACCAACGCTGCAGTCACGAATGACGCCTCAGCACCCGAGTCCAGGAACACACGAACCTTCGCGTTTCGAGTTCTTCCCTCAACTCGTGCCACTCCGGTCATCAGCCGCACACTTCACCAGTGTAGACAGCACGATCCAACATTCTTCTCCGTTACTATATCAGTCGTTTTCTCCTGGCTGTAACCTGCTCTGTCCAACACATCATGTATTAGCAGGTGGTGTTTCCTCTGGCATTTCATGCATCTCGAGCCTGACCGACATTCTCTGGCCATATCATCATCATCATCTGCGTTGCCGAAAAAAATAATAAAAGTAAAATTTTAAAAAATAATAATAAACGGCATTATGCAGCTGTGTAAGCAGTAGATGCACAGTGCGACTGCCAGGCATCTCTGTCAGATGCCAACTGGCAATTCTCATGCAGAGACATACCAGTCCACGAAACGATGTTGTCAGCAAAGGAAATCTTCGGACGACCACGCTTTCTCTTACCATCCACGACACCAAACATCACGTCACGTACAAGCTCGCAGCCAGATGGGCGGCATGTGTGCCCGAAATAGGTCAGTTTGCGTATCTTGACCCTGGCTAGCAGCTGTCTCTGTACTCCCAACTCCACCAGGATACTGTCATTTGTGCGCTTCTCCATCCAGGATACTCTGAGCAGACGTCGGTAGCACCACATTTCTGCTGCCTGTATTCGTCGTTCATCTGTCTTCCGCAGAGTCCAACTCTCAGCTCCATACAGCAGGACAGACCACACTAAGGCATGCATTATCCGGATTTTCAGCTGTCTGGAGATGTTGTGGTCTTTCCAGATGTCAATTAACTGCAGCATACGCTCTTTCGCCATGGCAATTCTTGACCGAATATCGAGGCTGCAATCACCGTTTGTTGTCTTCCAGGATCCCAGATACTTGAAACTGCTCACCTCTGCAATTCGTTCTCCGTCGACCACAAGGGGCGTTGGAGCAGTATCGTTTGCACCAGCAGTACAGGTTCCGATATGCATGATCTTGGTTTTGGACAGATTCAGTGACAGGCCCTTCTCTCTTCCAGCGTCATTAACAGCATTGGTGAGGGTAGACACTTCTGATGGATGTGCACACAATCCCGTGTCATCTGCATATCGTAGGTTCGACAGCTGGCGTCCTCCGATTCTCACACCGATACTGTCCACATCAGCAACACGCATAACACTCTCAGTATACAGGCTAAATAGATGTGGGGACAAAATACAGCCCTGCCGAACACCCTTCTTGATGGCGAACTCCGGCGAATGCGAGCCATTCCATCTGATAACTCCGCTCATCCCTGTGTAAAGATTCTGAAGCAAACAAACTATGTGGCGAGGGAAACCAAAATCCAAAAGGCAACCGAAAAGATGTGATCCATATGGCCATACTTAAAAGCCAGTTCCAGCAGAGTCTCTCTCGCTGCAGAAAAACCTTTCTCCCTTCCTGTGGCAGCGACTTTAGCTGCTTCTCTGCATCTGCGACCGATATCGCCATGCACTGTGCCGACGCCGTGGGCCTCGGCACGGATCGTTCTACTGGCTTCCTGGCAGTATCACCCTGTTGTCCGTGCGCGACCCGGTAAGATGCGCCGTGCTCTTGTACCTTTTTTTCTTCTTTTTTTTACTAGAGCCACGTAAACCCGTCATGTGTGAGCCATGAATAAGGGGAGTGGTGGCGTGGTCTGGGATGCTCTGCCGACCTTGGGTCTCGGCTTCATCACAACCAGGCGCGCCAATAGCAGAGAGAGAAAGAGAGGGAGGGAGAGAGAGAGAGAGAGAGAGAGAGAGAGAGTGAGAGAGAGAGAGAGAGAGAGAGAGAGAGAGTGAGAGAGAGAGAGAGAGAGAGAGAGAGAGAGAGAGAGAGAGAGACATAGACAGAGAGAGAGAGAGACAGAGAGACAGAGACAGAGAGATAGAGATAGATAGATAGATAGAGAGAGAGAGAGACAGAGAGACAGAGAGAGAGCAAGAGAAAGAGAGAGAGAGCGAGCGGGGAGGGTTGGGGGCAAGAACTAAATAAAGTATAATTATATAATGCGTAAGGGGTGCACATTCAGATCCAGAGGAAAGAGTAAGCAGGGCACGAGGCGTACGGCAATATGCAGCAGTGTGTGGGCAGATGTGCATACGTCTTACAAAGTGTCAGTGGCCCAGTGCCATTGCTGGGCACGGAGGTGCCGGAAGACAGACACTTTGAAACTTTGCAGCCGTTTCCGGTCAGGTCCTGGCGCAGAGACATCCCGTAGCACTGCCGTTCGACCAGGTACGTCTTCAGCTCACGTCCGCATTGCTCCAAGATTACCTGCTTTGCCATTGCTTGCAGCACCGGGGACATTTTACCTATATCGGCGCTATACTTGGTGTCCACCTCGCCATCTTCTGTCATAGCGAGTGTGGCCCACATCTCTACCTCTCGGCAAACACGGACAACGTATTGGTGAAACGACTCATCTGACCGCTGCTTGCCTGTCAGCAATGTCTTCCACGCTTTATCCGGAGTCTTTCCGAGCGAGGCAAGCAACTCTCGCTTTGCTTCCTCGTAATTATTGCATCCAATACATATCCTCTCCGCTTTGCTACCCGCTAGCGCGATGCGCAGTCGCAGCAGCCATTCGCTTTCTTCGAACTCGTTCTTGGGACAGATGTCCTCGAACAGGTCAAGATAACGCTCCAATGGCTGCGTTCCATCATATGAGGGGATTTTCATCAACGGTTAACGCCCACCGCTGTGACTGGGAGCTTCTTCTGTACCTCCCTTTGCGGCTTTACAATCACCCTCATACGCATTGGCGATGCGCTCGTTAATCTCCTTTTAAAAGTGTTTTGTCAAACTCGGTGCGGAGCACCTCCTCTCGTCGTCTGGCACTGCGCTCCTCACGCTCCTCATGCTGTTGGAGCCTCTGCTCCACATGTACCTTCAACAACTCGCCTTCTAACCCTAACCGCTCTCCATTGTCGATAAAGCCGGCTTCCAAATTGTTCCATAGTTCCTGTGCCATGCTCGCTTCATATCCTGGCGTGGTCGCCAAATGTTGTGAACCCTCTAAGATTCTCTAAATTGTCAGGATCGTACGACCACACGGCACGAGGACAACTCTTTTCCTTTACACAGTATATTTCACTTCATCGAATAATTAACAATGAACACTAATAACACCAGCTAGTTATAGCATGCAAAACAGCGTACATTCAAAACATACGCATATAAAACTGGACATAACAGCGTATACAGCAAAACGCACACAGCGCATATAGCGTATGCCATGCAGCAACATCAGCGGTACGGCGGAGTCGAAATACAACATTGCAACGAATACAATGCCATAAGCGCGAAGGCCTTTCCCATTTGAGAACTGGTGGTTTGCAACACCATCACATGTGTAAAAATTCCAAAAAATATTAAGTGCTCCAAATTGATCCACAACTTCTGATATCCAGTCTTAAGAAATTTTAGATCAATCACAGCACTGTAAGTGGGCCAATATTGCGGTACACCACACCTCTGTACAAATGTTGGAAGTGGTACTTCTGTGTAAGATACAAGTATGAGAGTTGGTATGTGTCTGATCCTGTTAGGCCATGCCATCACTCAACTGGATGAGAAGGAGGAATTTTATAGTCCTTGGGGGTGTACTCAGACACTTGCTTGTGCAAGTAATTAATTGGCTTCACTGACTATAGCGTATCTAAGGGCATATGACCAAGAGAGTTCCAGGGGCTGATATTGCATATGACCAAGAGAGTTCCAGGGGCTGATATTGCATATGACGAAGAGAGTTCCAGGGGCTGATATTGCATATGACGAAGAGAGTTCCAGAGGCTGATATTGCATATAACCAAGAGAGTTCCAGGGGCTGATATTGCATATGACCAAGAGAGTTCCAGGGGCTGATATTGCATATGACCAAGAGAGTTCCAGGGGCTGATATTGCATTTGACCAAGAGAGTTCCAGGGGCTGATATTGCATCCACACCAGGCTCTGTACTGATGCTCCCCAAGCCCTTCACTTCCATGAAAACATATGTGCACACACGGAGTGCAATCCTAGTGGCTGTGACTACTTAGCACACAGGATCATAAGCTACATACTAGTATTAGGTGCAGATACAATCATAGTCATTGAGACATTGTTACCTGACCCAACAGAAACATATTTTTGAATTGTTTTGGGAGCTGCTGCATGGACCAAATAAATGTTTCAAGTAACAAGTTGCTCAGCGTCCAAGCCAATGAAGCAGATCTTGTCTTGCGCTAGTACTCGTTGCTCTTACAGTGGTGAATCGAGACACATTTGCTCTGCATCGTCACTGTCGATATCTAACAAACTTACTAGTGAAGGAGTCATTCATCGCTCAACAATATCCACTTCGTCGTTATTCTCATCAGCGCTGCTTTCTTCAACACAAAATCTGCAGCCTCGCTGAGTCGCTTTGCGGCAGGAGAGAGTCGTGTTCCGGAGCTCCGCAGCTTTCACTTGACTCTCAGTCATCATGAAAAAATGTCGCGTCATGATTGGCGTCAACGACGATCGATGCGCGTGCAATGCTCGCGTCCTGGGGTCGTACTTATTCGCCCGCCAGGCGCAGGTACGTGGGGTTTCCCAGTCGTGTCTCCTCACTTGCCTGGGGCTTCCCTAGCTAGCTAGTCACTGTAGTGGATGCACATCCCACTGTTTACTGTAGTTACAAGATGTCTTTGGTGCGTTTGTAGAACCACTACAGTCACTGACAAACAAACAAACACGGGCTTGTCAGGCGGAAGAAAGACTAGTGACAAGAAAGACAGAAAGGTGATGGCTTAGTGGTTAGGTCTGCGACATTTCTTTCGCTCGACTTCACTTTTTGATCAATTTGATATCAAACACAAGCGTTTTTGCTGATCCGGGCTCATGTATTATACCAGTTTTTGAAGAAGTTTTTTTGGCACATTTTCCGCGTATTCAGGATAAAGAAAATAGTGCATTGATGAAAATGTGTGGATTCCACAGGCGGGCTGTGATAAATTGACACTAGTGTACACAAAAAATAATTCAAACCCCCAACTTGGAAGCAGTTTTGCCATAGGAACTCAAGCTAATGGTGCCCGGTAGAGAGGCGTGCCAGTATTTGAGGCGTCAGGATAAGAGACGCTTGAGTGTACTCACTGCTATTAATATTTGCAACTATTGCACCCTTTCCGCAGTCTTAGTAAACTACATTGCAGCCATTCATACATGATTGCACTCATTCCAAACACCCACACAGGGACGTTTCTGCTGCGAACGCCACAGATGGGTCACTAAATGTTTTGGCATAACCCATCATTAGTTTGAACCAGTAACCTGATACTGAGCCATGCCTGAATATTTGGTGAATCAAAAGCGGTGTTTGCAGCAGGGAGACGATGTGTAAGTGTCTGGAGGGAATGCAGTGATATTGTTACCTCATTGGTTACGCAAGTTTTCGAATGGGAAATTCATTTTGATGTATTTTCTTTTCTTCTAAGTTGCGCTTACCTTCTCCTCCTCCTCTGGGTACTGGCTCTCAAGATGGCGGATAATTGCCCTTAGTCTAGCCGCAGGCTGAGCCCAATCGCTGTGATCACTTGCTACTGCTGAGTCCAGGCATGTCCTGTTGTCCTGGTAGAATGAACAATGGTCAATCAACAAGAAAGTAAAACAGACCTCTTAGTAAACATGGTAGATAGCTCTGTAAACCAGAACAGCAGTTGATTTTGAAGACTTTGCAGATTCAAGAAACAAATGACTTTTCTAATGCCTATTTTGAGAATTATCACAACTCCCATCAACACAATAGCAGAGCCAAACTATGTCTTGGGATCAGAAAATTGTACAAGTACAATTTTTTAAATTCATACTTCAAGTATGGTATTGGTCAGAGAAAATAATGTAATTCGTCATTGGTTGATTCGCATTGTTGAGTTGTAGGTAGACCGGTTTGTCCAATGGTTTTACCAATCTCCTTATTATCCTGTTATCTTTGTTCCCGAGGGACACACCTCGTGCACATCTTCATTGCGTCTTCTTCCCCTCATTGGACCTTTCCGCACGTGAGCCTTCCAAGTGATATGAGAAGGTTGGTGTTTTTCACTTCGCACTTCATCTCAGTACCCCTGACAGGTGTGTGCCTTGTTGTCGCACTATCTGACTATGTATTATCTCGTTGCGTTGGTGGATCGTTGTCAAAACTCGTAATGTGTTGGTTCTTCCTCTTTTACATGAATATTATTGGTTCACCACCCAAGGTTAAAATCGAATCACTGTTATCAACACATTGTCTCACATACAACTGCCTTCCTAACTTTGCACAATACTGTTTCTATGTCACACATCGCAAGCATTATCGTTCTTATCCAATAATTCTTATTGACGTATTGACACATTCATTTTCTCTTTTCTCAATATATAAAACCTTAGATTGTTTCCCATTTTCATTTAGTCACGACACTTCACTCATAATTTGGACAAGAAAAAGTTCTGGAGTTAAAACTTCTTTGGTTGCAATGTTTGTGATATGAATGCGCACTTGGTTCTATTCATCGGCATATTACGATTATTATCTCCACTCTGCCAATTTAACTAAAATTGTGACTTACCTTTCTCAAGGCAAAAAGATCTGAACCCTTTTGAAGCAGAAATTCTATTACCTCCGGCGTGCCGCATCTACAGGCTATGTGCAATGGAGTGTCTTGATCCTGGAGTAGGGAGAGAAAGAGAAAGAGAGAGAGAGAGAGAGAGAGAGAGAGAGAGAGAGAGAGAGAGAGAAAGGGAGGCAGAGAGAGAGGGAGAGAGATAGAGAGAGAGAGAAAGGGGGGGGAGAGAGAGAGAGAGAGAATTAGAGTGAGCAAGTGAGAGAGCTACAATGTAGATAAAAGGCCTGAGTGTGTATGACCAATGCAGGTGCACAAGCAGCTGCTATACAGGAACTCGTCAAGCTTTGTGTACTGGGTGCAGACCAGCTAGAGAAAGGATTTACTAAGAAACAGTGTACAGAAGATGGTGACCTAACAGTTTGTTCAGGTTCTGACCAGAGTACTACTACAAGTAATCAGGAAATATCATGCGTCATAAGAGACCATGTCTGAGAATACCAAAGTATGTGTGCAAGCCGATCTGTCCTTTCATTTTGCTCACAATCATGGGGGTAGGTTCCCTTTGGGGTGTATATCGGCCGTCCTAAGCCCTTGAATAAGTTTCTTAAAAGGTAGAACCTCAACACAATGCCAAGGAACATAATTACCCCCCCCCCCCCGATATGATTGCGGGATAATCCCTTTGGGAGCCCTTCTGGCTTCACCATAGCCGCGAGGTACTGCCGTTTGGTGACTCAGCATTACCAACCACACAACAAGCCGACCTGTTTGGGAGCTATTACGCGTTGTATTACCAGGAGATAGGCAACAATTGCCGCATACAATATGCAATATTCTGGTCCAATGCCAGAGCTAGTATTGCAGGCACCGCTGTGCGTTAGTATGGCCACTGCCGACACTAACTGGGGCAACAATTGCCCGGCGAGAATTCAGACGTGTCAATACACGAGCATGCAGTAGGGATGCACTTGTGGGCGAATGTAGGCATACTTGGCTCAATGCCGGCCTGACCCACGATCCCTACTGTTGAATTCAGATGTGTCAATACACGAGCATGCAGTAGGGATGCACTTGTGGGCGAATGTAGGCGCACTTGGCTCAATGCCGGCCTGACCCACGAACCAAAGAAAAAAGAGAACAAAACCCAACACAACACGGGAAAACAACAGCAGAGTAGCGATCTCATCCGAGTCTTCTTCTCCAGCTTCTCCTCCAGCCTCCAAGCAAATCCAGCATACCGTCAGAGCTCCAGAACGCCCAACCGACTCCCGATGATGATGATGATGATGATGTCAGTGCATAGCAAGTGTGATAACTGTTCAATGATGATGTCAGTGCATGTAGCAAGTGTGATAACTGTTTAATGATGATGTCAGTGCATGTAGCAAGTGTGATAACTGTTCAATGATGATGTCAGTGCATGTAGCAAGTGTGATAACTGTTCAATGATGATGTCAGTGCATGTAGCAAGTGTGATAACTGTTTAATGATGATGTCAGTGCATGTAGCAAGTGTGATAACTGTTTAATGAGGATGGATCCTTGCTGTTGTGTACCCTGCTGTACTGGAACTGGTCCTAGTCACACACATCGTGTCATTCAGTCATACATAGAGACGATCTGTTGGCTACTCTCTTGGTCTCCACCCTACGGGAACCACCAACCTATCTGGACCCATCCCATAAGCTATCTCCCGGCGCTCTCTCTTGCTAACCTTTGAAATCTTTCATACATCATTGCTAGGGTTTGGTGTGATGTAAAAGAAAGCCACTTCCTTTCCTACATTGTCGGAATCGGTCTATGTACCAGCGTAACATGTACTTCAGTCGCGGCCAATAAAAATCACACCAGCAAGTCAAAAGTAGCTCAGCGTTTGCACTCCAATGACTTCATGTACGTTCCTAAAACTGATCTGAGGGCCGCAGCGGCCGCATGAGACTTGGCATTGCTTTCGTCACGTGGTTTGTGGGAGACTTCCGTGATAAGAATCCATTTGCTTTTGGAGAATCCTTTTAAATAAATACAATACAGTTTGGCCAATTGGATTTCTTTGGCCACGACTGCTCAGTCCTCATGTACTAGTGTATAATATGGAATGACGGCAAGTAGCTATTTCTGTGACAAACTGTACTGTGTAGTGTGTAAAATGCATGGTGCAGTGGAACACCTAAGTACACATGTACTGTACTGTGCAGTGTGTAAAATGCATGGTGCAGTGCAACACCTAAGTACACATGTACTGTACTGTGTAGTGTGTAAAATGCATGGTGCAGTGCAACACCTAAGTACACATGTACTGTACTGTGCAGTGTGTAAAATGCATGGTGCATTGCAACACCTAAGTACACATGTACTGTACTGTGTAGTGTGTAAAATGCATGGTGCAGTGGAACACCTAAGTACACATGTAATACAATCATCATTATAGTTAGTACGGCCTTAAGGATAAGTCCTTGTTACCTGAGATTAGTTACCAGGACAACAGGAACTGCGTAGATAACTACTCTCTCACACATGCAGTCATCTTTAGAAAATTATGCTCTATTTCTGATTCCTGTTATCATGAAGTACATAGTCAGCCATCTCTCTGTCCCCACGTCGTTTCTCCACTGACCAATTTTGTCATTATCAAATGTCAGCCTTCAGCATATCTCTGCTGTATTTGAGAGCGATGGAAAAGGGGATTTACATAAGGATTAGCTGAACTATAGTCACCATTAGTACACACACAGGTGAAACAGCTCAGTAACATGCTTCACCGCACTCATACATTGCATCCAGCACAACACATTGAGCAGCAGACAGCACACAGGCACACTGTGAAGGTCGGGTCTCCGTATGGATAACAAAAACAAGACTTCCGAATAATGATGATGAAAATAGCGAAAGTGCAGTGCACAGTACACTAACAAGTTGTGTACCGTAATGACGTAATGAAGTAATGAGGTAATGATCCGGCAAGGCAATTGCAGCAGTGGTACATGGTGTAGACCATGGTAAAGTGTAAACGCATCATGTTAAGTGCAATGATAAGGAAAACAAGTGCAAGATCAGTGCAGACACACACACACACACACACACACATTCTGTGCTGTAATTAAAAAGGAAGGCATGCAAAGTAAAGTGCAGTTCCCACAAACGGTGTTCCTTACTGATACAGAAAAACAAAGTCAGAAAACAGAAGAGCATGAAAATACATTGCTGACTCCAACCATGTAGAATACTAGAGGCGAAAAGCAACAAAAACAGCAATGAAAACAGCTGGCAGTGAAAAAGTAACGACAACAGCTGGCAGTGAAAAAGCAACGAAAACAGCTGGCAGTGAAAAAGCAACGAAAACAGCTGGCAGTGAAAAAGCAACGAAAACAGCTGGCAGTGAAAAAGCAACGAAAATAGCAATGAAAACAGTGATGAGCTGCACAAAGACCACAGTGTGATCTCACATCATGGATAAAAGTAATGAAGTGAATGATCAGTTCACACACACACGCACGTATTCTGTGCTGTAGTGATAAGAAAAATGATACAAGCGAAACAGCAGTGTACACAAACAAATCATGTTGTGTAACTGTCACAGAAAACAAATGAAAACATCACTGCACACACACCCATGCAATCATATTGCAGGTCGGTAGTGATGTAGGCTGGCAAGGGAATAACAATGACAAAAAGCTCACTGGGGTCTGGAATGATGGGTAAAAAAGAGAGAAACTGTGGGTCACACAAGCACATTCTGTGCTTTAGTGATGAGAAAAATAACAAGCAACACTACAGTGCTGTAGTTCATAAACATTATACATGTAATTGTGTCATGTAATTGTGTCATGTAAATATAAAAGTAAAAAAACAAGTGACATCGCAATGCACACACGCACACATACATATTTCCATGAGGCAATAATGGAGACTAGCAAGTGAAGCCGCAGTGAAACGCACAAGCCACGTTGTGATCAGAAATGATGGATAAAAACGAGTCCGACTGTGCAACATGCAGACAATCATGACAGTGTGTTCTGTTCCGTTGTAGTACTAAAAGCAAGCCGAACGGGAACTTCAGGGCAAACACACACGTGGACATCATTGATGACGAAGAAGAGCAAGTGAAATGGCATTACACACAAGCACTTTGTGCTACAAAAATAGCTAGGCAAATTTTGTAGCCGGCAATAAGTGCACATGCACATACAAACAAACAAACACACACACACACACACACACACACACACACACACACACACACACACACACACATACATTCAACATATACATACACTCACAAACACATACATTCATAAAAAAAGACTTGAAAAAGACGAGTGAAAGTGTCAGTGAACATAAACGCAAAATCCATAGTTCTCTGTAATACTGAGGTAAACAAGAGAAAGATTGGTGTACAAACATGCAGGACAATATCCAAGTGAAAGAGTAAACAACAAATTGCCACAATGGCCAATTTCTAGCCAGCATGACTACTAATTGATAATGGAAAACATCAGCCACTGTTCCGACTCTGGCGTCAGTGACCATGACAACGATGACCTGGTTAGAGAGTGTAGTCACCTTTAACCTGTATGTGACAAACAAACAAATACATGATGTACACATCATTTATACACACACACGTACACAAATACATGATGTACACATCATTTATACACACACACGTACACAAATACATGATGTACACATCATTTATACACACACACGTACACAAATACATGATGTACACAACATTTATACACACACACGTACACAAATACATGATGTACACATCATTTATACACACACACGTACACAAATACATGATGTACACAACATTTATACACACACACGTACACAAATACATGATGTACACATCATTTATACACACACACGTACACAAATACATGATGTACACATCATTTATACACACACACGTACACAAATACATGATGTACACATCATTTATACACACACACGTACACAAATACATGATGTACACATCATTTATACACACACACGTACACAAATACATGATGTACACATCATTTATACACACACACGTACACAAATACATGATGTACACATCATTTATACACACACACGTACACAAATACATGATGTACACATCATTTATACACACACACGTACACAAATACATGTACACACACACAAACTTGTACACGTGCACACACACACACACACACACACACACACACACACACACACACACACACACCATGCACCATGTACCATGTATACGCCTGTCGCAAGAGAAGCACGGAAATCTGCAAATGCACTGGACGTGCACCCACAGATTTTCTCTAAAAGCAACGATAGCGAACAAAATCTGAATAAGACAGATCAAGACCTGCGCCAGATAACTGTCTAATCCACACAACTGGCGAAGCAAGGTGAATCGAACACAGTTACTAAGCACATCCTACACTTGCTGGGGTAACCAGTATATACAGCACGCTGCTTTGATAGAAGCAGACTCTAGATGCACTGGTACCTTGAAGTGAAATTGGAGTTATATAACCAACCAGCCTCGGCTATGAGTACTGGGAACCCAGAGCCAACAAACATACCAACAACCTCAGCCATGAAAGATATTATAGTAAGGACACACTGGATTGTGGAGCCGAAACTAGTTCAACTTCCAAATGCTTACACACACACACACACACACACACACACACACACACACACACACACACACACCTCACCTCACCTCACCTCAGACATGCCCATCGCAGAAGCAATGATAGCGAATAGCTATGTTAGACATAGCAACTTGTGCTGGGATTACACCATTCAACAGCTTGCAAGGCTGATGAATTGACCGCCACTATTTTTAGCCTGGTATCCACCACACAGCTGTTTGAAGTGACTTTTTCTGGCCAGTGAATCCCTATTTTTTCATTTTGCATTTTTTTCTACACGCACACACCACACCACATACTCCGGCATACACACGCACACGCACACGCACGCACGCACACGCACACACACACACACACACACACACACACACACACACACACACACTCACATGCACACACATATACACACCACGCACGCACATACACACACACCACGCACCGCACACGCGCACTCACTCACACACGCACGCACACACGCACGCACACACATGCACTGAACACACGTCAGTGCATACTTGGTCCGTCTAGTTAAAATTGGCGCATATCTTCGCACTTGATAATAAATTGATTTTTCGGTGATATGCCTGTGTTATACGACATGGAAGCACCGATTCACCATCCTAACATAACCATTGAGCATTGCTTCCGACGACATGACAGTTTCTGCTTACTTCCAGCTGTCTGGTGGCGAGAATGGTTGACCGCGGGGAATTTAAGAAAAGCTGGAAAGTGCTTCACGAGCTTGAATTTCAGTGCTCGCACAGTACAGCGCCCAAGTGAAGAGTTATCACCAGCAAATCGCTGACGAAGAAACTACAGCTCATGTAGACATCTCCAGAACATGAGACCAATCCGGCAGACACACTTTGAAGCTCACAGAGGACCGGGCAAAGGAGCTAATCAAAATAAACACCAAGTCCTGAGGGAAACGCTCGTGCAAAGGACTTTCAGGAAAGCAGCCGAACAGACTGGTGCAAGGCCTTAGGACTTAGGAAATTAGGTGCAGTAGATCTACGCACAGGTGTTACATCAATTAAGTGGAAGCTATCACTGCGCTGCATGGTATGGGAGGGCCTTCAAGCAGCCAAACAATTTTCAAGTAGATGTCATGGCAACCGGCAGTGGTGATGTAATCATATAGGAGTGTGCTGATCACTGACCTGATTAGACTCGATCACTCTCCTTCAGCAAACTGTTCATCTGCTCAAGCCGTGTTGTGTACAGTTGTCCATAACCCTTGACGATCTTGCACAGCTTGATGTAGCCATCACGCTCCTGTGCCATGATAATATCCAGCAGCTCACAGTTGTGGGATTTGCCACCGTGGTTCTTCTCAGTGATCATAAGCCTGCTGACCTGATCCAGATCCGTAAAGAAGCCATGACTCTGAGCTTTGTCACGTAGGCCAGCAGCACCTAGTGATTGCAGCCAGATGTGGATATCATCAATGAAGATGGCATGCTTGAATGGGTTCTTAAAGAACGTCTCTGAAAAGCAGAAAGGAACGTGATCATATATTGATGATGCCAATATACAATCTGATACGGTACTGTTTCTGCCAAAGCAGCAAAGGCAGTATAAATGTTCTGCAGACAAAGTGCCCGTTACGTCAAATGATCAAATACCCTTAGAAACTATTCCAGCCCGTCAATTTTATTAAATAAGCAACGAGGAGATAATCGATTTTCCTGATAAGTCTCTCATGAAAATTGATAGGAAATTTTGCTTTTATATTCATCATATTCTTCTATTCTTTTGTTTCGTAACCTCTGCCTCACTTATACTATTCCTGACTTGTTTTATCGATTGAACGCGTCCTTCTCGACATCAAGTTTTTAAGTTGTGCATTTGCCTCATAATGCATGCTGCCAGAACACTCTGGTTGACTTTGCTATGAATGAAGGCAGAGTTTTCACATCTGACAATAACGAGATTGCTTCCACACTTCTACAACTAGATACCTGACAATAACGAGATTGTTTCAATACTTCTACACCTTGGTGGATCTACCTGGCGTGGAATTTGCATTCACTTTGCTTGCAGTACTTTTCTTTTCTCCAGCACATTTCAGGACAGGATGATACAGATTTTGCTCTCGCTCGTTTTTGCTCTCACTTTCATTGTTAAAACTCACACTTGTGAATTTCACTGCTGTTGTTCTTAGTGTTATTTCTCTAACTTAGATTTTCTATGATAGCTACATTTTGTTTCAGTGTCCTTTAGTACAACAACGATTCGTGATGAGTGGTGCACGAAAACTTGTTCGAATCCTTGTTTTCTCTACACAATTTCTGCATATTTTCATCGTTTTATTGTACATTGTCTCCACCGTTTCACATTGTATGAATAAAGTGTACACAAATGTCGATTCAGCTTGTCTTATTGATTGCGGTTATCATATTATTGTCTCCTCGCCATTTGTTTCGGGAGACCTCGGTTTTTATAATAGTTTTTATTGGTCATAAACCCTCGACCTCCTCATTTATTGTATTTAGAATCAACCAGTAAAAACTCCTACTCAATCTCCAACACCAAAATTAGTGGACAGCTGTTATTTATGTTGCTATGACAACTCGTGTGCTGGACGAGTATTTGTTGTCATCGGTTCAATTTCTTTTACTCTTCATAGGCTATCAGATCCTTTTCCTTATTCGGTCTATTTATAACCAGTATCTATAATGAGAGTGTGGTCTGTCTCCATTGTTTCCGGTGTTCATTTCATAACTATAGCCACTTCTCCTTGTTAGACCTTATCTGGAAGGCCAGTTCTTGCATATTCCAACAGCAGCCAAGGGAGCTAGCTCTCTTTGTTATGGGGACTGGGTCCGATCCTAAAAAGCTGTTTTTATGAACTGTTTTTATGAACTGTTTTTATGAACTGCTTTTATTGGATAGGATACGATTATGTTGAATAAACGAGGTTTGCGTCAATGGGAGATTGACTTGGAGTTTTTACGAGTCGATTCTAAATATACTTATACCTCTCCATATTCACCTTATCATCCCTACAGCCCAACAAACGAGTCACGTTGGTCATACATGTACATGTACGCAGAACAAACTTAAGTCGTTGTTACTTCACTACAGACTGGCATGTTCTTGCATGAATCGGAGAGTGATGTGTTCCTGACAGAGTCTTGTTCAACTTTTTGTTAGGATCGATCGTGTACACATACAGCACCGAGTACTGCTCTCTTTACAGTAAGTATGGAAAAGTGGTGAATAAGTGGTGAATATCTAGCAATATCCACCACTTCTGTTGATAGTCAATTGCATGTGGGTGAATATGGAATGAAGTATAAGCCAGTGTATATAGAGCAAGAAGGTAGACAAGAAGGTATGTATTTTTGTGTGTTTTCGTGTATGTATATAGCATACAGGCAGACTAAGACAACAATGGTAACAACACACAAATTGAAGGGCAGTTGAGTGCAACTAGATGAGAACAGGATAAAGAGAGCAGTCTTATGTTAAAAGGAATAACGCACCTGTTTCTTCAGAGAGCTCCGCTTCATCCTCCTGATACAGGTTTGCAATGCGTTCGTCCGTTGACCACATGGCATGGCTGAAGATACACACGCACACCCACCCACCCACACACACACACACACACACACACACACACACACACACACACACACACACACACACACACACACACACACACACACACACACACACAAACACACACACACACACACACACACACACAAACACACAAACACACACACACACAAACACACACACACATTCAAAATGAACAAACATGGAACATACTAACTACTTCAATCGCCTAGCGTCGTCCGGGTTATGCGTGGTATCTACAATCAACGACCGCCATTGCCTCGCTATTCACGTACGTGGGACGTGGCCACTGTTCTAGAATACATTCGGTCATTGGGCCCGAATACTGCTTTGACCCTGTCGCACCTGTCCTGGAAGCTGTGCATGCTGCTCGCACTGGCTAAGGCAGCAAGAGTAAGTGAGATCTGTCACTTGGATATCCGCGCAATGCGCTTCCTGGCAGATGGTGTCGAGTTTGAGCTGACTCACGTCACCAAAACACAACGCTCTGGCGGCCCGCGGAAGTTCTTTGTGCCAGGTCTGCCGGCTGATCCGATCCTGTGCCCAGTGGAATGCATCAAAGCCTATCTGGATGTGACTAGGTCCAGCCGCACTACACCAGCGCAGAGTGCTCTCGTTGTGTCCACTCGCCGACCCTTTCAGCCAGTCTCGACCTCAACTGTCGCCAGATGGGTGACAACACTGCTCCAAGCAGCGGGTGTTGAAAGTGACTTCTCAGCCCATTCTACGCGGAGTGCCTCCACTAGCGCTGCACGACAAGCCGGGGTGTCATTGGCGGATGTGTTGGCGACAGCTGACTGGTCACGGCCCAACACATTCATCCGCCACTATTACCGACCGCACAGCCAAGCTTCTTTTGGCCAAGCCGTCTTGACGGTTAGCACTGGGTGAGGAGTCTTCTACAAGTGCGGACTGTGGTTCCGATTTCTATGCATGGTTTCTCATAGTGATCATGCCTTGCGCGCCTGCTCCCTGATTATTTCACTATCCATGCCGTTTCTTTGCTTGTGTGGAACACTACAGTTGAATCTGTTTCATATTGATTTGAGAAAGTGTATCTGTCCTCAGCGGTTATAACATGCTGTTTCCTTCCAGCTTCTTTCTCTTGACAGAGTGTAGTGTCGATGGCAACATACATTAGCCATTAATTTCATACCTTGCTACTCATGTGAGGTCTTTTCTTTAAACATCACACTGTCACATTCGTAGCCGGAGCCTCCGAGGTGTAATTAGGAATTCCGCTAGGACCTGAAAGGTCTGACGTGGAATTCAGGTTACACTAGGAGGTGAAGGCGGAGAATGTGACAGTGTGTTCCCACCCGCGCCGCCCCTGTCTCATTCTCCGCTGTCAGACGTTGCCTTTTGCTTGTCCATAAATGAGCTCATCAAAGGCCAAAGGAGTGAGGGAAAGGGCGGGAATATCAAGGGGACGAGGTTGGAGTTTGTGTAAATTTTCTCTTTAAATCGCTGTGAATTATTTGAAAAGCGAAGATTTGAGGCCTAACACAGAAAAGTATTTCATGAGATAAATCGATACTTGCACACACATGTAGATGCCCATATTGCTGGCCGCACTCCTGAGCGCATTCCTGCTCACACTCTTGCCAACGCCCAAACCCCTGCCCACACTCCTGTCCGCACACTTTGCCCACACTCCCCTGCCCACACTACCCCCCCCCCCCCCCCGCCCACACTTCTATGCCCACACTTCTATGCCCACACTCCCCTGCCCACACTTCTCTACCCACCCTTCTATGCCCACACTCCCCTGCCCACACTTCTCTACCCAATCTTCTCTACCCACACTCCCCTGCCCACACTCCCCTGCCCACACTTCTCTGCCCACACTCCCCTGCCCACACTTCTCTGCCCACACACCCTGCCCACACTCCCTGCCCACACTCCTCTGCCCACACTCCCTGCCAACACTCCCTTGCCCATACTCCCCTGCCCACACTCCCCTGCCCACCTTTCTCTACCATGGCTCCGGGTTCACGGATATGTGTTTACTGGCTGACATCATACCATCCTTGGTTAGTGCACCCACACAGTTACTGGCCACAGTGTGAGCGGACCTAGCTTCCCCAGTTGACCCCCTTTCAGAAGAACAGTGTACACTCTGCCCAGACTCCCCTGCCCAGACTCCCCTGCCCACACTTCCCTGCCCATACCTCTCTGCCCATACTTCTCTGCGCGCATTCCTGATCACACTCCTGCCCACACTCTCCTGCCAACCCTTCTCTGCCCACACTCCCTGCCCTCTTTTCTCTGCCTACACTCCCTGCCCACACTCCCCTGCCCACCCGTCTCTGCGCGCATTCCTGATCACACTCCTACCCACACACCTGCCCACCCTCCTGCCAGCCTTTATGAACACGCTCATACTCCTCCCCTCACTTCTCTGCTCGCATTCTTGATCACACTCCTGCCAGCCTTTCTGAACACGCTCATACTCCTCCCCTCACTTCTCTGCTCGCATTCTTGATCACACTCCTGCCCACGCGCCTGCCAGCACTCCTTCCCACACTCCCTCCCGCGCAGCTCAGTCCTGCCCCCACTCCTCACTACTACCTACACTACTGCCTGCACTACTGCCTACACTACTGCCTACACTACTGCCTACACTGCTGCCTACACTACTGCCTACACTACTGCCTTCACTACTGCCTACACTACTGCCTACACTACTGCCTACACTACTGCCTACACTACTGCCTACACTACTGCCTACACTACTGCCTACACTACTGCCTACACTACTGCCTACACTACTGCCTACACTACTGCCTACACTACTGCCTACACTACTGCCTGCACTACTGCCTACACTACTGCCTACACTACTGCCTACACTACTGCCTACACTTCTGCCTACACTACTGCCTACACTTCTGCCCGCACTACTGCCTACACTTCTGCACGCAGTTCTCTTCACACACTTTACCCAGGCGCGTAGCACCTCCGTTGGCGGTGGTCCGGCCAGGGGGGGGGGGGGATCTCCCCCCGGAAATATTTTGAAATTAGGGTGCAAAATCCTGCATTCTGGGCACTTTTGGCATTGTTTTTCTATTTCCAAGAAAACAACTATGGACAGCATTCAAAGCCTGTTATCTCATCCACCATTGAATAGGTGTACAAAACTCTCAGCAAAACTAGCGAGGAAAAGAAATGCAGGCAAGAAATAATAATATGTGACAGATGGCGTAGAATATGCATTGAAACAATAAGTATAATATTTATAACTGTGCATGGTCCTACTGCTGTGTACGAAAGCCAAACCCGCGGAAATAAGACAAGAAGAGCAATCACAGGCAAACTGCTAGCTGGGTTACTTAGCTGCAAGATCAGCATCCGTGAATGTGCCAAATATTGAGCGGCGGTGATCACTGCTGGTGACATCGACGAAGGCATTGCCCAACTACACCACAGACAGTGCATCTGTCCTGTCCTTGTGCGTCTGGAGGAGCATGACTGAATTTAACCGACTCTGGCCCATTGTGGAGCGGAGATAGGTCTTGATTCTCCGCATTGCTGAGAAGGATCTCTCGCTGATGGCATTGGTAGCTGGGCTTACCAGAATCAAGCGCACCAGCTTCACAACTTCAGACAGAAGCTGCCTCTGAGAAGTGGAGTAGCCCCGCAAGAACTTCAGCACAGACCTAAACGTGACATCGTCATCAGAGGTCAGCTGCGTCTGAAGGAGGGAAAACTGGGTCAGAAGGAGGTTGGAGTCGAGATCCTCGCCGTACAACTCTGTCACTGCCTTGAACTCGTCTGTAGCGTCAACCCCTTTGGCACTCTTCAAGAGAAGGTTCTCCATCTGCGTGTATATGGCGAAGCCCTTCTGATTAAACCGGGTCTGGATGGAGGACTTGGCACTGTCAAGCACTTCATAATACAGCTGCCGATAGCGGCTTTCCGGGGAGCTGGGGTGGTATGCTGGCTCATCTCCACATTCATACCTATGTGGACGTTTGCGTTTGCGAGGGAACTGCGGTTCAGAGACATCAAACTGGTGACTTTTTTCCACAGTAGCCTCCCAGAACATCGAGAATGAATTCTCTGTGCGCATCTTTGTGATTGTGTTCACCGTCAAACGTGCTATTTTCTGGGCTTCGGCAGCAGACATTGTTGAACTCTGGAGGGAAACAGAGAGGTTGTCACCATGTGCCAGGACAAGATGGGCCAAACTGATTCCAAAGAAGAAGTTGAAAGTCTCCATTTGAGCCTTCACTCCGATTACGCGAGCATGCACGTCGGGGTCCACACTCCCAGCCAGAACTTCATCCCACAGTTCTTGCAAGACCAGATAGTTATCCAGGATGCTTTGCAGACTCTTGCCTCGCACTGTCCAGCGGGTCGGGCACAGCACACGGAATCCTGGTGTGTTGGGCGAGATCTCACCCTTCAGGACGTCAAATCGGGCATTCCGTTTTTGCGAGTACTTAATTAACTTGCTGATCTCGCTGGTGACATCGAGGGAATCTCTGGTCAGCACAGTCGTCTTGATGGTGTCGCACATTGCCAGGTTCAGAGAGTGCCCGTAGCAGTGCACAAAGAGAGCCCTTGGCTCTTCATCTCCCAACTGCTTCGCGACACCAGATCTGTGGCCAGCAATATTTGAGGCACCGTCGTAGCATTGGCCTTGCCAACATTTGAGTTGGAGGTTGAGTCGCAGCATGCAGTCCCGGATAGCCGCAACGATCGTATCTGCAGATATGTTGTCAATCTGGCACAAACCAACGAAATCTTCATGAGCTTCCAACTCCTGGTCAACCCACCGGAAGCACAATGCCAGCTGTTCCTTGTTAGATACGTCTGCGCACTCATCGGCCATTACGCTGAACACCTCAGCAGTATGGATGGACTTGGCCACATTCCGGAGTATGATATGCGACATTAGCTGAAGGATTTCTTTCTGGATTTCGGGGGAGCAGTACTTGTCCCCACGTCGCTCCAGCCAAGCACGCAACTCGGGAGTATGTAGCTTCTGTAGTTGCAGCAGTTGCATAAAGTTCGACTCTGCATCGTCGTGGCCACGCAAGGGAAGACCTTGGCGACCCAAAAACTTCATGTTCTCTAGGATTCTCACGAACATTCGCCGATTCAGGGCTTTCTCCTTGGCATGGGCTTGACTTAGCGCCTCACCAATGTCCGGGACAGTCTGCGGTAGCACAAGCATCACCTGGACAGCGTCGATATGACACAGCGACTTTTCGTGACGGCGGAACCCCTCCGTGGCATCTTTCCAATTTTTGAAGCCCTTAGAAATGAAGGCCGAGTCCTTCGATGGCACTTTCAGCTTCCCTCGCTGATCAGCAAAGGAACACAAATGGCAGGTCACAGAATCCGTCGACTCGTCGTAGTGCAACCAGTTGAATTTATCGAACCAAGCTGGTTGAAACGGACGCTCAACGATCGATGTTCGCCCGAAACTTCGCTTTGGAAACGCAAAGTTCCGAGGCTGATGAGCCTCCATGGTGTCCACACAAGCAGCAATCAGAGAGGAAAAAGACACACAACTACGAGAATTCTTTGGAAAAAGTGGAAAACAAAAAGCAGCGGATCAGCGAAGGCGTGCAAGCGAAAAGCGTCCGGGGATGTGCATCACACAGTGTACATGGTCGTAGGCCATACCGGTAGCCCTATATGCACGTACACTCGCATGTGTTACGGGTAGGGCTCCCTGGTGAAAGCCAGGAAGTCGTACGACCCCCTACGACTCCCTGGTGGAGGCCATGCAGCCTTGCAGGGCCTTCAAAAAAAACGTGGTCGGGCGAAAAAGTGGTCATGTCATTAAGCAAGCAGTGTAGGGAAATTATTGCCACTGCCTACTGACCAGTACTTTGGCCGAGTGGTTGTGGGCTTTCCTGCTAATCGCAAGGTTCTGAGTTCAAGACCAGTGCTGACACCAGTGAGCGTGTACATTGTTAACAAATGCTGTGATGCAAGCGTGAAGCACTTTACATGCAGTTAACTGCTCTGACAACCACTGTCAACTGTGTACTCACTACCCTGTATTCGTAGTGAGGGTAACATAGATGCAGCTAACGAGGTTTGCACCTTGTCAGGCATTGCTTGTGATCAAGAGTACATGAAAACCAGAGTGTGCAGCTCGGATGGGTTGCTGTCACGGCGAAATTCCGTGATTACATCATTTTAGTGATGTAGTGCGTACAAGCAGGATTCAAGCAGGTCTCTTTCTGCACAACTGCAGCTCAGTTGTACGCACTACGCCATTTCCCGCCTAGATCTGGGCCAAATATGATGTAATCACGGAATTTCGCCGTGACAGACACCCATAGCAGAAAAGGCCCCAAGCTGCACACTCTGGTTTTCATGTACTCTTGTTGTGATACTAAGTTAGCCTCGCTGTCACGTGCTACATCTGCCACCCTGGTATGTCAGGCATGGTGGTGGCCTTGTACAAGCAAAACTTCCTAAACTAGTTGTGTTTCTCAACACAATTGCATAGCCGATTTGGTTGCGTATCTGCGATCTTTACTTTCTTCTGCTTATGTACTTCAAATAGGGAAGGGTGTTTTAAAGAGGATCTGGGAACTACACAGCTCAATAAGACCTTTCTGGTTTCTAGGGATGACGACACCGCCACATGAAAATACCACATGAAAAGACCACATGCAAAGGTGTCAGATGCCGCTTTTTTACGGATGGAGAGGAAAATTCAGATCCAACAATATAATTATGGGAAAGGTGAAAACCCACTTTCTGCATCAATGTTGCCCTGTTTTCCACACCTCGTGTTCCCAACTCACTGTGGTGTACAGCACAATTGAAGCAATCCTCTTCAAGTCAGGACTTGATCATGATACATATACCTGTCATTGCACAATCATGGTCTGAGAACTCACTCACTGGGCCGGGCTGACTCATTATGTTGGAAATGGTGCAGTACATTTCACTGAACTTTACCTAGGACTGATTCAACGGTTCTATACTTCATTGTTGAGTAATTCATGAGTAGAACTTACAGTGGTGAAGTGGATAGGAAAATCCCACAGCTTCCATGACCAGCGTGATGCTCAGCATGGCCTGATACATTCAACAGGAAAGAACAGAAAACAGATTTTAAAACTATCCCTGTCTCTGTGCAGAAGTATTCGATTATAGGAATGGGTATCAAATCATCAAGGTTAGCATAACACATACCTAACCAGTCATGTGTTCATTATCCACATAGAAAATAATTCATTTTTTCGCATAGAATCCCATGCAAACTGAAGTTCTCTTTGAGACCTGAGCAAGCCCATAGATCAAGTTGTGTTGCAAGATAGTGTGAAGTAGACATTTGCACACAAGTAAACTAACACTAGCATACAGGGAGCACACATGGTGTATTGAGCACATTCAACTTTACCAGCATCATCTTGCCGAGCGGCAGTGGACTGACTGGCTTGATCAGAGTGTGACTGGCTGCCAGAAGGAATGCTCTCTGCCGAGTCTGATTGAACAGCGGTGGCAGTAGCTCCGGCGGAGACCGGCTGGACGGCTTGCACCCGACGCTTCCGGAATATGTCCGGGAAATCGGTGGCCAGCTGCAGTGTGGAGAGTAACAAATATACAACAAGCAACACACATGGCTCTGATATCAACATCAGCTAGTGTCAATATCATCCACACCACTGGGAGTCAAATCAATGAGAGGTACACGGCCGAGAATACATTGTGCATTACGTAATGGTAGGTTACAGATGTTTTGTTGAGTAAAATGTTAGAGCAACTTGCATACATCAACAGAGAGACATAGGCAGAGAGAGGGGGGGGGGGAAGTAGAGAGAGACTGAGAGAGAGAGAGAGAGAGAGAGGCAGATCGATAGAGAGAGAGAGAGAGAGAGAGAGAGAGAGAGAGGAGAGAAAGAGAAAGAAAGAGAGAGAGAGAGAGAGAGAGAGAGAGAGAGAGAGAGAGAGAGAGAGAGAGAGAGAGGGAGAGAGAGAGACTGAGAGAGAGGGGCATACGCAACAGGCGATCAAACTCACCAGATCTTCATGCTGCCGTAGCACCTTGCAGATCTTTGCAAAGCGCTTGGCGTTCGGTGATTTCACTAGCAGCTGGTGGAGCTTGGTCAAGGTGTGATGGTAGTCGGTAACTGCCCAGCTGTGGACCAATGCTGCTGCAGCGTGTAGATGATTACTGTGCCCACGTGATGAAGATGATGATGTTAGGCCCAGGCAGGTGGCTAGTGCAGGCAGGTCGGACTCACCAAGGCTTTCTCGGACGGACTCAAAGGACTTTGCAGAGAGCAGTGAAGCATGGTTGACCGGCCATTCGAGAAGAAGCGGGGCATGATCATCGTAACTGTAGGTAGTTGAGAGAATATCCTGTGTCGCTACGGACGCTCGGACTTGCTCTGCATCGTACACAGCGAAATCAAACTTGTCGCTTGGCTCGCGAAGGTGCTGACGAATGGAAGCAGAGCTGAGGATGCTCGTGGAGTAATTAGTGCCCGGGCTATACTGTGCAGCAAGCCTATCAAACACCTTGCGCAACAGAGCCAGCAGACAATAGCCATCTAGCGTATCTTCAACGGGCGCATGGACAACAGCGACAGCTTGGCGCAGGCTGTCCGTGACGGAGATGCAACCACGGGCTGTAGAATGGACTGGAGTCACTACCACCAGATTCTTCCAGAGCTCAGCAGGAATGCCATGAAGCTCGTGGAAATAGGCGTACAGCTCTGTCTGCAGCCTGATAACTAGAGCAGTGGAGAAGCAGTGCTGAGTCGTGAAAGAGACTCCTACGCACGCCGACCGAGGTGATGAATCTTTCTTGGCCAGTGGGCCGAGGCAGTTGTCAGCGGTCGGAAGACGGCTGGGTGCCAGGATCCTTTCTTTCTCCTGCAGCAACACACCTAGTTGTATTACCATCTGCAGCAGCAGAGGGCCTTGGCCTTCTGCTCCCTCGCAGCTGTTAAGCTTGTCAAGGACTTCCTGGACCTTTGCAACACCATCTTTGAAGTGGAGCATAACTTCATCGTCAAGCCCAGGTGGTGCAAATATCAGACCAATGACCTTGGAGAGCAACCAGTTGGGTCGGTTAACAATGATGTCGTCCAGCTCAGGTGATGAGAAAGAAACAATCTAGAAACAAAAACACGATATACAAACCCATACACACAGCAACACACATAATTGTAAGCCGACGCACGATATATGCCAAAACATGGATACACACACATTCCACACGCATGCGCAGACAGGATATTAAAAAGGCCAAATACCTCCAAAATAATACAAAACAAAGCAAGTCACCCAGGCAATCCTCGACGCGTCATGACATCACACTTCGCCTGACCCCACATTGAGTGGCAATGAGGAACTGTTAAATGAACCATCCTAAGTTTTAAAGAAATGAATGTAAGGGAAACGGGTACAGATTCCCTGGCTTGAGTTGCGCGGAAATCAGTGCCGTATCCTCTCATGGACACAGATACAACCCTCTGGTGCCAGCCAAAGCAGGACTATGCAGCACACCTTTATAGAAACTCACTGTTGAAGATCAATCCATCAAAGGTGTAAAGCACAATGCACCCGTTCTCAATGATCTCTTTAACAGCCTAAAGCCAGCAATCTGTAGGTGATGTCCCCTGCTGTCAAGCCCCAGCTAGCCATATTGTGCACAGCAACACACTAAACCTGTCCCACAATTTTCACTTCACCTTGAAGTTTCCAGCAGCCTTACACTTACTAGTATCGGCAAGAGTACATAACCCCCCAGAGTGTGCAACGCCTGATCCAGCTCTGCATAGGGTCTTGGTCGAGCGGAATCGGATCTTTGCGTCATAATACCGTACAAATCTGACGGGAACCCGGGGAGTCACGGGTACTCTCGTATCAAAAACAATGGTGCCCTGCCTCGAGACCGGCCTTGTGCTGCTGTGGAGTGTACGCATGACATCAGAAGATCCGATTCCGCTCGACCAAGACCCTATGCAGAGCTGGATCGGCAATGCACACTCTGGGGGTTATGTACTCTTGGTATCGGTGAAAAACTGGTCTAGCACTGAATGATAGATAATAAACTACAGCTAATGGCAGGATGGGCATCGTAATGTTCTAGATATGGGCTGTAAAAGAAGTAGGAACAAATCAAACCGGTTGCATCTTTCCCTAAAACCAACGAAGAAGAAGGGTAGGAGGAAAAGTTTTTTTTGTTGTCCCTGAGACGAGCATCATTTGTTGGAGTTGTGGAGGGGGGGGGGGGCAAAAATCGCAAGTCGACCGACACTACAGTCAATTCCTCGGAAACTGTCTCGCTGGCTTTTGAAAGTTCGATCTGGGCCGAATTGAGGATCAAAAACCCACTTTAAATCTCAAGAATCTCATTCTGGGTTTGGAATTTGCTTCTCCACATATTTTGCCATGGCATACCAGTGCAAATTTTATGAACCTGGCTGAATGTCTACTATGTGAGAGGGACACCAAAAAGGTAGGGTGCCAGTTTCCAATAAATCGGGAAAAAATCACAAGTCGACCGATACTATACATTATGTACATGACTACATATACATGCATGCAATTTTCCTCATCCAGCATAGCAAGCTGTGTTTGTTTCATAGGGACTGGAGGGTGTGCGAGTAAGAAATGAGCGATGTTCATTTCAGGGACGATAAAACACTTTTGCGACGATCCCTTAGAGATGTACATGACGTAGATGACATACATCATAACATGAAATACATCTACTGCGAGAAAATTGAAATTACTCAATCTGCAGAGTATGTACATACCAGACCATACGCATTGAGGATCTTGCGATATCGACGGATTTGTGCGGTGTTGATGCTGTCTTCATCGTCATCATACTGTACGTGGCTAGCAGCACAAAGCTGTCGAGAGAACTCCCGACTTGTTGAGAATGGCTCTTGGATGTTGTCATGCAGTTGTGCCAATATTTCCTCTGCCTGCCCAAGCACTTTGGGTTGCTTGCGAGATTTCTGAACATGCACATCAACACAGTGGGTAAAGTACTCTCTGTTCACAAACCTGATTAAACACTTTATCGTTATTGATGTATGCATACGTCACTGACAACGAACACAATCCACTAATGACGTACTTCCTCCGTAAGCAAAACTTCATTGCATATTTACAGTTCAGTCTAAAGCATTCTATGGCTACAAACACACTTTGAAAAGTGGAAAACACAGTAGCATTTCAGAGATGTATATAATCATACACGGTCTGGAGGGCTTGATGGCTGAATCATGCCTGAGCTCCCAGCCCGAGGGCCGTAGGCCCGAGGGCTGGGAGCGAGGGCATGATTCAGCCAGCAAGCCCGACAGACCGTGTATGATTGGATTTCTTACTTGACCCATGCGCACGCACGGAACGTAGCCTACTCAAACATTGAAACAAGCCAAAGACTAGCACAGTTCGGTGAAAAGTCACTCTGCACTAGTCACAGCCAGAACACACGAAGTAACAAGAGTCAAGAAGACAAGCGACATTCCTTTCTACATGCACTTCCACTTCTTTCTTCAAAACCCGCACATTGTCACATTAATGGCTACATCTCGTTGCCATGCACTTGACCACGGGCATGGTTGTCAATCATACCTAAAGTGACGTCAGTGTTGCCAAGGGCAGCGGGCATGATGGCTCAATCATGCCCGCGGCGGGAAAGGTGGTGATTAGACAATTCGTAGGATACGATCACGTGTCATGTAAGAATAGTTATTTACAGATGTCACACAGCTCGTTTCAAAGCAGTCCAGCTTCACTCTTTGTCTGAATCTCATGACGACTCACTCCATGATGATATCGAGTGTGCATCCTCGCTGAAGTTGCCAAAACACTAACTAAACATGGAGATCACCAAGTTCTTTGCCCGAACTGTGAGCTTGACGACCTCCACAGTGGCGCTGTTAGTTGTTGTCTCTGCCACTCTCCAGAATGCCGTGATGGAAAGAGGCATACAGACACAGGCAAACGCTCCTCATCTTGGCAACGGGGTATTCATGCCAACACGTTTCCACAGCTTGCAGAAGCTTTTTTCTGGTTTCGTTCGTCGCAAGTGACAAGTTTGCCTGCAGGCTGTGGAAGAATACCAAGTCGTCTAAGTTGAGATTGGGACTTTGAGTCAGCTGAATGGCAACCCGAATGTCAAACCCTTTTGCTTTCTCTGCGCTGCTAACACACGTGCATTGATTTTGGCTGTGTGCGGACGTGCAACATCGTGCTGGTACGGCATTCAGTGGCTGGCCGGCTTCTTCGAGCAACGCATCTTTTAAACAGTTTTTCATTTTCGCACTTCGGTGTCATCTGGGCCTGGCTGGGTTTGTGTTCTGGTGCCGATTTTCGAAAGAACTTCACCCTTTTCGGAGGTTTAAAAGCCTGTCAGAACAATAGTGGACACTGCGGCTACCCTATGTAGGGGATAGGTCACTGAAATGTTTGTCTATTGCCGACAAAAGAGACCATGAAAAGAAGACAATAAACACAACGAAGTTTTGTGTAATCATCATCATCATCATCATCATCATCAGCAGCAGCATCATCATCATGTGACCAAGCCGCTTTTACGGGCAACAATATTATGAATATAAAACGCAAGGTATTGTAAGAACAATTTTCTGAAAATAATGTTAAAACACGAAATATAAAAATGCATTATCACACCGTAGCCACTTTTATGGGCAAATTCCAATACAAGGCAATAAGAAAACGAGGATGAAGTTAACCTTTTAACCCAAAGAAAAGACAAAAGATGTCAACAATAGAACTACAAATATAAAAAACAAACATCAGGTCATAAAAACTACTTTAAAACATAACCAAATGACAGCAAAGCGTGAAGAATGAGATTGACTTACAAAACAAAAGTAGTCCTACTATGCTTACAAAACAGAATCTACCTACACCACTAAGGAAAAAACATTAAATGATTGCAGTCTCACAAACACCGGCCTCTATCTAACGACCCATCAAACAATAACTCCTGAAATTCTTGACTGACTTTTTCTGGTAGGAGCTACGGCAGCCACGAAAACAGGTCACTGCCCAACGGAGTAAAGTGAACGAGAGCAGGCACCGCAATCGACCCATAACCAGCGAGTAGGCCAAGTCACTGTGTTTATCGACATACTGGGCTGCAAGACACTTGAGAAAGCGGTCTGCCTCCCGGCCACACATGCCATTCGTGGCGAAAACCAACGGGGTGAACGTGCCTCGGTCTATATTCACAACACGCGCTCCGTATTCCCGCTTTTTCATGCCTTCATGCTTTTGGAGATGGCGCTGGACTTCTGGACGCGACAGCAGGTTTGGCTTTGGGTGAGTCACCCGAACATCAAAAAAAGCCTCCTGCTGCCTGGACCAGAAACCCCGCGCCCTCACATCGAGGCGAGCTTCGGATTTCCTGTCGGCTGTACGATGGGGAAGATCCTCCCCATCAAATGGCGCTAGCACCGGCTCCACCTCCACGTCAGGCAATACCTCCGACAGTACACCCGCCAGCAAATCGCGAACATCATTATGGCGTGCGATGGTGTAGCCGCCAGTAGGACAAGCCATTGCATGCTCAGTGGTTAGAGTTGCTCCACAAACACAAGTCTCAGGGAGGCCATCCAGCTCCAAACCGTATCGGAAGCAGAGAGCATCCCGGAAATCAGATTTATTGAGTATGGTTACTGGCTGATTGTATGACGGTTGGGCGGTCAGCCAGCTGGAGGTGCCTTTCTCACCCGCTGTTTCTAACAGTAGCCGCTGGCACGGAGACAGTCCAGGGCCAATCTCTGCCTGCACACCACGCGAAATCTGGTCCCGCTGTGCTCTCACCTGGCGCAGCCCAGCACGCACCGCAGCAACAGCCTCAGCGACACCACACGGACCACTAGGATTAGTCTCGCCAGGCTCTTCGACGCCTAATCCCACGGCAACAGGCTCCGCACGCAGCGCAGAGAGCGATCCGGCATCAGGTAGTTGGTCAAGATCAGGCGTCATCATCATCATCATCATCATCATCATCATCATCATCATCATCATCTGAAAGACATTGATATTCTAAAGCTCCCGACACGGGATGGTGGGATGGCCCTTCCGGACCTCACGACTCGACCACGGTTTGAGCACCAGGGCTCCAAGCAAGTGTCCGGACCTATGGTGAAGGAGGTTCTGGGCGATTTCGCTAAGGATAGCGATCCAATTTCTCTCGCTGGAGATGTGCCGGCTTCTGCAGATACTGCTGACCGTGGTGGAGCGTCTCCCACTCCCACGATGACGGCAACGGAGGTGCAGCCGCGGGAGGTCGCTGGCAACTCAAACCCTGGACCGGATGTGGCTGCTGATGTTGCTGGTGCTGGTACCCCCTTTCAGAGGATGATCGATGAAATGCGTCACAAAAAGCGTGTCGTCCACACCGAAAACCGGGAGCGCGCAAAGGCAGCCAGGAACAAAATAGTGGACACGAGCGATGAGATGACGAAGCGACGAATAGAAGAACACACGGAGAAAGGATCATCCTCATGGCTGAGCGTGCTGCCCCTGGCGGAGCATGGCTTTCGTCTCACCAAGCGTGACTTCCGGGATGCTCTGGCATTGAGATATGCATGGCCGCTAGCCAATACACCAGCAACCTGTGTGTGTGGTGAGCTGTTCTCAGTTGAGCATCAGCTATGTTGCGCCAGGGGCGGCTTCCCGACACTTCGTCATAACGAGATACGTGACCTGCTGGCGAGGGAATTGACTGAAGTCTGCACTGCCGTTTCGACAGAACCAGCGCTGCAACCTCTTTCTGGTGAGAGGTTTCCTCTTCGGTCAACGAACCGCCGAGAGGATGCGCGCCTGGACATAGCCGCTCGAGGGTTTTGGACCCGTGGGGAGGAAGCTTTTTTTGATGTAAGGGTATTTTGCCCAGATGCTCCTTCCTACGGGTCCAGAACCCTTCCTGCATTGTACCAGCAGCACGAGCGGCGTAAGTGGAACGAATATGGGCCAAGAGTCACAAATGTAGAAAGAGCCGCTTTCACACCTCTCGTGTTCTCTGTGCATGGTGGTTGTGGGAGGCTGTGCAATGTGTTCCTCAAGAGACTGTGCCAGATGCAGGCCGAGTCATCGGGATCTCACTATTCCCAGGTCATTGGTTTACTCCGCTGTCGGCTGTCTTTTGCTTTGCTGCGTGCTGCTGTGTTGTGCATACGTGGGGCTCGGTCACGGTACCACCATCCGGCGAGATGTTTTCATGATGTCTCGATTGCCGTGGCCGAGTCAGGTCTAGTTTGTTAAGTATCGTGCTGTGTCCTGACTGTGCATGCGGGATTGGTATGGCGCTTACCCTTTTGTTGCTGTTTTGTTGCTTTCATGCCTTTAAGCATGTAATTGTGTTCATTTGTTGTATTTCATGGAAAAACGATCTTTGCGTTGGATTCATTTAAACTATTATTTGTGTAGGGTTCCACTCCTTCATCTTGGGAAATTGTGTTGTGTTTGCCCAAAGAAGTGGCTTCATCATCATCAAAAAAAAAAAAATCATCATCATCATCATCATCATCATCATCGTCGTTGATGAGTTATTATCGTTGTCGGGTGTCTTTCGCGCTGCTACGTTCCGCTGTGTTGTGTGTCAGGGGTGCTCGGTCGGCCCGTCATCGTCCAGTTCACATGCTTCGTGAGTTGGCGATGGTGGAGGGTCGGGTTCCCCTGCAGTGATTGGTGCTGCGCCGAGCTAGTTTGGTGTGAAAGTGTAACTTATGTTATTATTCTTATATATACATCAAGTAGTACTAAATAATTGAGAGGCTTTGAATCGTTTTTATCAAAATCAAAATATTTGCCGGGTTGGAAGGTGGGATCAAAAAATCATCATCATCATCATCATCATCATCATCATCATCATCATGTGACCAAGCCGCTTTTACGGGCAACAATATTATGAATATGAAACGCAAGGTATTGTAAGAGCAATTTTCTGAAAATAATGTTAAAACACGAAATAATTTATAGAAATGCATTATCACACCGTAGCCACTTTTATGGGCAAATTCCAATACAAGGCAATAGGAAAACGAGAATGAAGTTAACCTTTTAACCCAAAGAAAAGACAAAAGATGTCAACAATAGAACTACAAATATAAAAAACAAACATCAGGTCATAAAAACTACTTCAAAACATCAACCAAATGACAGCAAAGCGTGGAGAATGAGATTGACTTACAAAACAAAAGTAGTCCTACTATGCTTACAAAACAGAATCTACCTACACCACTAAGGAAGAAACATTAAATGATTGCAGTCTCACAAACACCGGCCTCTATCTAACGACCCATCAAACAATAACTCCTGAAATTCTTGACTGACTTTTTCTGGTAGGAGCTACGGCAGCCGCGAAAACAGGTCACTGCCCAACGGAGTAAAGTGAACGAGAGCAGGCACCGCAATCGACCCATAACCAGCGAGTAGGCCAAGTCACTGTGTTTATCGACATACTGGGCTGCAAGACACTTGAGAAAGCGGTCTGCCTCCCGGCCACACATGCCATTCGTGGCGAAAACCAACGGGGTGAATGTGCCTCGGTCTATATTCACAACACGCGCTCCGTATTCCCGCTTTTTCATGCCTTCATGCTTTTGGAGATGGCGCTGGACTTCTGGACGCGACAGCAGGTTTGGCTTTGGGTGAGTCACCCGAACATCAAAGAAAGCCTCCTGCTGCCTGGACCAGAAACCCCGCGCCCTCACATCGAGGCGAGCTTCGGATTTCCTGTTGGCTGTACGATGGGGAAGATCCTCCCCATCAAATGGCGCTAGCACCGGCTCCACCTCCACGTCAGGCAATACCTCCGACAGTACACCCGCCAGCAAATCGCGAACATCATTATGGCGTGCGATGGTGTAGCCGCCAGTAGGACAAGCCATTGCATGCTCAGTGGTTAGAGTTGCTCCACAAACACAAGTCTCAGGGAGGCCATCCAGCTCCAAACCGTATCGGAAGCAGAGAGCATCCCGGAAATCAGATTTATTGAATATGGTTACTGGCTGATTGTATGACGGTTGGGCGGTCAGCCAGCTGGAGGTGCCTTTCTCACCCGCTGTTTCTAACAGTAGCCGCTGGCACGGAGACAGTCCAGGGCCAATCTCTGCCTGCACACCACGCGAAATCTGGTCCCGCTGTGCTCTCACCTGGCGCAGCCCAGCACGCACCGCAGCAACAGCCTCAGCGACACCACACGGACCACTAGGATTAGTCTCGCCAGGCTCTTCGACGCCTAATCCCACGGCAACAGGCTCCGCACGCAGCGCAGAGAACGATCCGGCATCAGGTAGTTGGTCAAGATCAGGCGGAGGCGGACCCGCAGGTGGAGGCGACAACGCGCCAGCATAATCAGGCGGAGGCGGTCGCACATGTGGCTGGTCTAGACCAGGCGGAGGCAGCGACGCACGAGCACAGTCAGGCGGAGGCGGTTCCGCAGGCGGAGGCAGTGACACGGCAGCACGGTCAGGCGAATGCAGTCGCACCGGCGGTTGGTCTAAGCCAGGTAGGGGCCGTCCCACAGGTGGAGGCAGCGACGCACCAGCACAGTCAGGCGGAGGTGGCCGCGGAGGCCGAGGCAGCGACGCATCAGCACAGGCAGGCAAAGGCGGCCCAGCAGGCAGAGGCGGTGACATATTAGCACAATGATGCGGGGGTAGTCCCATAGGTGGTTGGTTAATATCACGCAGAGGCGGTCCCGCAGGCGGAGGCAGTGATGCACCAGCACAGTCAGGCGAAGGCGATGATAGCGCAAGCTGAACCAGAGGATCAGTGGCACTGACAGAGGCCTGATGTTCCCCAGCCGCCGTCTTCGACAATATGGGGACGGCGAGGCCCCCATGCCGGACAGGCAAAGCCATTAGCCGACGTTGGTGGCTGGCCTGCGCAATTCCATGACCCAGCAAAGCCGGCAGGAAATGGTCACTGAGGATCTCATCCAAGGCCTCCAAAACGCCTGTCGAGAACGGCATTGAGCGCAAGTGGTAAGTCCACCGTGATGACAGGGCCTTGGAGAAGACGGTATACGCCGCATGAGGTTGAGTCTGGGCGATCTCACACAAGGTGCGCAGGTCACCAGCCCATCTATCCGCCAACTGCCCCATATAAGAGCGGCAGAAATCTTCTGACCCTAGGGCGCCCCCGAGGAATCGGCCGCCAGCGGCGGTAATCTGGATGCCACTGTCGAAGAAGATTTCTCTGGCCCTATCCAGATGCTCTGGCTTTGTGATCAGAACAGTTTTGGACGCGTTCGGGTAGTAACCATAACCAGGGCCAATGGCCCGGAGTTCATCCCAGTAATTCCGAAGGCGAGCCAGAAGACCTGCACCCGAGTCATCATCCGCGAACCAAGATTGGACAACACTGGGGCATGTCGCAGCCAGGCGCCTGACCAGTGGCATAATCGCCACAGCATAGGCTGCCATAGCCAGTGGGTCGCCCTGAGCCGTGCCTTCACGCGATTCGATTTCACCTCCACCAGACACAAACAGGCGGGAAACTGATCCATACGTGTTACGAAACACCGTTGCAAGCGGGGGGCAGAGACGCGGAATGTTGTGTAGCGCAGCCTGCCTATTCAATGCATTAAATGCATTGGAGGCGTCCACAAGCAAGACACCCTCAACCCCCGGGCCAGCGAACAGACGGGACATTGTGTGTACGGCGGCTTCGCAGGCAGATGGAACGCCCACACAGAGTTGGACAGGAGCTGTTACTCTCAGCACATCACTTTCCACTACTGACATCACGGCGCGACCAATGATACGCCGGTACACTTCGCCCACAGCGATGGGGCGCACGCCAGGTTTCTTATCGAGGGGTATTAGGCGAGCGGATGTAAATCCAATCATCGCGCAACCGGCAAGGCGCTCGGTACATATGCACCTCCCCGCGGCAGCAAGGGATGAACACAAACGCCTTGACGAGGCGTCATAGCACGTCAGCATTCGGCACCACGCCTCAGCGTCCAGGCCAGACGGTCCAGAGGAACCCTGCATGCCTCGGCCGATTTTCTTTATTAGCTCAGGGGTTATTTGTTGAAAGATGACCTGGTTGACAATCTCGGGATCACCCGGCAAGAGAGCCGAGGCAGGCGGTGTAGCAGATGGCGGATGTTTCTTCAACAGGGCGTCACGGACCGTCTCTCCCGTGGTATCATCCACAATGTCGTTCATGGAAAGGACTCCACCAGAAGCGTTTGGCGCCAGGTAGCGAACAGCAGAAGAAATCTTTCCATCATCATCATCATCATCATCATCATGAGAAAAGCCTCTTTTACGGGCAAAGCAAATGTATATCATTACAATATGTAAAGTGAACAGGGGAAATCAACACAAAACCAACCGGAAAATGATGAAACACAAAAGCAGTCAAGGAAGTAAATCAATACAAAAACAAGCAATGAACACAGAGTAATAAAAGGGGAAAAACCAAATAGCATTATATTATCATCATCATCATCATCATCATCATGTGGCCAAGCCGCTTTTACGGGCAACAATATTATGAATATGAAACGCAAGGTATTGTAAGAGCAATTTTCTGAAAATAATGTTAAAACACGAAATAATTTATAGAAATGCATTATCACACCGTAGCCACTTTTATGGGCAAATTCCAATACAAGGCAATAGGAACACGAGGATGAAGTTAACCTTTTAAAACCCAAAGAAAAGACAAAAGATGTCAACAATAGAACTACAAATATAAAAAACAAACATCAGGTCATAAAAACTACTTTAAAACATAACCAAAAGACAGCAAAGCGTGGAGAATGAGATTGACTTACAAAACAAAAGTAGTCCTACTATGCTTACAAAACAGAATCTACCTACACCACTAAGGAAGAAACATTAAATCATTGCAGTCTCACAAACACCGGCCTCTATCTAACGACCCATCAAACAATAGCTCCTGAAATTCTTGACTGACTTTTTCTGGTAGGAGCTACGGCAGCCGCGAAAACAGGTCACTGCCCAACGGAGTAAAGTGAACGAGAGCAGGCACCGCAATCGACCCATAACCAGCGAGTAGGCCAAGTCACTGTGTTTATCGACATACTGGGCTGCAAGACACTTGAGAAAGCGGTCTGCCTCCCGGCCACACATGCCATTCGTGGCGAAAACCAACGGGGTGAATGTGCCTCGGTCTATATTCACAACACGCGCTCCGTATTCCCGCTTTTTCATGCCTTCATGCTTTTGGAGATGGCGCTGGACTTCTGGACGCGACAGCAGGTTTGGCTTTGGGTGAGTCACCCGAACATCAAAGAAAGCCTCCTGCTGCCTGGACCAGAAACCCCGCGCCCTCACATCGAGGCGAGCTTCGGATTTCCTGTTGGCTGTACGATGGGGAAGATCCTCCCCATCAAATGGCGCTAGCACCGGCTCCACCTCCACGTCAGGCAATACCTCCGACAGTACACCCGCCAGCAAATCGCGAACATCATTATGGTGTGCGATGGTGTAGCCGCCAGTAGGACAAGCCATTGCATGCTCAGTGGTTAGAGTTGCTCCACAAACACAAGTCTCAGGGAGGCCATCCAGCTCCAAACCGTATCGGAAGCAGAGAGCATCCCGGAAATCAGATTTATTGAGTATGGTTACTGGCTGATTGTATGACGGTTGGGCGGTCAGCCAGCTGGAGGTGCCTTTCTCACCCGCTGTTTCTAACAGTAGCCGCTGGCACGGAGACAGTCCAGGGCCAATCTCTGCCTGCACACCACGCGAAATCTGGTCCCGCTGTGCTCTCACCCGGCGCAGCCCAGCACGCACCGCAGCAACAGCCTCAGCGACACCACACGGACCACTAGGATTAGTCTCGCCAGGCTCTTCGACGCCTAATCCCACGGCAACAGGCTCCGCACGCAGCGCAGAGAACGATCCGGCATCAGGTAGTTGGTCAAGATCAGGCGGAGGCGGACCCGCAGGTGGAGGCGACAACGCGCCAGCATAATCAGGCGGAGGCGGTCGCACATGTGGCTGGTCTAGACCAGGCGGAGGCAGCGACGCACGAGCACAGTCAGGCGGAGGCGGTTCCGCAGGCGGAGGCAGTGACACGGCAGCACGGTCAGGCGAATGCAGTCGCACCGGCGGTTGGTCTAAGCCAGGTAGGGGCCGTCCCACAGGTGGAGGCAGCGACGCACCAGCACAGTCAGGCGGAGGTGGCCGCGGAGGCCGAGGCAGCGACGCATCAGCACAGGCAGGCAAAGGCGACCCAGCAGGCAGAGGCGGTGACATATTAGCACAATGATGCGGGGGTAGTCCCATAGGTGGTTGGTTAATATCACGCAGAGGCGGTCCCGCAGGCGGAGGCAGTGATGCACCAGCACAGTCAGGCGAAGGCGATGATAGCGCAAGCTGAACCAGAGGATCAGTGGCACTGACAGAGGCCTGATGTTCCCCAGCCGCCGTCTTCGACAATATGGGGACGGCGAGGCCCCCATGCCGGACAGGCAAAGCCATTAGCCGACGTTGGTGGCTGGCCTGCGCAATTCCATGACCCAGCAAAGCCGGCAGGAAATGGTCACTGAGGATCTCATCCAAGGCCTCCAAAACGCCTGTCGAGAACGGCATTGAGCGCAAGTGGTAAGTCCACCGTGATGACAGGGCCTTGGAGAAGACGGTATACGCCGCATGAGGTTGAGTCTGGGCGATCTCACACAAGGTGCGCAGGTCACCAGCCCATCTATCCGCCAACTGCCCCATATAAGAGCGGCAGAAATCTTCTGACCCTAGGGCGCCCCCGAGGAATCGGCCGCCAGCGGCAGTAATCTGGATGCCACTGTCGAAGAAGATTTCTCCGGCCCTATCCAGATGCTCTGGCTTTGTGATCAGAACAGTTTTGGACGCGTTCGGGTAGTAACCATAACCAGGGCCAATGGCCCGGAGTTCATCCCAGTAATTCCGAAGGCGAGCCAGAAGACCTGCACCCGAGTCATCATCCGCGAACCAAGATTGGACAACACTGGGGCATGTCGCAGCCAGGCGCCTGACCAGTGGCATGATCGCCACAGCATAGGCTGCCATAGCCAGTGGGTCGCCCTGAGCCGTGCCTTCACGCGATTCGATTTCACCTCCACCAGACACAAACAGGCGGGAAACTGATCCATACGTGTTACGAAACACCGTTGCAAGCGGGGGGCAGAGACGCGGAATGTTGTGTAGCGCAGCCTGCCTATTCAATGCATTAAATGCATTGGAGGCGTCCACAAGCAAGACACCCTCAACCCCCGGGCCAGCGAACAGACGGGACATTGTGTGTACGGCGGCTTCGCAGGCAGATGGAACGCCCACACAGAGTTGGACAGGAGCTGTTACTCTCAGCACATCACTTTCCACTACTGACATCACGGCGCGACCAATGATACGCCGGTACACTTCGCCCACAGCGATGGGGCGCACGCCAGGTTTCTTATCGAGGGGTATTAGGCGAGCGGATGTAAATCCAATCATCGCGCAACCGGCAAGGCGCTCGGTACATATGCACCTCCCCGCGGCAGCAAGGGATGAACACAAACGCCTTGACGAGGCGTCATAGCACGTCAGCATTCGGCACCACGCCTCAGCGTCCAGGCCCGACGGTCCAGAGGAACCCTGCATGCCTCGGCCGATTTTCTTTATTAGCTCAGGGGTTATTTGTTGAAAGATGACCTGGTTGACAATCTCGGGATCACCCGGCAAGAGAGCCGAGGCAGGCGGTGTAGCAGATGGCGGATGTTTCTTCAACAGGGCGTCACGGACCGTCTCTCCCGTGGTATCATCCACAATGTCGTTCATGGAAAGGACTCCACCAGAAGCGTTTGGCGCCAGGTAGCGAACAGCAGAAGAAATCTTTCCATTGAAAACGAGATTAGCGAACACCACGTCACTCTTCTCCTGTGAGGCGGGCCTGGGAGAGCCTCCGCCCGACGCCGGCAAGTGCGCCTGGATACAAAGGCACTCGCTCAGTAACTGTGGAATGTCGCAATCTCTCCACAGCACGAGACGTCTGCGAAGATGCTCACTATGGTTTTTCATGATCTTTGATTTGTGTGGTTTTTGCAAGAGAAGGTGACAAGCAACGCACACAGCTCTCCATGCGACATCTCTTTTACCGGAGTCATCCGCAAACCCAAGGATCAGAGATGCGAGCTCGTCAACAAAGGCTGCACCAGCGGATCCATGGGGTATAATGAACAGATTGCGTCTCCAGCCTACCACGACCTCGTAGGCATCGATGATTCTCGCGGAAAACGGATCCCTGGCTACGCTCGCAACTCCACTACCGGCATCCGCTGGGCTGGGGATAGGCCTCGACCGTGCCTGAGCGGTTGATTCCACATCCACCTGGCCGCCACCAGCGCGGTGCTCTGTATTCATTCCATAATCCTCCGAGCTGTCAAGCACACTGCTTGGCTGGCTGCCACCGAGATCAGCCAGGAGCCGGGTATCCTCTCCAGGACCAGAGGGTAGGGTGGCACTTCGATTAACCGTGACAAGGTGTGGGGAGCACTCATCACCCTCCTCGCCATTCTCACTAGAGCCGGAGGCATTCTCACTAGAGCCGCCATCACCCTCCTGGCTGCTAATAACAGAGGCACCAAAAGCACTTGCCACGGTGAGAGGAGGCGCCAAATCCCGAGAGACAGAATGAACAACCGGAGGCCGAGACTGTAGACTTGCACCATCCACACCACAAGAGAGAGCTGGGTCCACACCAGCACTGGCGATAGATGGTGGTTGGCTGCGTAGCACTCCGGCAGCAGCTGCAGACACATTACAGCAAGTGCTGGGCGTAGACCTGCTCGGGTAGCAATCGCTACAAACTCTCCCAGCCTTCACACACGAACATCGTGTACATGCTCTGCCCGTCTGGCACCTACAGCAAGGCATCAGGCCAACCACCCAGTCAGCGCGGAACACGGATAGCGCAGACCCCTGGTGACAGCCCGGCAAGGCAAGTGCGACGACCTGGACCAGCAACAGCAGGAGAAACATCCGTCACCAATAAGCGCCCATGAGTGGCGCAAGCACTTCACCTCAGCGCGTAATGCAGCGATGTAGCTAATCCAGGTAATCCAGCTTGGCGCAACGCACAACTCAGCCCTTGCGCTAAGGATCGAAGGATTTGACCACACCATGAGACTTCATCCAATGGCAGGACACTGCCAACCTAGCCAACTTGAAGATATAACAGCTGCTCCAGTCAACTCTAGACCAAACAGCAATCAAGCAGCAATCAAGCAGCTCAGCAGCCAAGCAAGCTTCTTCCTCCAACCAGAGCAGCCAAAAGTCCAACCGATCTCCGCAAGCGCATCCGAATAATCATCATCATCATCATCATCATCATCATCATCATCATCATGTGACCAAGCCGCTTTTACGGGCAACAATATTATGAATATGAAACGCAAGGTATTGTAAGAGCAATTTTCTGAAAATAATGTTAAAACACGAAATAATTTATAGAAATGCATTATCACACCGTAGCCACTTTTATGGGCAAATTCCAATACAAGGCAATAGGAAAACGAGGATGAAGTTAACCTTTTAACCCAAAGAAAAGACAAAAGATGTCAACAATAGAACTACAAATATAAAAAACAAACATCAGGTCATAAAAACTACTTCAAAACATCAACCAAATGACAGCAAAGCGTGGAGAATGAGATTGACTTACAAAACAAAAGTAGTCCTACTATGCTTACAAAACAGAATCTACCTACACCACTAAGGAAGAAACATTAAATGATTGCAGTCTCACAAACACCGGCCTCTATCTAACGACCCATCAAACAATAACTCCTGAAATTCTTGACTGACTTTTTCTGGTAGGAGCTACGGCAGCCGCGAAAACAGGTCACTGCCCAACGGAGTAAAGTGAACGAGAGCAGGCACCGCAATCGACCCATAACCATCATCATCATCATCATCATCATGAGAAAAGCCTCTTTTACGGGCAAAGCAAATGTATATCATTACAATATGTAAAGTGAACAGGGGAAATCAACACAAAACCAACCGGAAAATGATGAAACACAAAAGCAGTCAAGGAAGTAAATCAATACAAAAACAAGCAATGAACACAGAGTAATAAAAGGGGAAAAAACCAAAATAGCATTATATTAGGTTGAGGCCAAAGGCAGCACCCTACTCCGCCTGGCCATCATCATCATCATCATCATCATCATCATCATGTGACCAAGCCGCTTTTACGGGCAACAATATTATGAATATAAAACGCAAGGTATTGTAAGAGCAATTTTCTGAAAATAATGTTAAAACACGAAATAATTTATAGAAATGCATTATCACACCGTAGCCACTTTTATGGGCAAATTCCAATACAAGGCAATAGGAAAACGAGGATGAAGTTAACCTTTTAACCCAAAGAAAAGACAAAAGATGTCAACAATAGAACTACAAATATAAAAAACAAACATCTGGTCATAAAAACTACTTCAAAACATCAACCAAATGACAGCAAAGCGTGGAGAATGAGATTGACTTACATCATCATCATCATCATCATCATTGAGATATGCATGGCCGCTAGCCAATACACCAGCAACCTGTGTGTGTGGTGAGCTGTTCTCAGTTGAGCATCAGCTATGTTGCGCCAGGGGCGGCTTCCCGACACTTGGTCATAACGAGATACGTGACCTGCTGGCGAGGGAATTGACTGAAGTCTGCACTGCCGTTTCGACAGAACCAGCGCTGCAACCTCTTTCTGGTGAGAGGTTTCCTCTTCGGTCAACGAACCGCCGAGAGGATGCGCGCCTGGACATAGCCGCTCGAGGGTTTTGGACCCGTGGGGAGGAAGCTTTTTTTGATGTAAGGGTATTTTGCCCAGATGCTCCTTCCTACGGGTCCAGAACCCTTCCTGCATTGTACCAGCAGCACGAGCGGCGTAAGTGGAACGAATATGGGCCAAGAGTCACAAATGTAGAAAGAGCCGCTTTCACACCTCTCGTGTTCTCTGTGCATGGTGGTTGTGGGAGGCTGTGCAATGTGTTCCTCAAGAGACTGTGCCAGATGCAGGCCGAGTCATCGGGATCTCACTATTCCCAGGTCATTGGTTTACTCCGCTGTCGGCTGTCTTTTGCTTTGCTGCGTGCTGCTGTGTTGTGCATACGTGGGGCTCGGTCACGGTACCACCATCCGGCGAGATGTTTTCATGATGTCTCGATTGCCGTGGCCGAGTCAGGTCTAGTTTGTTAAGTATCGTGCTGTGTCCTGACTGTGCATGCGGGATTGGTATGGCGCTTACCCTTTTGTTGCTGTTTTGTTGCTTTCATGCCTTTAAGCATGTAATTGTGTTCAATTGTTGTATTTCATGGAAAAACGATCTTTGCGTTGGATTCATTTAAACTATTATTTGTGTAGGGTTCCACTCCTTCATCTTGGGAAATTGTGTTTTGTTTGCCCAAAGAAGTGGCTTCATCACCAAACAAAAAAAAAAAAAAAAAAAAAAAAAATCATCATCATCATCATCATCATCATCATGAGAAAAGCCTCTTTTACGGGAAAAGCAAATGTATATCATTACAATATGTAAAGTGAACAGGGGAAATCAACACAAAACCAACCGGAAAATGATGAAACACAAAAGCAGTCAAGGAAGTAAATCAATACAAAAACAAGCAATGAACACAGAGTAATAAAAGGGGAAAAACCAAATAGCATTATATTAACCCTAGGACGGCCACCACTTTCAGTACTACTAGAACGGCCAAACGGTGTCATTTGACACCTGCATACATTTCCATGTCTAAGACCTATGATGTAGGTTATAATAGTTTTTGTTTTCAGTGCTGGCTATCACTATCGGCATTTATGATGTACACAACAATTTAGGATTCACCCAGACACTATTGTTGGCTATACGCAACAAAAATACAATGTACGCGTAACGGCAATTGCGAAGAATAAACTCAATTACTGGCAAAACTTTATTTCCTTGCATAGGAATTTCTTAGAATCACAGAGTTACAATAACAAGCAATGTGTCAACGTCACTGGCACGTGAGTAACTGTTTTCGGGAATATCTGCTTTGGTATAATCGGATTACTCGACCGTCACGATGAATGATACACAGTAACAAGTACAAACATGGACTGACTATGAGCAATATTTTTTCACCAAGCTGACACATATGCTGCTAGAGATGGTTTAGGCTAGTAACGATTGCATTTTAGACTCTTTCAAAGAGGTATACCCTTCTCTTCTCCTTGGCTGGCCCTTAGCAACCAGATGCCATAACTATCTACAAGTTTATTGACCAGTGCAGGAATGAGCGTTTTCTGGATGTGCATGAACTAGCAAAGGTCTGGGATTATTGTGAAGGCGTTGTTTCCTGTCACATTTATTCATTTATGTAACCGCCTTGCAGGGGGACATCCTCTGGAATAGTCTTTGTTGAGTAGATCCACCACATTCCATCGAACCAATCAAGGACATATCTCATCTTTTACTAGAATTGGACGATGTGGGGCTTCCTACTCTCACCATGTAAAACACATGGCTCTAGGTGGTCTACACTAGGCGGGCCATTGATAATTCTTGCTACTTCTACCTTCTATGTCTACCATCTTTGCATCCAACAATGTAATCTTGAAAAACAAAATGCAATCCGCGATTATTGGCGATGAAGGTAGATGGTAGTTCACTTCAATTTACCAAAGTGGTTCATACTGCAACTCTTTATTCTCCAACAGTTTCTTGACCAGTAATGCACTGATGATGAAGTTATCAGTTATGACTTAGCAATCACCTTCTGCAGCATCCGGGGCCAATAAAGAGAGAGGAGGCATCCCAGCAGCTGCCTACCCGTTTAGCCTGAAGCGGAGGAGGAAGAGGTTCAAGAGCCTTAGCTCGGCAAGTAGTTAGAAAGGATTATCTACACAGCACCATCCTTGCGATAATGCAGTGTATCATCTCCAGGTTGCAGAGTTGCGATTCCTCTTCCTCAACACTATCCATTTCGGGTCTCCACCACTGCTGCAACTGTTTCTGACAATTCCTTGTCTGGACTATCCCGCAATCCTCGTCCGCTCTCTGGAGGCTCGTAAACCTCAACACATTCTGAATCCACAGGTGGTACTCAGGTGTTGTGACCGTACGATTCGCCGAGAACAGATCCACCACTGCCAATGGTCACTACACTTGACCACACATCAAATGAAGATAAAATGGGCAATTTCGCTTCCATGGTCATCAGATTCATGCATGGTAATAGGCTGCATCCGTTCCAGTATTTCCTTGGCCTCAGACCGCGATGGCTCCTCTGGGGCAATTTACAGTAAAATGAAAGGGAATGAGCAGTATCAAGGACATTAGCTGAAGAGTGTTTGTGTAATCTGTGCAGTAATGGTTACCCGCCCCAAATTCGCGATTCTCGCCCGACGGTTGTATGGTGATCATATATTTCGTCCTGTATTCAGCGATTTTCCTGCCCATGCACCCTTCTTTTGTCTGGTTGGCATACGGGCAACTCGATATGGCCGACACTTTCGAAATGTGTTCATATTGTTTCCATCTAGCTGCAATAATGGATTTTCATAGTGCAGGTGTCAAATGACACTGGTTGGCCGTTCTAGGTATACGTGCTCGCCATTATGGTACCTCATCAATTACAAATCAAAGGTTTATGGCAGACGAAAGAGGAAGAAAAATTAGGAATAGTCACAAGATTTGAGCTTATTCTGATTAGCCATATTTCGGTAATTCCAAAAGTTTGACTCGCGCGGTGTCAAATGACACCGTTGGCTGTTCTAGGGTTAAGTTGAGGCCAAAGGCATCATCATCATCATCATCATCATCATCATCATCATACAGAGATTTTAGCAAATTATGCCGCATCAGAGCCGCATGCAGCATACTCTGCGTTGACCCATGGCTTAGTCAACAGATGGAACTATGTGTTTCGAACTATGTCTGTTTCTGCGGAGGACTTGGCGCCGTTGGAGCGGGAGCTTCACTCCTCACTTCTACCGGAGCTCGTGGGACAACCGAGCGTGCCTCTGAAAGACATTGATATTCTAAAGCTCCCGACACGGGATGGTGGGATGGCCCTTCCGGACCTCACGACTCGACCACGGTTTGAGCACCAGGGCTCCAAGCAAGTGTCCGGACCTATGGTGAAGGAGGTTCTGGGCGATTTCGCTAAGGATAGCGATCCAATTTCTCTCGCTGGAGATGTGCCGGCTTCTGCAGATTCTGCTGACCGTGGTGGAGCGTCTCCCACTCCCACGATGACGGCAACGGAGGTGCAGCCGCGGGAGGTCGCTGGCAACTCAAACCCTGGACCGGATGTGGCTGCTGATGTTGCTGGTGCTGGTACCCCCTTTCAGAGGATGATCGATGAAATGCGTCACAAAAAGCGTGTCGTCCACACCAAAAACCGGGAGCGCGCAAAGGCAGCCAGGAACAAAATAGTGGTCACGAGTGATGAGATGACGAAGCGACGAATAGAAGAACACACGGAGAAAGGATCATCCTCATAGCTGAGCGTGCTGCCCCTGGCGGAGCATGGCTTTCGTCTCACCAAGCGTGACTTCCGGGATGCTCTGGCATTGAGATATGCATGGCCGCTAGCCAATACTCCAGCAACCTGTGTGTGTGGTGAGCTGTTCTCAGTTGAGCATCAGCTATGTTGCGCCAGGGGCGGCTTCCCGACACTTCGTCATAACGAGATACGTGACCTGCTGGCGAGGGAATTGACTGAAGTCTGCACTGCCGTTTCGACAGAACCAGCGCTGCAACCTCTTTCTGGTGAGAGGTTTCCTCTTCGGTCAACGAACCGCCGAGAGGATGCGCGCCTGGACATAGCCGCTCGAGGGTTTTGGACCCGTGGGGAGGAAGCTTTTTTTGATGTAAGGGTATTTTGCCCAGATGCTCCTTCCTACGGGTCCAGAACCCTTCCTGCATTGTACCAGCAGCACGAGCGGTGTAAGTGGAACGAATATGGGCCAAGAGTCACAAATGTAGAAAGAGCCGCTTTCACACCTCTCGTGTTCTCTGTGCATGGTGGTTGTGGGAGGCTGTGCAATGTGTTCCTCAAGAGACTGCGCCAGATGCAGGCCGAGTCATCGGGATCTCACTATTCCCAGGTCATTGGTTTACTCCGCTGTCGGCTGTCTTTTGCTTTGCTGCGTGCTGCTGTGTTGTGCATACGTGGGGCTCGGTCACGGTACCACCATCCGGCGAGATGTTTTCATGATGTCTCGATTGCCGTGGCCGAGTCAGGTCTAGTTTGTTAAGTATCGTGCTGTGTCCTGACTGTGCATGCGGGATTGGTATGGCGCTTACCCTTTTGTTGCTGTTTTGTTGCTTTCATGCCTTTAAGCATGTAATTGTGTTCAATTGTTGTATTTCATGGAAAAACGATCTTTGCGTTGGATTCATTTAAACTATTATTTGTGTAGGGTTCCACTCCTTCATCTTGGGAAATTGTGTTTTGTTTGCCCAAAGAAGTGGCTTCATCACCATCAAAAAAAAAAAAAAAAAAATCATCATCATCATCAGAATATGGGCCAAGAGTCACAAATGTAGAAAGAGCCGCTTTCACACCTCTCGTGTTCTCTGTGCATGGTGGTTGTGGGAGGCTGTGCAATGTGTTCCTCAAGAGACTGTGCCAGATGCAGGCCGAGTCATCGGGATCTCACTATTCCCAGGTCATTGGTTTACTCCGCTGTCGGCTGTCTTTTGCTTTGCTGCGTGCTGCTGTGTTGTGCATACGTGGGGCTCGGTCACGGTACCACCATCCGGCGAGATGTTTTCATGATGTCTCGATTGCCGTGGCCGAGTCAGGTCTAGTTTGTTAAGTATCGTGCTGTGTCCTGACTGTGCATGCGGGATTGGTATGGCGCTTACCCTTTTGTTGCTGTTTTGTTGCTTTCATGCCTTTAAGCATGTAATTGTGTTCAATTGTTGTATTTCATGGAAAAACGATCTTTGTGTTGGATTCATTTAAACTATTATTTGTGTAGGGTTCCACTCCTTCATCTTGGGAAATTGTGTTTTGTTTGCCCAAAGAAGTGGCTTCATCATCATCATCATCATGTGACCAAGCCGCTTTTACGGGCAACAATATTATGAATATGAAACGCAAGGTATTGTAAGAGCAATTTTCTGAAAATAATGTTAAAACACGAAATAATTTATAGAAATGCATTATCACACCGTAGCCACTTTTATGGGCAAATTCCAATACAAGGCAATAGGAAAACGAGGATGAAGTTAACCTTTTAACCCAAAGAAAAGACAAAAGATGTCAACAATAGAACTACAAATATAAAAAACAAACATCAGGTCATAAAAACTACTTCAAAACATCAACCAAATGACAGCAAAGCGTGGAGAATGAGATTGACTTACAAAACAAAAGTAGTCCTACTATGCTTACAAAACAGAATCTACCTACACCACTAAGGAAGACACATTAAATGATTGCAGTCTCACAAACACCGGCCTCTATCTAACGACCCATCAAACAATAACTCCTGAAATTCTTGACTGACTTTTTCTGGTAGGAGCTACGGCATCATCATCATCATCATCATCATCATCATCATGTGACCAAGCCGCTTTTACGGGCAACAATATTATGAATATGAAACGCAAGGTATTGTAAGAGCAATTTTCTGAAAATAATGTTAAAACACGAAATAATTTATAGAAATGCATTATCACACCGTAGCCACTTTTATGGGCAAATCATCATCATCATCATCATCATCATCATCATCATCTCCCCATTGCGAAAGTGGTACAACCTCCTTAAGGAAGAGGGCCAAAAATACGGCTACAACATCAACGAAACAAAAACGCAACTACTCGTCAAGCCTGGCTTTGAGTCCTTGGCTGCCGAGACTTTTGGTGACACAACTATCCACGTCAAGTCTCGTGGCGTACAGTATCTGGGCGCTGCTATCGGGACTGAGGCATTCCTTGGAGAATTCAAAGAGACAAAAGTAGAAGAGTGGGTGAAACATACAGAGATTTTAGCAAATTATGCCGCATCAGAGCCGCATGCAGCATACTCTGCGTTGACCCATGGCTTAGTCAACAGATGGAACTATGTGTTTCGAACTATGTCTGTTTCTGCGGAGGACTTGGCGCCGTTGGAGCGGGAGCTTCACTCCTCACTTCTACCGGAGCTCGTGGGACAACCGAGCGTGCCTCTGAAAGACATTGATATTCTAAAGCTCCCGACACGGGATGGTGGGATGGCGCTTCCGGACCTCGCGACTCGACCACGGTTTGAGCACCAGGGCTCCAAGCAAGTGTCCGGACCTATGGTGAAGGAGGTTCTGGGCGATTTCGCTAAGGATAGCGATCCAATTTCTCTCGCTGGAGATGTGCCGGCTTCTGCAGATACTGCTGACCGTGGTGGAGCGTCTCCCACTCCCACGATGACGGCAACGGAGGTGCAGCCGCGGGAGGTCGCTGGCAACTCAAACCCTGGACCGGATGTGGCTGCTGATGTTGCTGGTGCTGGTACCCCCTTTCAGAGGATGATCGATGAAATGCGTCACAGAAGGCGTGTCGTCCACACCGAAAACCGGGAGCGCGCAAAGGCAGCCAGGAACAAAATAGTGGACACGAGTGATGAGATGACGAAGCGACGAATAGAAGAACACACGGAGAAAGGATCATCCTCATGGCTGAGCGTGCTGCCCCTGGCGGAGCATGGCTTTCGTCTCACCAAGCGTGACTTCCGGGATGCTCTGGCATTGAGATATGCATGGCCGCTAGCCAATACACCAGCAACCTGTGTGTGTGGTGAGCTGTTCTCAGTTGAGCATCAGCTATGTTGCGCCAGGGGCGGCTTCCCGACACTTCGTCATAACGAGATACGTGACCTGCTGGCGAGGGAATTGACTGAAGTCTGCACTGCCGTTTCGACAGAACCAGCGCTGCAACCTCTTTCTGGTGAGAGGTTTCCTCTTCGGTCAACGAACCGCCGAGAGGATGCGCGCCTGGACATAGCCGCTCGAGGGTTTTGGACCCGTGGGGAGGAAGCTTTTTTTGATGTAAGGGTATTTTGCCCGGATGCTCCTTCCTACGGGTCCAGAACCCTTCCTGCATTGTACCAGCAGCACGAGCGGCGTAAGTGGAACGAATATGGGCCAAGAGTCACAAATGTAGAAAGAGCCGCTTTCACACCTCTCGTGTTCTCTGTGCAGGGTGGTTGTGGGAGGCTGTGCAATGTGTTCCTCAAGAGACTGTGCCAGATGCAGGCCGAGTCATCGGGATCTCACTATTCCCAGGTCATTGGTTTACTCCGCTGTCGGCTGTCTTTTGCTTTGCTGCGTGCTGCTGTGTTGTGCATACGTGGGGCTCGGTCACGGTACCACCATCCGGCGAGATGTTTTCATGATGTCTCGATTGCCGTGGCCGAGTCAGGTCTAGTTTGTTAAGTATCGTGCTGTGTCCTGACTGTGCATGCGGGATTGGTATGGCGCTTACCCTTTTTGTTGCTGTTTTGTTGCTTTCATGCCTTTAAGCATGTAATTGTGTTCAATTGTTGTATTTCATGGAAAAACGATCTTTGCGTTGGATTCATTTAAACTATTATTTGTGTAGGGTTCCACTCCTTCATCTTGGGAAATTGTGTTTTGTTTGCCCAAAGAAGTGGCTTCATAAAAATAAAAAAAAATAAAAAAAATCATCATCATCATCATCATCATCATCATCATGTGACCAAGCCGCTTTTACGGGCAACAATATTATGAATATAAAACGCAAGGTATTGTAAGAGCAATTTTCTGAAAATAATGTTAAAACACGAAATAATTTATAGAAATGCATTATCACACCGTAGCCACTTTTTTGGGCAAATTCCAATACAAGGCAATACAATCATCATCATCATCATCATCGAGGGCACAACCCAGGGTGACCCTCTTGCGATGGCCATTTATGCCACGGCTCTCACCCCTCTCGTCAAGTCAGTCGGAACCAATGTTGCAGATGTGTGCCAGGGATGGTTTGCAGACGACTCGGCAGCTGCCGGAGGGCTCTCCCCATTGCGAAAGTGGTACAACCTCCTTAAGGAAGAGGGCCAAAAATACGGCTACAACATCAACGAAACAAAAACGCAACTACTCGTCAAGCCTGGCTTTGAGTCCTTGGCTGCCGAGACTTTTGGTGACACAACTATCCACGTCAAGTCTCGTGGCGTACAGTATCTGGGCGCTGCTATCGGGACTGAGGCATTCCTCGGAGAATTCAAAGAGGCAAAAGTAGAAGAGTGGGCGAAACATACAGAGATTTTAGCAAATTATGCCGCATCAGAGCCGCATGCAGCATACTCTGCGTTGACCCATGGCTTAGTCAACAGATGGAACTATGTGTTTCGAACTATGGCTGTTTCTGCGGAGGACTTGGCGCCGTTGGAGCGGGAGCTTCACTCCTCACTTCTACCGGAGCTCGTGGGACAACCGAGCGTGCCTCTGAAAGACATTGATATTCTAAAGCTCCCGACACGGGATGGTGGGATGGCCCTTCCGGACCTCACGACTCGACCACGGTTTGAGCACCAGGGCTCCAAGCAAGTGTCCGGACCTATGGTGAAGGAGGTTCTGGGCGATTTCGCTAAGGATAGCGATCCAATTTCTCTCGCTGGAGATGTGCCGGCTTCTGCAGATACTGCTGACCGTGGTGGAGCGTCTCCCACTCCCGCGATGACGGCAACGGAGGTGCAGCCGCGGGAGGTCGCTGGCAACTCAAACCCTGGACCGGATGTGGCTGCTGATGTTGCTGGTGCTGGTACCCCCTTTCAGAGGATGATCGATGAAATGCGTCACAAAAAGCGTGTCGTCCACACCGAAAACCGGGAGCGCGCAAAGGCAGCCAGGAACAAAATAGTGGACACGAGCGATGAGATGACGAAGCGACGAATAGAAGAACACACGGAGAAAGGATCATCCTCATGGCTGAGCGTGCTGCCCCTGGCGGAGCATGGCTTTCGTCTCACCAAGCGTGACTTCCGGGATGCTCTGGCATTGAGATATGCATGGCCGCTAGCCAATACACCAGCAACCTGTGTGTGTGGTGAGCTGTTCTCAGTTGAGCATCAGCTATGTTGCGCCAGGGGCGGCTTCCCGACACTTCGTCATAACGAGATACGTGACCTGCTGGCGAGGGAATTGACTGAAGTCTGCACTGCCGTTTCGACAGAACCAGCGCTGCAACCTCTTTCTGGTGAGAGGTTTCCTCTTCGGTCAACGAACCGCCGAGAGGATGCGCGCCTGGACATAGCCGCTCGAGGGTTTTGGACCCGTGGGGAGGAAGCTTTTTTTGATGTAAGGGTATTTTGCCCAGATGCTCCTTCCTACGGGTCCAGAACCCTCCCTGCATTGTACCAGCAGCACGAGCGGCGTAAGTGGAACGAATATGGGCCAAGAGTCACAAATGTAGAAAGAGCCGCTTTCACACCTCTCGTGTTCTCTGTGCATGGTGGTTGTGGGAGGCTGTGCAATGTGTTCCTCAAGAGACTGTGCCAGATGCAGGCCGAGTCATCGGGATCTCACTATTCCCAGGTCATTGGTTTACTCCGCTGTCGGCTGTCTTTTGCTTTGCTGCGTGCTGCTGTGTTGTGCATACGTGGGGCTCGGTCACGGTACCACCATCCGGCGAGATGTTTTCATGATGTCTCGATTGCCGTGGCCGAGTCAGGTCTAGTTTGTTAAGTATCGTGCTGTGTCCTGACTGTGCATGCGGGATTGGTATGGCGCTTACCCTTTTGTTGCTGTTTTGTTGCTTTCATGCCTTTAAGCATGTAATTGTGTTCAATTGTTGTATTTCATGGAAAAACGATCTTTGCGTTGGATTCATTTAAACTATTATTTGTGTAGGGTTCCACTCCTTCATCTTGGGAAATTGTGTTTTGTTTGCCCAAAGAAGTGGCTTCATCATCAAAAAAAAAAAAAAAAAAAAAAATCATCATCATCATCATCATCATCATCATCATCATCATGTGACCAAGCCGCTTTTACGGGCAACAATATTATGAATATAAAACGCAAGGTATTGTAAGAGCAATTTTCTGAAAATAATGTTAAAACACGAAATATTAAAAATGCATTATCACACCGTAGCCACTTTTATGGGCAAATTCCAATACAAGGCAATAAGAAAACGAGGATGAAGTTAACCTTTTAACCCAAAGAAAATACAAAAGATGTCAACAATAGAACTACAAATATAAAAAACAAACATCAGGTCATAAAAACTACTTTAAAACATAACCAAATGACAGCAAAGCGTGGAGAATGAGATTGACTTACAAAACAAAAGTAGTCCTACTATGCTTACAAAACAGAATCTACCTACACCACTAAGGAAGAAACATTAAATGATTGCAGTCTCACAAACACCGGCCTCTATCTAACGACCCATCAAACAATAACTCCTGAAATTCTTGACTGACTTTTTCTGGTAGGAGCTACGGCAGCCACGAAAACAGGTCACTGCCCAACGGAGCAAAGTGAATGAGAGCAGGCACCGCAATCGACCCATAACCAGCGAGTAGGCCAAGTCACTGTGTTTATCGACATACTGGGCTGCAAGACACTTGAGAAAGCGGTCTGCCTCCCGGCCACACATGCCATTCGTGGCGAAAACCAACGGGGTGAACGTGCCTCGGTCTATATTCACAATACGCGCTCCGTATTCCCGCTTTTTCATGCCTTCATGCTTTTGGAGATGGCGCTGGACTTCTGGACGCGACAGCAGGTTTGGCTTTGGGTGAGTCACCCGAACATCAAAAAAAGCCTCCTGCTGCGTGGACCAGAAACCCCGCGCCCTCACATCGAGGCGAGCTTCGGATTTCCTGTTGGCTGTACGATGGGGAAGATCCTCCCCATCAAATGGCGCTAGCACCGGCTCCACCTCCACGTCAGGCAATACCTCCGACAGTACACCCGCCAGCAAATCGCGAACATCATTATGGCGTGCGATGGTGTAGCCGCCAGTAGGACAAGCCATTGCATGCTCAGTGGTTAGAGTTGCTCCACAAACACAAGTCTCAGGGAGGCCATCCAGCTCCAAACCGTATCGGAAGCAGAGAGCATCCCGGAAATCAGATTTATTGAGTATGGTTACTGGCTGATTGTATGACGGTTGGGCGGTCAGCCAGCTGGAGGTGCCTTTCTCACCCGCTGTTTCTAACAGTAGCCGCTGGCACGGAGACAGTCCAGGGCCAATCTCTGCCTGCACACCACGCGAAATCTGGTCCCGCTGTGCTCTCACCTGGCGCAGCCCAGCACGCACCGCAGCAACAGCCTCAGCGACACCACACGGACCACTAGGATTAGTCTCGCCAGGCTCTTCGACGCCTAATCCCACGGCAACAGGCTCCGCACGCAGCGCAGAGAACGATACGGCATCAGGTAGTTGGTCAAGATCAGGCGGAGGCGGACCCGCAGGTGGAGGCGACAACGCGCCAGCATAATCAGGCGGAGGCGGTCGCACATGTGGCTGGTCTAGACCAGGCGGAGGCAGCGATGCACGAGCACAGTCAGGCAGAGGCGGTTCCGCAGGCGGAGGCAGTGACACGGCAGCACGGTCAGGCGAAGGCAGTCGCACCGGCGGTTTGTCTAAGCCAGGTAGGGGCCGTCCCACAGGTGGAGGCAGCGACGCACCAGCACAGTCAGGCGGAGGCGGCCGCGGAGGCCGAGGCAGCGACGCATCAGCACAGGCAGGCAAAGGCGACCCAGCAGGCAGAGGCGGTGACATATTAGCACAATGATGCGGGGGTGGTCCCATAGGTGGTTGGTTAAGATGACGCAGAGGCGGTCCCGCAGGCGGAGGCAGTGACGCACCAGCACAGTCAGGCGAAGGCGATGATAGCGCAAGCTGAACCAGAGGATCAGTGGCACTGACAGAGGCCTGATGTTCCCCAGCCGCCGTCTTCGACAATATGGGGACGGCGAGGCCCCCATGTCGGACAGGCAAAGCCATTAGCCGACGTTGGTGGCTGGCCTGCGCAATCCCATGACCCAGCAAAGCCGGCAGGAAATGGTCACTGAGGATCTCATCCAAGGCCTCCAAAACGCCTGTCGAGAACGGCATTGAGCGCAAGTGGTAAGTCCACCGTGATGACAGGGCCTTGGAGAAGACGGTATACGCCGCATGAGGTTGAGTCTGGGCGATCTCACACAAGGTGCGCAGGTCACCAGCCCATCTATCCGCCAACTGCCCCATATAAGAGCGGCAGAAATCTTCTGACCCTAGTGCGCCCCCGAGGAATCGGCCGCCAGCGGCGGTAATCTGGATGCCACTGTCGAAGAAGATTTCCCTGGCCCTATCCAGATGCTCTGGCTTTGTGATCAGAACAGTTTTGGACGCGTTCGGGTAGTAACCATAACCAGGGCCAATGGCCCGGAGTTCATCCCAGTAATTCCGAAGGCGAGCCAGAAGACCTGCACCCGAGTCATCATCCGCGAACCAAGATTGGACAACACTGGGGCATGTCGCAGCCAGGCGCCTGACCAGTGGCATGATCGCCACAGCATAGGCTGCCATAGCCAGTGGGTCGCCCTGAGCCGTGCCTTCACGCGATTCGATTTCACCTCCACCAGACACAAACAGGCGGGAAACTGATCCATACGTGTTACGAAACACCGTTGCAAGCGGGGGGCAGAGACGTGGAATGTTGTGTAGCGCAGCCTGCCTATTCAATGCATTAAATGCATTGGAGGCGTCCACAAGCAATACACCCTCAACCCCCGGGCCAGCGAACAGACGGGACATTGTGTGTACGGCGGCTTCGCAGGCAGATGGAACGCCCACACAGAGTTGGACAGGAGCTGTTACACTCAGCACATCACTTTCCACTACTGACATCACGGCACGACCAATGATACGTCGGTACACTTCGCCCACAGCGATGGGGCGCACGCCAGGTTTCTTATCGAGGGGTATTAGGCGAGCGGATGTAAATCCAATCATCGCGCAACCGGCAAGGCGCTCGGTACATATGCACCTCCCCGCGGCAGCAAGGGATGAACACAAACGCCTTGACGAGGCGTCATAGCACGTCAGCATTCGGCACCACGCCTCAGCGTCCACGCCAGACGGTCCAGAGGAACCCTGCATGCCTCGACCGATTTTCTTTATTAGCTCAGGGGTTATTTGTTGAAAGATGACCTGGTTGACAATCTCGGGATCACCCGGCAAGAGAGCCGAGGCAGGCGGTGGAACAGATGGCGGATGCTTTTTCAACAGGGCGTCACGGACCGTCTCTCCCGTGGTATCATCCACAATGTCGTTCATGGAAAGGACTCCACCAGAAGCGTTTGGCGCCAGGTAGCGAACAGCAGAAGAAATCTTTCCGTTAAAAACGAGATTAGCGAACACCACGTCACTCTTCTCCTGTGAGGCGGGCCTGGGAGAGCCACCGCCCGGCGCCGGCAAGTGCGCCTGGATACAAAGGCACTCGCTCAGTAACTGTGGAATGTCGCAATCTCTCCACAGCACGAGACGTCTGCGAAGATGCTCACTATGGTTTTTCATTATCTTTGATTTGTGTGGTTTTTGCAAGAGAAGGTGACAAGCAACGCACACAGCTCTCCATGCGACATCTCTTTTACCGGAGTCATCCGCAAACCCAAGGATCAAAGACGCGAGCTCGTCAACAAAGGCTGCACCAGCGGATCCATGGGGTATAATGAACAGATTGCGTCTCCAGCCTACCACGACCTCGTAGGCATCAATGATTCTCGCGGAAAACGGATCCCTGGCTACGCTCGCAACTCCACTACCGGCATCCGCTGGGCTGGGGATAGGCCTCGACCGTGCCTGAGCGGTTGATTCCACATCCACCTGGCCGCCACCAGCGCGGTGCTCCGTATTCATTCCACAATCCTCGGAGCTGTCAAGCACACTGCTTGGCTGGCTGCCACCGAGATCAGCCAGGAGCCGGGTATCCTCTCCAGGACCAGAGGGTAGGGTGGCACTTTGATTAACCGTGGCAAGGTGTGGGGAGCACTCATCACCCTCCTCGCCATTCTCACTAGAGCCGGAGACATTCTCACTAGAGCCGCCATCACCCTCCTGGCTGCTAATAACAGAGGCATCAAAAGCACTTGCCACGGTGAGAGGAGGTGCCAAATCCCGAGAGACAGAATGAACAACTGGAGGCCGCGACTGTAGACTTGCACCATCCACACCACAAGAGAGAGCTGGGTCCACACCAGCACTGGCGATAGATGGTGGTTGGCTGCGTAGCACTCCGGCAGCAGCTGCAGACACATTACAGCAAGTGCTGGGCGTAGACCTACTCGGGTAGCAATCGCTACAAACTCTCCCAGCCTTTACACACGAACATCGTGTACATGCTCTGCCCGTCTGGCACCTACAGCAAGGCATCAGGCCAACCACCCAGTCAGCGCGGAACACGGATAGCGCAGACCCCTGGCGACAGCCCGGCAAGGCAAGTGCCACGACCTGGACCAGCAACAGCAGGAGAAACATCCGTCACCAATAAGCGCCCATGAGTGGTGCAAGAACTTCACCTCAGCGCGTAATGCAGCGAAGTAGGTAATCCAGGTAATCCAGCTTGGCGCAACGCACGACTCAGCCCTTGCGCTAAGGATCGAAGGATTCGACCACACCATGAGACTTCATCCAATGGCAGGACACTGCCAACCTAGCCAACTTGAAGAACTTGAAGATATAACAGCTGCTCCAGTCAACTCCAGACCAAACAGCAATCAAGCAGCTCAGCAGCCAAGCAAGCTTCTTCCTCCAACCAGAGCAGCCAAAAGTCCAACCGATCTCCGCAAGCGCATCCGAATCCATCATCATCATCATCATCATCATCACACTCCTTCATCTTGGGAAATTGTGTTTTGTTTGCCCAAAGAAGTGGCTTCATCATCATCAAAAAAAAAAAAAAAAAAAAAAAAAAAAAAAATCATCATCATCACAATACGTGCGTGTCATGAGAAAAGCCTCTTTTACGGGCAAAGCAAATGTATATCATTACAATATGTAAAGTGAACAGGGGAAATCAACACAAAACCAACCGGAAAATGATGAAACACAAAAGCAGTCAAGGAAGTAAATCAATACAAAAACAAGCAATGAACACAGAGTAATAAAAGGGGAAAAACATCATCATCATCACCATCATTATCATCATCATCATCATCATCATCATCATCATCATCATCATCATGTGACCAAGCCGCTTTTACGGGCAACAATATTATGAATATAAAACGCAAGGTATTGTAAGAGCAATTTTCTGAAAATAATGTTAAAACACGAAATAATTTATAGAAATGCATTATCACACCGTAGCCACTTTTATGGGCAAATTCCAATACAAGGCAATAGGAACACGAGGATGAAGTTAACCTTTTAACCCAAAGAAAAGACAAAAGATGTCAACAAATCATCATCATCATCATCATCATCATCATCATGAGAAAAGCCTCTTTTACGGGCAAAGCAAATGTATATCATTACAATATGTAAAGTGAACAGGGGAAATCAACACAAAACCAACCGGAAAATGATGAAACACAAAAGCAGTCAAGGAAGTAAATCAATACAAAAACAAGCAATGAACACAGAGTAATAAAAGGGGAAAAACCAAATAGCATTATATTAAGTTGAGGCCAAAGGCAGCACCCTACTCCGCCTGGCGGCACTGGGCCAGAAATGAGTTCGGCTGTCGCCTCTTGCCGTACGAACCGCGGCAACCGCGGAAGCAGGTGACTGCCCATCGCAGCAAGCAGAAAGACAAACGGGTGCGTAGTATGCCCATTACTAGTGGGTACTTCAGTTCAGTATGGCGCTCAACAAACAGGGAGGCCAATGATTTCAGGAATTGAGTAGTTTCTGGGCCACTAAAGCCGTACGTCGAGAACACAAGTGGCGTGAAGGAGCCGCGCTCCACGTTAACCACACGGCTGGCGTATTGATTTTTCTTGTTTCGCTCGTGAGACTTCAGCTGACTCAGGGCTTGTGATCGAGACAACACAGACGCTGCGGGATGAGTGATCCGCACATCAAAGTAAGCGTCCTGTTGCCACGACCAAAAGCCGCGAGCCCGCACATCCAGACGAGCTTCTGCGCATCGGTTGAGGGAACGACCACCAGGCAAATGCTCACTGCTGCAGGGCAATAGCCGGGGCTCCGTCTCTACGTCCACCACTCCAGCCTCCCTCAGTAGTCCAGCAACCAAGTCCCGCACCTCATTGTGACGGGCAATGGTATAGCCGCCAGTGGCACAGGTAAGTGCATGAGCGGGGCTGAGAGGCACACCACAAACACATGAATCGGGTAGCCCACTCAACCTTCGCCCATAGCGGATGCACAGGGCATCACGGAAGTCGGATTTCTTCAGGATGGTTCCATCTTGCCACCGCGATGATCATCATCATCATCATCATCATCATCATGAGAAAAGCCTCTTTTACGGGCAAAGCAAATGTATATCATTACAATATGTAAAGTGAACAGGGGAAATCAACACAAAACCAACCGGAAAATGATGAAACACAAAAGCAGTCAAGGAAGTAAATCAATACAAAAACAAGCAATGAACACAGAGTAATAAAAGGGGAAAAACCAAATAGCATTATATTAAGTTGAGGCCAAAGGCAGCATCATCATCATCATCATCATCATCATCATCATCATCATCATCATCACCATCATCGCTCAGTGGAGAACGGTTGGCAATTCTGAGGCTCTTGGTTTGCTTGGTTGACTTGGTTGCTGGAGAGAACTGAGAAGCTTGAAGCTTGACTTGGCTGGCGCTGCTGTCTGTTGCTGTTCGGTGGAGTGGTCATCACATTTTATCCTTTGGAGGCACCCAATGGCCACCCAATGGCCAGTGTTAGACCAGTGAGGAGAGGAGTGTGACTGCCTTGCTGCTGGAGGCAGTTTCTGACACGATTGACACGATTGGTGACTCTGGTCGTACAGTCCTGATGCAGTTGTCACCTCAGTCATCCTCACACCTCTTATCCCTGCCAGTTCTGTCGCGATGCCGTGCTGCAACTGCCAGATTGGTCGCAAATGTGTTAGATGCAGATGTGTTCGTGCGAAGAAGCGCTGTGTGGACTGCTACCCCGGTAGAGCTACCCCTAGCCTTTGTCACAACCAAACTGAATCCATCGCCTCGCAGCCTGCTGGCGCTGTTGGCGCTGGTATTGTGGTCAGTGGTGGTGGAGGATGTTCAGCCAGCCAGCCATCTCAGCGAAACATATCACCGGAGGATAGCTCTGATGAATCCACTGCATCTGCAGACGAGGGTTGTGGCAGTGGCAGGCGCGATGTCGACTCCTGGCTGCGTGTAGATCACCCACTTGGGATTCATCCCAGCTCTGATTCCTCGCCATTCTCCCCAAGTGACATAGTCGAGTGCGGTCTAGCCAGCGCGGTGCCATGTTGTCGCTGCCAAGCAGGGGGTACGTGCATACGATGCGCTTGTGTCAGGGCTGGCAGAGTTTGTAGTAACTGCTATCCTGGGAGGGGTGGACTTGGCACCTGTCGTAATGTTGCTTCGGTGCCTGGGGTCCCGAGCTCTCAGCCCCAGATTATTCAGAGTGGCACCTCTGCTGCAACTGCATTGATTCCGACAGCATCTCAGGTTGACTTGCTTACCAGTTTGGAGGAATCTGACTCTGGTGCGCCACTGATGAGTGTGGATTCGGGCGCTGGGGGTACTGTACAACAGGCAGTGCATGGGGATGATGACTCACGGTCCACTCTTATCTCATCCCAACCCCAGCTATGCCCATCTACGGGGAATATCGATTTGCAGGCTACGGGTTCTGGTCATGCGGATGTGGATCCATTTTCGCAGGTGCTTGGCTCGAGCCAGCCGGACGCTGCCTCTCCAGTTCCCACCACCCCTCGGGTCTCCATGCCTTTTGACATGGCTGACATCTATCACGAGGTGGCGAGTTGGGAAAAGAACCTCTTCCGGGCTCCGACCGGCAGTGTTGCAAAGAGTTTGTTCGGACACTCACGTCAGAACTTCAAAAGTTCAATTCGTCCCGAGGAGCGGAAGCCACTGCTCTATATCGTTTCTTCCTGCTTCCAGCGTTGGTGCTCCAGCGAGTAGGTCGGAATTGCCCTGCCGCAGAGTGCTCTGACCACACTCGTCGCAGACTAAATTTATGGATCCAGGGTTCCTATATGGAGCTAGTGCAGGAGGGTCGAACTATTCAGCATATGCTCAAGACATCGCAGAATCGGAGATCCAGGCGTGGCGAAGACCCTGCTCACGAGTTTGGCCACTTGATGGAACAGGGCCGAGTTCACTGCGCACTGAGAATGCTGGATAATGCAACCAAGCCCAAGTGTGATAAACCGGTCTTGGGCATGGACGACATCATTTCTGATTCTCATCAATCCCAGTCAGTCCGTGAAATTCTCGTCGGGAAGCATCCGGGGTCGGCACCGGCAGCACCGGACATCCTGCTTCAGGAGGAGGCGGGCAATGTCAGCAGTATCTACTTCGCCAGCGTCAATGGTGAGTTGATCAAACGCACTGCCCTTTCTCTGCATGGTTCTGCGGGTCCTTCCGGCCTGGACGCGGATGCTTGGCGGCGGCTATGCACATGTTACAAAGGTGCATCTACTGATCTGCGTGAGGCAGTGGCGTGCTTCACACGCTTGATCTGTACCGACTCAGTCCCCTCCGGCTCACTCACACCGTACACAGCTTGCAGACTCATTGCCCTCAACAAGAACCCTGGCGTTCGGCCAATAGGGGTATGTGAAGTGTTTCGTAGACTGTGCTCCAAGGCGGCATTGTTTCTGATGAAACCCGACATTATGCAAGCCTGCGGACCAGTTCAGGCCTGCACGGGCATCCCGGCTGGGTTGGAGGCTATGGTGCACTCAATGACGGCTGCCTTTGCTTCGGAAAAGGCTGAGGCAGTGTTGCTAGTCGATGCTCGCAATGCCTTCAATAGCTTGAATCGCCGCGCTGCATTGCACAATATTGCTCGAGTATGCCCCCCGCTAGCACAAATAACATTGAATACTTACCAAGACCCTGCATCCCTCTTTGTGCGTGGTGGCCAGTCTTTATTGTCACAGGAGGGCACAACCCAGGGTGACCCTCTTGCGATGGCCATTTATGCCACGGCTCTCACCCCTCTCGTCAGGTCAGTCGGAACCAATGTTGCAGATGTGTGCCAGGGATGGTTTGCAGATGACTCGGCAGCTGCCGGAGGGCTCTCCCCATTGCGAAAGTGGTACAACCTCCTTAAGGAAGAGGGCCAAAAATACGGCTACAACATCAACGAAACAAAAACGCAACTACTCGTCAAGCCTGGCTTTGAGTCCTTGGCTGCCGAGACTTTTGGTGACACAACTATCCACGTCAAGTCTCGTGGCGTACAGTATCTGGGCGCTGCTATCGGGACTGAGGCATTCCTCGGAGAATTCAAAGAGACAAAAGTAGAAGAGTGGGTGAAACATACAGAGATTTTAGCAAATTATGCCGCATCAGAGCCGCATGCAGCATACTCTGCGTTGACCCATGGCTTAGTCAACAGATGGAACTATGTGTTTCGAACTATGTCTGTTTCTGCGGAGGACTTGGCGCCGTTGGAGCGGGAGCTTCACTCCTCACTTCTACCGGAGCTCGTGGGACAACCGAGCGTGCCTCTGAAAGACATTGATATTCTAAAGCTCCCGACACGGGATGGTGGGATGGCCCTTCCGGACCTCACGACTCGACCACGGTTTGAGCACCAGGGCTCCAAGCAAGTGTCCGGACCTATGGTGAAGGAGGTTCTGGGCGATTTCGCTAAGGATAGCGATCCAATTTCTCTCGCTGGAGATGTGCCGGCTTCTGCAGATACTGCTGACCGTGGTGGAGCGTCTCCCACTCCCACGATGACGGCAACGGAGGTGCAGCCGCGGGAGGTCGCTGGCAACTCAAACCCTGGACCGGATGTGGCTGCTGATGTTGCTGGTGCTGGTACCCCCTTTCAGAGGATGATCGATGAAATGCGTCACAAAAAGCGTGTCGTCCACACCGAAAACCGGGAGCGCGCAAAGGCAGCCAGGAACAAAATAGTGGACACGAGCGATGAGATGACGAAGCGACGAATAGAAGAACACACGGAGAAAGGATCATCCTCATGGCTGAGCGTGCTGCCCCTGGCGGAGCATGGCTTTCGTCTCACCAAGCGTGACTTCAGGGATGCTCTGGCATTGAGATATGCATGGCCGCTAGCCAATACACCAGCAACCTGTGTGTGTGGTGAGCTGTTCTCAGTTGAGCATCAGCTATGTTGCGCCAGGGGCGGCTTCCCGACACTTCGTCATAACGAGATACGTGACCTGCTGGCGAGGGAATTGACTGAAGTCTGCACTGCCGTTTCGACAGAACCAGCGCTGCAACCTCTTTCTGGTGAGAGGTTTCCTCTTCGGTCAACGAACCGCCGAGAGGATGCGCGCCTGGACATAGCCGCTCGAGGGTTTTGGACCCGTGGGGAGGAAGCTTTTTTTGATGTAAGGGTATTTTGCCCAGATGCTCCTTCCTACGGGTCCAGAACCCTTCCTGCATTGTACCAGCAGCACGAGCGGCGTAAGTGGAACGAATATGGGCCAAGAGTCACAAATGTAGAAAGAGCCGCTTTCACACCTCTCGTGTTCTCTGTGCATGGTGGTTGTGGGAGGCTGTGCAATGTGTTCCTCAAGAGACTGTGCCAGATGCAGGCCGAGTCATCGGGATCTCACTATTCCCAGGTCATTGGTTTACTCCGCTGTCGGCTGTCTTTTGCTTTGCTGCGTGCTGCTGTGTTGTGCATACGTGGGGCTCGGTCACGGTACCACCATCCGGCGAGATGTTTTCATGATGTCTCGATTGCCGTGGCCGAGTCAGGTCTAGTTTGTTAAGTATCGTGCTGTGTCCTGACTGTGCATGCGGGATTGGTATGGCGCTTACCCTTTTGTTGCTGTTTTGTTGCTTTCATGCCTTTAAGCATGTAATTGTGTTCAATTGTTGTATTTCATGGAAAAACGATCTTTGCGTTGGATTCATTTAAACTATTATTTGTGTAGGGTTCCACTCCTTCATCTTGGGAAATTGTGTTTTGTTTGCCCAAAGAAGTGGCTTCATCATCATCATCAAAAAAAAAAAAAAAAAAAAAAAATCATCATCATCATCATCATCATCATCATCATGAGAAAAGCCTCTTTTACGGGCAAAGCAAATGTATATCATTACAATATGTAAAGTGAACAGGGGAAATCAACACATCATCATCATCATCATCATCATCATGAGAAAAGCCTCTTTTACGGGCAAAGCAAATGTATATCATTACAATAATTATGTAAAGTGAACAGGGGAAATCAACACAAAACCAACCGGAAAATGATGAAACACAAAAGCAGTCAAGGAAGTAAATCAATACAAAAACAAGCAATGAACACAGAGTAATAAAAGGGGAAAAAACCAAAATAGCATTATATTAAGTTGAGGCCAAAGGCAGCACCCTACTCCGCCTGGCGGCACTGGGCCAGAAATGAGTTCGGCTGTCGCCTCTTGCCGTACGAACCGCGGCAACCGCGGAAGCAGGTGACTGCCCATCGCAGCAAGCAGAAAGACAAACGGGTGCGTAGTATGCCCATTACTAGTGGGTACTTCAGTTCAGTATGGCGCTCAACAAACAGGGAGGCCAATGATTTCAGGAATTGAGTAGTTTCTGGGCCACTAAAGCCGTACGTCGAGAACACAAGTGGCGTGAAGGAGCCGCGCTCCACGTTAACCACACGGCTGGCGTATTGATTTTTCTTGTTTCGCTCGTGAGACTTCAGCTGACTCAGGGCTTGTGATCGAGACAACACAGACGCTGCGGGATGAGTGATCCGCACATCAAAGTAAGCGTCCTGTTGCCACGACCAAAAGCCGCGAGCCCGCACATCCAGACGAGCTTCTGCGCATCGGTTGAGGGAACGACCACCAGGCAAATGCTCACTGCTGCAGGGCAATAGCCGGGGCTCCGTCTCTACGTCCACCACTCCAGCCTCCCTCAGTAGTCCAGCAACCAAGTCCCGCACCTCATTGTGACGGGCAATGGTATAGCCGCCAGTGGCACAGGTAAGTGCATGAGCGGGGCTGAGAGGCACACCACAAACACATGAATCGGGTAGCCCACTCAACCTTCGCCCATAGCGGATGCACAGGGCATCACGGAAGTCGGATTTCTTCAGGATGGTTCCATCTTGCCACCGCGGGGCAACAGTCAACCATGACGATACTCCCTTTTCGGACGCGATTTCAACAAGAAATTGTTGCTCCGAGCTCAAGTCCGCCTTAATGTCTTGTTGCCGGCTGCATAGGCTCCGCATTTTGCTTGTCCGAGTCGAGCGTGCCAGCAGGCGGGTGTCCCCAACAGCATCGCGGACGGGATCATGATTGGAGAGCCTCACTCGGTCGGCAACCTCCTGGGTTGTATCACCGGAGCCCTCTGACTGGGCAGTATCCGACAAATCGCTCCTTGCCATATCACCAGGCACGCTTGGAGGGTTCGCATATGTGCCAGTCAACAGTAGCTGAACAAGAGGCTTTGTGATGCTCAAGGATGCTGCGAGCTCTGCTGGTGCACTATCCTGCAACAGAGGGAGGGCCAAACCACCAAGACGCACTGGAAATGACATCAGCTCTCTCTCAGGGCTACCAGGACGAACGCCATCCCCCAGAAGGGCAGGTATCAGGCAATCATTGATCCTCTCATCAAGCTCGGCCAGTATCTCAGCCGAACAAGGTGAGCAACGCAAGTGGTATGTCCATGTGGATGACAGACCCTTCGTAAAAACGGTGTATGCGGCCTGAGGCTGAGTGACAGCCATCCCCGTCAGGGAATCCAGAACCTGCTTCCATTTATCCACCTTCTTGGCCATGAAGGTCATCATCATCATCATCATCATCATCATCATTTTTTTTTTTTTTTTTTTTTTACCGTTTCAAGCCCGTACAAGAGGCCGTTTCCAATGATGATGATGATGATGATGATGATGATGATGATGATGATGATGGCCCTTTAGTGGCCCAGAAACTACTCAATTCCTGAAATCATTGGCCTCCCTGTTTGTTGAGCGCCATACTGAACTGAAGTACCCACTAGTAATGGGCATACTACGCACCCGTTTGTCTTTCTGCTTGCTGCGATGGGCAGTCACCTGCTTCCGCGGTTGCCGCGGTTTGTACGGCAAGAGGCGACAGCCGAACTCATTTCTGGCCCAGTGCCGCCAGGCGGAGTAGGGTGCTGCCTTTGGCCTCAACTTAATATAATGCTATTTGGTTTTTCCCCTTTTATTACTCTGTGTTCATTGCTTGTTTTTGTATTGATTTACTTCCTTGACTGTTTTTGTGTTTCATCATTTTCCGGTTGGTTTTGTGTTGATTTCCCCTGTTCACTTTACATATTGTAATGATATACATTTGCTTTGCCCGTAAAAGAGGCTTTTCTCATGATGATGATGATGATGATGATGATGATGATGCCAGGGGGATCCGTTGGCCATGGCTATTTACGCTCTTGCGACAGTCCCGTTGATCAGGCAACTTCGGGATACCAACGTATCAGTAAAGCAGGGATGGTATGCAGATGACGATTCAGCCGGAGGTAGGATAACATCACTATGGTCATATTGGAACGATATCAGTCAGATTGGTCCAGGCTATGGGTATTTCCCGAATCCCAAGAAAACCGTTCTCCTTGTAAAGCCTCAGTATGAACAGGATGCTCGGCTACAGTTCCAGGGCTCTGGCGTCGTCATCACAACTGATGGTAACCGATATCTTGGAGGCGTGATTGGCAGCGAGGATTTTTGTTCTTCCTTTATGGAGCGGCGTGTCCAGAAGTGGGGACGGGTATTGGATACATTGTCTTCAATGGCAACCACACAGCCACAGGCAGCCTATAGCGTATTAACTAAAGGTTTGTCGAGCTCCTGGACCTATCACATTCGTTGTTCGCCATGTTCCCCAGAGCTCCTGACGGCGATCGACACCGTGATTGATGAACGTCTGCTTCCGGCCCTACTTGGCGATGGTGTCCGTCCTGATAGTCCTGAGAGAGAGCTGTTGACATTCCCCGTCCGGTATGGTGGCCTTGCCATTCCGGTTCTGGCGGCTAGTGCACCTGCTGAATTTATTGCGTCAAGGGCAGTGACCAAGCCTCTGGTACAGCTGCTGCTGACCGGCGATTACACAAGCCCTCCTGACGTTTCCTGTGTGCCACAGATGGAAGCCCAGGAGAAAATCGCACAGCCTGATGGAAATATTGGTGTGCTGGCGAATCCGGATCAATTAATCTTGACACATGATCCGGTTCGTGATGCAGTGGGCGATGCACGGCACATTGCAAGAACAACGCGTGCGGCCAGGATCGGGGATGTGTGTCGTCGCCAAGCCAATATCAAGCCATGCTTGACTGCCGAGCAGCAGTTTTTGATAGAAGTCGCAAATGAGAAGGGTCTATCATCGTGGCTGACGGTGGCTCCCCGCTGGCAACATGGAACAATTTTAAAGAAATCAGATTTCCGGGACGCTCTATGCATCCGGTATGGTCACAGATTGAGTGGACTGCCGGAGAAATGCGTGTGTGGAGTGGATCTCAGTCCCGCACACGCCCTCACTTGCGCTACTGGTGGGTACACAATCGCCAGGCACAACGAGGTGAGAGACCTTGTCGCCGGTCTCCTGAGAGAGGCAGGTGTTGTTGACGTCGAGACCGAGCCTAGATTATTGCCGTGCGGTGGTGAGGATCTACCAGGAGGGCGTTCGCTCAACAGAAGTACTGAGGCTCGTCTTGACGTGCGGGCTCGGGGCTTTTGGTCGTGGCAACAAGACGCTTTTTTTGATGTGCGGATTACCCATCCCGCAGCGTCCGTGTTGTCTCGATCAAAAGCCTTGAGTCAGCTGAAATCCCATGAACGGGCAAAAAAGAATCAATATGCCAGCCGCGTTGTGAATGTCGAGCGAGGATCGTTCACCCCACTGGTGTTCTCGACTTATGGTTTCAGCGGGCCTGAGACAACTCAATTCCTAAAGTCTCTTGCCTCTCTCTTTGTAGAGAGAAGCCAGGATCTCAAATATCCTGTTGTCATGGGTATGTTGCGTACCCGCCTGTCGTTTTGCCTCTTGAGGTGGGCCATTACGTGCTTTCGTGGTTGCCGAGGGTCTTATAACAGACGGCGGGTGAATTCCTTTGTGGCCCAGTGTCGTTTGGCCGCATAGTGAATTTTTATGCTATGCCTCTCAACAATATCACTATGGATAACATCACATTTTTTAAATAACTATTTGGTAAAGTAACATCATCTGTCATTCAATATCTATCTGGTAAAATAATCAGCATTTGAATATCTATTTGGTAATAATCATTCAACTGTTAAATGTCATATTTTACCTGAATATCTATCACGATTTTTGCACATAATCTCGGTTATCACCGTTTCAAGCCCGTACAAGAGGCCGTTTCCAATGATGATGATGATGATGATGATGATGATTTTTTTTTCTTTCCATGAAATACAACAATTGAACACAATTACATGCTTAAAGGCATGAAAGCAACAAAACAGCAACAAAAGGGTAAGCGCCATACCAATCCCGCATGCACAGTCAGGACACAGCACGATACTTAACAAACTAGACCTGACTCGGCCACGGCAATCGAGACATCATGAAAACATCTCGCCGGATGGTGGTACCGTGACCGAGCCCCACGTATGCACAACACAGCAGCACGCAGCAAAGCAAAAGACAGCCGACAGCGGAGTAAACCAATGACCTGGGAATAGTGAGATCCCGATGACTCGGCCTGCATCTGGCACAGTCTCTTGAGGAACACATTGCACAGCCTCCCACAACCACCATGCACAGAGAACACGAGAGGTGTGAAAGCGGCTCTTTCTACATTTGTGACTCTTGGCCCATATTCGTTCCACTTACGCCGCTCGTGCTGCTGGTACAATGCAGGAAGGGTTCTGGACCCGTAGGAAGGAGCATCTGGGCAAAATACCCTTACATCAAAAAAAGCTTCCTCCCCACGGGTCCAAAACCCTCGAGCGGCTATGTCCAGGCGCGCATCCTCTCGGCGGTTCGTTGACCGAAGAGGAAACCTCTCACCAGAAAGAGGTTGCAGCGCTGGTTCTGTCGAAACGGCAGTGCAGACTTCAGTCAATTCCCTCGCCAGCAGGTCACGTATCTCGTTATGACGAAGTGTCGGGAAGCCGCCCCTGGCGCAACATAGCTGATGCTCAACTGAGAACAGCTCACCACACACACAGGTTGCTGGTGTATTGGCTAGCGGCCATGCATATCTCAATGCCAGAGCATCCCGGAAGTCACGCTTGGTGAGACGAAAGCCATGCTCCGCCAGGGGCAGCACGCTCAGCCATGAGGATGATCCTTTCTCCGTGTGTTCTTCTATTCGTCGCTTCGTCATCTCATCGCTCGTGTCCACTATTTTGTTCCTGGCTGCCTTTGCGCGCTCCCGGTTTTCGGTGTGGACGACACGCTTTTTGTGACGCATTTCATCGATCATCCTCTGAAAGGGGGTACCAGCACCAGCAACATCAGCAGCCACATCCGGTCCAGGGTTTGAGTTGCCAGCGACCTCCCGCGGCTGCACCTCCGTTGCCGTCATCGTGGGAGTGGGAGACGCTCCACCACGGTCAGCAGTATCTGCAGAAGCCGGCACATCTCCAGCGAGAGAAATTGGATCGCTATCCTTAGCGAAATCGCCCAGAACCTCCTTCACCATAGGTCCGGACACTTGCTTGGAGCCCTGGTGCTCAAACCGTGGTCGAGTCGTGAGGTCCGGAAGGGCCATCCCACCATCCCGTGTCGGGAGCTTTAGAATATCAATGTCTTTCAGAGGCACGCTCGGTTGTCCCACGAGCTCCGGTAGCAGTGAGGAGTGAAGCTCCCGCTCCAACGGCGCCAAGTCCTCCGCAGAAACAGACATAGTTCGAAACACATAGTTCCATCTGTTGACTAAGCCATGGGTCAACGCAGAGTATGCTGCATGCGCATCATCATCATCATCATCATCATCATCATCATGTGACCAAGCCGCTTTTACGGGCAACAATATTATGAATATAAAACGCAAGGTATTGTAAGAGCAATTTTCTGAAAATAATGTTAAAACACGAAATAATTTATAGAAATGCATTATCACACCGTAGCCACTTTTATGGGCAAATTCCAATACAAGGCAATAGGAACACGAGGATGAAGTTAACCTTTTAACCCAAAGAAAAGACAAAAGATGTCAACAATAGAACTACAAATATAAAAAACAAACATCAGGTCATTAAAACTACTTTAATCATCATCATCATCATCATCATCATCATCATCATGAGAAAAGCCTCTTTTACGGGCAAAGCAAATGTATATCATTACAATATGTAAAGTGAACAGGGGAAATCAACACAAAACCAACCGGAAAATGATGAAACACAAAAGCAGTCAAGGAAGTAAATCAATACAAAAACAAGCAATGAACACAGAGTAATAAAAGGGGAAAAAACCAAAATAGCATTATATTAAGTTGAGGCCAAAGGCAGCACCCTACTCCGCCTGGCGGCACTGGGCCAGAAATGAGTTCGGCTGTCGCCTCTTGCCGTACGAACCGCGGCAACCGCGGAAGCAGGTGACTGCCCATCGCAGCAAGCAGAAAGACAAACGGGTGCGTAGTATGCCCATTACTAGTGGGTACTTCAGTTCAGTATGGCGCTCAACAAACAGGGAGGCCAATGATTTCAGGAATTGAGTAGTTTCTGGGCCACTAAAGCCGTACGTCGAGAACACAAGTGGCGTGAAGGAGCCGCGCTCCACGTTAACCACACGGCTGGCGTATTGATTTTTCTTGTTTCGCTCGTGAGACTTCAGCTGACTCAGGGCTTGTGATCGAGACAACACAGACGCTGCGGGATGAGTGATCCGCACATCAAAGTAAGCGTCCTGTTGCCACGACCAAAAGCCGCGAGCCCGCACATCCAGACGAGCTTCTGCGCATCGGTTGAGGGAACGACCACCAGGCAAATGCTCACTGCTGCAGGGCAATAGCCGGGGCTCCGTCTCTACGTCCACCACTCCAGCCTCCCTCAGTAGTCCAGCAACCAAGTCCCGCACCTCATTGTGACGGGCAATGGTATAGCCGCCAGTGGCACAGGTAAGTGCATGAGCGGGGCTGAGAGGCACACCACAAACACATGAATCGGGTAGCCCACTCAACCTTCGCCCATAGCGGATGCACAGGGCATCACGGAAGTCGGATTTCTTTAGGATGGTTCCATCTTGCCACCGCGGGGCAACAGTCAACCATGACGATACTCCCTTTTCGGACGCGATTTCAACAAGAAATTGTTGCTCCGAGCTCAAGTCCGCCTTAATGTCTTGTTGCCGGCTGCATAGGCTCCGCATTTTGCTTGTCCGAGTCGAGCGTGCCAGCTGGCGGGTGTCCCCAACAGCATCGCGGACGGGATCATGATTGGAGAGCCTCACTCGGTCGGCAACCTCCTGGGTTGTATCACCGGAGCCCTCTGACTGGGCAGTATCCGACAAATCGCTCCTTGCCATATCACCAGGCACGCTTGGAGGGTTCGCATATGTGCCAGTCAACAGTAGCTGAACAAGAGGCTTTGTGATGCTCAAGGATGCTGCGAGCTCTGCTGGTGCACTGTCCTGCAACAGAGGGAGGGCCAAACCACCAAGACGCACTGGAAATGACATCAGCTCTCTCTCAGGGCTACCAGGACGAACGCCATCCCCCAGAAGGGCAGGTATCAGGCAATCATTGATCCTCTCATCAAGCTCGGCCAGTATCTCAGCCGAACAAGGTGAGCAACGCAAGTGGTATGTCCATGTGGATGACAGACCCTTCGTAAAAACGGTGTATGCGGCCTGAGGCTGAGTGACAGCCATCCCCGTCAGGGAATCCAGAACCTGCTTCCATTTATCCACCTTCTTGGCCATGAAGGCAGAGCAGAACTCCTCACTGCCAATCGCTCCGCCGAGGTGACGGTTGCCGCTGGTCTTGATGGTAACTCCAGTGGCGGAGAAGAGGCGCTGGGCCTCTTCCTCATGCTCCGGCTTGACCAGCAACATTGATTTCTGTGGGTTTGGAAAGTATCCATAGTCAGGGCCCAGTTGGCTTATGTCTCCCCAGTATGTGGACAATGAAGAAACGCGGCCACCTGCAGAATCGTCGTCCGCGTACCAAACCTGAGCCACAGATGGATTGGATTCCTGGAGGCGCCGAATCATCGGGACTGTAGCGATACCATACAGAGCCATGGCCAGCGGATCGCCCTGGCAAGTACCCTCCAGTGACTCAATCTCCCCGCCGCCAGAGACGAAGAGACGAATTGAAGAACTGTACGTGTTCTGGAACACCTTTGCCATAGCGGGGCATACATAGGGCACGTTATGGAGGGCCGCGTTTCTATTCAATGAATTGAACGCATTCGTAGCATCTACAAACAAGATGCCTTCCGTGTCCTCTCGTGCGAACAACTCCTGCATTGCATGAACCCCTGCCTCACAGGCAGACGGCACCCCAATGCACAATTGCATGGGAGCAGTAGCACGCAGTACATCGGACTCAAGCACCCGCATAACGGCACGACACACAAGCCGGCGGAACACTTCACCCACCGCAATCGGCCGCACACCTGGGTGTTTGTCCAATGGAATAAGTCTAGCGGCGGTAAATGCGGATAGGTGTTCCGGATCCAAGTCCTCCGAGCACAGGCATTGGGCAAAGCTGGCAAGAGCAGTACAGAGACCATCTGACGATTTGCGATAACAGGTTAGCATCCGGCACCACGCGTCAGAGTCCAGACCAGATGGGCCCGAGGACCCCTTCATCTGTCGGCCCAGACGTCGGATGAGCTCCGGTGTGATTTTCTGGAACACTATACTGTTGATTGGCTCCGGGTCGCCGGCGAGAAGTATCGAAACCGGGGGCTCGGCAGCAGGTGGATGTTTTTGCAACAGTGCCTCCTTCACGGTAGTTCCAGTTTCTTCGTCCACTACATCTGTCATACCCAGCACATCATTGGACGAATCACTGGACAGGTAGCGAATGGCAGACTTAATTTTTCCCGAAAATACCAGGTTGCTGAATGTGATATCACTCTTCTCTCCTCCACCAGACGAGGTAGAGTACCGGGGCTTGAGACGATCCTGAAGGGACTCTCCTTCAGTAGTCAGATCATCTATTCGGCCAGATTTCCATAGAGTGAGTCGACGCCGTAAATGGTCGCTATAGTTTGACATCATCTTAGAATCATGCGGACGCTGGAGAAGCAGGTGGCAGGCAACACCGACGGCCTTCCATGCAACTGGTCGTAATGAGGAGCCATTGGTGAAACCCTTGATGAGCCCAGTGAGCACGTCAACAAAATCACCACCAGCCGAGCCCAATGGAACGTTGAATAAGTTTCTCCGCCAGGTCACCACCTTCTCATACGCTCGGGATATGTCGTTGTTGAGGGAGGTGTTCGAAGATAGGGAATCATCACTGCTCATAGTATTAACTCTGGCACCCGCAGGAGAGACCTGTGATGTAGAAGTCTGCCGAGCGACCGCGGCAGCCGGAGAAGCAGCAGCAGCAGGCTGGGCCGAGCCCTGCCCCACAGCAGCAGCTCCTGGCAACAGGGAGGGCGCAGGATCCACCCCGCTCCGCCCACCAATGCGATGAGCCGGCCGACCAACCGCGCCTCCGAAATCGCCGGCCGGTAATGACGAGGTGCCGGCATCACCGCTGTCTGCCGCTTGTCCAGAGGACTCAGGACCCGAAGCATCTAGGGTAGCCAGGAGCTCCACCTGAGAACCTGTGGGATGAATGTTGGATGTTGACGCTCCAGCCCGTGAGGTGCCAAGGCCATCACCTTGAATCTGAGAGGATGGATCAGTTATTACATCACTTGCAGGGGAAGAACCAGCGCGTGCATGATCTGCGCATACCAAGTTCCTCGGAAATGTCGAATTTATATGCAGTGAATCACTGTCACTGTCGCTAGCTTGCGATCTATCTCCAGCGCAATCAACACCGCGAGGTGCAAACCCAACCGCAAGTGGCTGGCTGGCAGGGTGCGCGTTGACAGTTCGAGTGACATTGCTAGCACCAGAAGGCTGTGAGGCAGATAACGAATTGTTGCACGTGCTAGGTAGCGACCTTCCTGGGTAGCAATCAATACACTTCCTCCCATGCCGAACACAGCTGCATCTCACACACTTTCGACTTGATTGACACTGGCAGCACGGCATAAAGTATTCCAACGGCTGGAGGTGCGAGGCTGGCAGCCCCTGCAGGCCCACTGCTGGTAGGTGGCAATGATGTTGATGAACGATGCTCTGGCGAGATTGATCAGGCGGGTACTGTTCAAGACAATGGCGAGATGCTAACTCTGCTAACTCAAAAAGTGAACAGAAAATAGGAGAAAAAAGCAACAAAACCCAACACAACACAGGAAAACAGCAGCAGAGTAGCAGTCGCATCCAAGGCCTCTTCTCCAGCCTCCCCAGTCTGCAAGCAAATCCAGCCACCTCCAGAGCTCCAGAATCACCAACCGACCTCCACCAGCGCAGCTCAAGAATCATCATCATCATCATCATCATCATCATCATCATCATCATCATCATCATCATCATCATTGGAAACGGCCTCTTGTATGGGCTTGAAACGGTGATAACCGAGATTATGTGCAAAAATCGTGATAGATATTCAGGTAAAAATATGACATTTAACAGTTGAATGATTTGTACCAATTAGATATTCAAATGCTGATTATTTTACCAGGTGGATATTGAATGACAGATGATGTTACTTTACCAAATAGTTATTTAAAAAATGTGATGTTATCCATAGTGATATTGTTTAGAGGCATAGCATAAATATTTACTATGCGGCCCACCCACATTGGGCCACAAAGGAATTCACCCGCCGTCTGTTATAAGACCCTCAGCAACCACGAAAGCACGTAATGGCCCACCTCAAGAGGCAAAACGACAGGCGGGTACGCAACATACTCATGGCAACAGGATATTTGAGATCCTGGCTTCTCTCTACAAAGAGAGAGGCAAGAGACTTTAGGAATTGAGTTGTTTCAGGCCCGCTGAAACCAAAAGTCGAGAACACCAGTGGGGATCCTCGCTCGACATTCACAACGCGGCTGGCATATTGATTCTTTTTTGCCCGTTCATGGGACTTCAGCTGACTCAAGGCTTTTGATCGAGACAACACGGACGCTGCGGGATGGGTAATCCGCACATCAAAAAAAGCGTCTTGTTGCCACGACCAAAAGCCCCGAGCCCGCACGTCAAGACGAGCCTCAGTACTTCTGTTGAGCGAACGCTCCCCTGGTAGATCCTCATCACCGCACGGCAATAATCTAGGCTCGGTCTCGACATCAACAACACCTGCCTTTCTCAGGAGACCGGCGACAAGGTCTCTCACCTCGTTGTGCCTGGCGATTGTGTACCCACCAGTAGCGCAAGTGAGGGCATGTGCGGGACTGAAATCCACTCCACACAAGCATTTCTCCGGCAGTCCACTCAATCTGTGACCATACCGGGTGCATAGAGCGTCCCGGGAATCTGATTTCTTTAAAATTGTTCCATGCTGCCACGGCGAGCCACCGTCAGCCACGATGATAGGCCCTTCTCATTTGCGACTTCTACCAAGAACTGCTGCTCGGCAGTCAAGCATGGCTTGATATCGGCTTGGCGACGACACAGATCCCCGATCCTGGCCATCATCATCATCATCATCATCATCATCATCATCATCATCATCTGCGTTGCCGAAAAAATAATGATAGTAACGTTATTGCACTTTCTGACTGTATATAGTATCCAGTTACAGTGATGGAGAGTTATTTTTAACTCGTATCTATATGTCTTCTTCCTTTCCACATTTATTTATGGCTCAACATCCGAGTTTCAAAATAAAAATAAAACATTATGCCGCTGTGTACGCAGTAGATGCACAGTGTGACTGCCAGGCATCTCTGTCAGATGCCAATTGGCAATTCTCATGCAGAGACATACCAGTCCACGAAACGATATTGTCAGCAAAGGAAATCTTCGGACGACCACTCTTTCTCTTACCATCCACGACACCAAACATCACGTCACGTACAAGCTCGCAGCCAGATGGGCGGCATGTGTGCCCGAAATAGATCAGTTTGCGTATCTTGACCCTGGCTAGCAGCTGTCTCTGTACTCCCAACTCCACCAGCATACTTTCATTTGTGCGCTTCTTCATCCAGGATACTCTGAGCAGACGTCGGCAGCACCACATTTCTGCTGCCTGTATTCGTCGTTCATCTGTCTTCCGGAGAGTCCAACTCTCAGCTCCATACGGTAGGACAGATCACAAAGGGCATGCATTATCCGGATTTTCAGCTGTCTGGAGATGTTGTGGTCTTTCCAGATGTCAACTAACTGCAGCATCCGCTCTTTCGCCATGGCAATTCTTGACCGAATATCGAGGCTACAATCACCGTTTGTTGTCTTCCAGGATCCCAGATACTTGAAACTGCTCACCTCTGCAATTCGTACTCCATCGACCACAAGTGGCGTTGGAGCAGTATCGTTTGCACCAGCAGTACAGGTTCCAATATGCATGATCTTGGTTTTGGACAGATTCAGTGACAGGCCATTCTCTCTTCCAGCGTCATTAACAGCATTGGCGAGGGTAGACACTTCTGATGGATGTGCACACAATCCCGTGTCATCTGCATATCGTAGGTTCGAAGGCTGGCGTCCTCCGATTCTCAAACCGCTACTGTCCACATCAGCAACACGCATAACACTCGCAGTATACAGGCTAAATAGATGTGGGGACAAAATACAGCCCTGCCGAACACCCTTCTTGATGGCAAAATTAAGGCGAGCCATTCCATTTGATAACTCCGCTCATCCCGTGTAAAGATTCTGGAGCAAACAAATTTTATGGCGAAGGAAACCAAAATCAAAAAGGCAAGCGAAAAGATGTAAGTGGTTAACTGTGTCAAAGGCTATACGATAATCGATAAATACAATGGATATAGGATTCTGCCATTCAAGAGATTTTTCGATAATGATTTGCAGAACATAGAGCATATCTACAGTACTGCGACCAGCTCGAAAACCAGCCTGCTCATCTCGTAACTCAGATTCTATCTCCTGATACGATTCAAGATAATTGTCAGAAGGATCTTGCTTGCATGTGACATCAAAGCAATGGTCCGATAGTTGGAACACTCCTTAGCTGATCCAGCTTTGGGTAGCACGACGATTTCTTGACGTTTCCACGCTTTTGGCCATCTCCCTGTTTTCCAAATCTCCAAACAAAGTTTATGTAGGAATAGAACACAAACTGAGGATGCATGCTGAATCAGTTCCGCCACGATCCCATCAAGTCCAGGGGCTTTCCTCTTCTTCAGTGACAATATGGCTCGCTCAATCTCAGCCAAGAGAAGCACAGGCTCAGGGATAATCAGTGGCGATGGAAGCTCTTCCGCACCATTCTCCGTCGAGGCCGAACACCCTTGATCGCCTGACAGCTGGCCAAATAGCTGCTGCCAATATTCACACCACCGCAGCAATACATCTTTCTTCTCCGTCAGGGTCGTGCCATCAGCAGCATTGATACATGCTTGATTTGGCCGGAACGATGATTTTTTTAATGGATTTAATGGTGTTGAATGCCTCTCGGACATCATGGTTCCTCCCAGAAGATTCAATGTGTTTACATTTATCCTCTACCACTTTCTCCTGTCACAGCGAATCCTTCGGCGCACTTCTAGTTTCAGATCCTTGTATTCTTGGTCCTCACCGGTGCATCTGGCTATACGCTTTCCTTCTGCCAGAGCTATCACCTCCTCACTGATCCAGGGCTTGGGAGGCGTTTTCCTTCCTCTACGCCCACCTACTTCCTCCGCAACCTCCGTAACTCCCGCTTAAATCTGATCCCACAACTCATCTGTGTTTCGGGGTAAACAAGTTAGTTGTTTACGATAGGATTATATTCTCACTTGGCCATTGTAGGCAAATCATAAGGACACGACATCTAAAGGATCCTGCATGAAAGTAGGCAGCTGCGAGATGTGTATCTCGCGCATGCTCTTGCATGGCTACGTAATGCATTACATCATAATACAACATCCCCTTCGTCATAAAGGAGTTTAACAACCTACATAACATACCGTACGCATATGACGGCGTGTTCACAATATAGAACATAACATCCAACAATAGCTCTATGTACAAGGTAACAATCATGAATGGCACACGACGGCGTGCTAACAATACAGAGACATAGTATCCAACAATAGCTCTATGTACAATATAACAATGGCACCTCAGCTACTGTGACATAAGCGAACAGGTCCATGAGGCCTCTCCGGCCCTACACATCCAGGATTGACCTGGGTGCGACTGCGCGGCCAGACCGTGTTCGATACAGCTGGGTGGCAGGTTCAGCAGGCTGGCTGACGTCACACGGTGACGGCGGCTGAGACTGGCTAACGTCGCTCCACGGCGACGGCACGTCACTCGGCGGCTGAGGGCCTGCGAGACTGACATCCGGCGGGAAGTGGACCCGCCTCTCTCTGAGGTGGGTACGGTTGCGCCGCACTTCTGTCCCATGGTCAGGCTGCACCATGTATGACCGTGGTCCGTTGACAGACTGGGTTACGATACCAGGTTCCCACAGGTGTGTGGTCGGGCTGCGGATGCCGACGTGCTGACCAGGAACTAGGGGGCGGAGAGACTGCGCTCGCTGGTCATGGTGTACTTTCTGCTGGTCTTGCCGTTCCTCGAGCTTCTGTCGGATGGCCTCGTCCCGAGTGTCGCGCTGGTGTTTGCGAGGCAGGTTGTCCTGTACCTGACGACCGAACAGCATCTCGGCCGGCGACGGTAAGCCCTGGCACACTGGGGTGGCGCGAATGCACAGCAGTGCTAAGTGTGGGTCGGTCCCGCTCTCCCTTGCCTTCTCGAGAGCTCTCTTAGCGATCTTGACTTGCGATTCGATAAACCCGTTACTCTGCGGGTGATGTAGCGACGACGTACTGTGGCGGAATCCATATTCGGCAGCAAACTCCGCGAACAGATGGCTGCTGTATTGCGGCCCGTTGTCCGACTTCAGCACGGCTGGGATGCCGTGCTCACCGAAAATCTCCTTGAGGTGCTGGATGATGGCCCTGCTGGTCGCTTGTCCGGCAGGCAGCTTCCGGGTGATAAAGTACTTGGAGTAGTAGTCGGCGGCAATGAGGTATTCTGACCCGCCGAGGTAGAACAGGTCCGTGCCTAAGGTGTGCCATGCCCTTGGCGGAATATCGGGCTGCACCAGTGGTTCCTTGGCTTGACTGCTCTGGTGGCGCTGGCACGTCGTGCAAGATGAGACAGTTGCTTCGATATCCTTGTTGATGTCCTTCCAGAAGACGGACGTTCTGGCTCGCAGCTTGGTCTTCTCTATGCCTTGGTGGCTGGCGTGCAGCTTGCTGAGGATTTCCCCCCTCATTGGCGGGGGAATCAGGACGCGACTGCTCTTCAGGATGAGACCGTCCTCGGTGCTCATCTCGTCGCGGAAATTCCAGTACGGGACCATGATCTCAACATGCACCAGATGATGGTTCGCTGCGAACAATCTGGCCTGAAGTTGAACCCAGACAAATGCCGCATCAAAGAGGACAAGATCAAGTTCTTTGGCATCATCTCCCGTATGTGACGTTGTCGTCTGCGATGCCGGTGACGCCTGAGCACCCTTCGAACGTCTGGTCGATCCTTGCTTGGAAGACATCTTGCGACATCTTGAGGCCGAATGACATGCGAAGGAATCTGTAGCGCCCGAATGGTGTGTTGAAGGTGGTGAGGTAACTGGATTCGTCGTCGAGCTCCACATTCCAGTACCCACATTTGACGTCGACGATCGAGAACACTTTGGCACCTCTCAACTTTGGGGTGATCTCCTCAATGGTGGAGACCACGTGGTGCTCTCGCAGGATGGCGTGATTGAGGTCCTTGGGGTCTAGGCACAGGCGTAGCTTGCCATTGTCTTTGAGGCGGAACACGAGGCTGTTCACCCACGCTGTTGGTTCGCCTTCCTGGATCTTGGTGATGATGCCGTTCTGGATCATGTCCTCCAGCTCCGTCTTGATCTCGTCTCTCAGTGCGATGGCGTGGAGGTGGCGTGGAGGGTGTACAACCGGGACGACGTTGGGGTCCACCGTGATGTGGTACTTGCCTGGGAATTTCCCAATGCCATCGAAGCACTTCGGGTATTGCTTCATCAGGTCGTCCTTGTCTCGGATGCTCGCTGGCTTCTCCTGGACAGCGCAGTTCAGCGTGACTAACTGCAGGGCTGTCGCTGTCGGGAGGCCGATGATAGCAGTGCCAGGGCAGTCCGTGATGTAGAAGTCAGCGAGTTGACTCTTGCCATCGTAAGAGCACGGAATAGGACGGGTTCCGCATTGCTTTATCTTGGATCCGCCGTACGCTGTGAGGGTGGTACTTGACGGCTTCACGGACGTCGGCTTTGGGTATCCGTTTGGTCCGACGTGCTGGGGAAACATTTGGCAGAACACTCTCAGTGGCAATATATTGCCCTGGGCGCCCGTATCCACCTTGGCTCTCAAGGTGGCCGGTCTGTTGGTGTTGTCCAGGCTGACATTGAGGGTCGCGAACACCTCTCGCTCTAGTGGCGGTTGGTGACGCTCGACGCTGTCGATGATGACGGCGTCGAAATGCAGTGCGTCGAAGCGTCTCCGTGGGCTGGGGCTCCTCTGGGGGTAGCGCTCCCGCGGGCTGGGGCTCCTCTGGCGCCAGCGTCCGCGTTGCTGGCCCCTTCCATGTGCCTCGTCTCTCCCCTGCGAACGGCATACGTTTGCCCAGTGATTCGCCTTCCCGCATTTGTTGCAGGTGGAGCCGTGCGCTGGGCACTTGCTTGGGTGGTGGGTTCGTCCACATTTGCCGCAGTCTGTGTGTCCCACAGATTTGGAAATGGCGTGAACCATTTCAGGTAGACGGCTGCTGCTGGCGGCGGTGGACAGCTGCTCCATGTGGCGCTGTGTTGCTTCATAAGTACGGGCCTTGTCAAGCGCTTCGTCCAGAGTCAAATCACTACCACCCTCCAGCAGGCGTTCTTGCACTTTCGAGTGCTTCGTCCCCACGATTAGCTGTTCTATCAGGCGATCGTTAGTCTCCTGAGCGTCCCTGAACTTGCACTTGGACGTCTTCTTCTTACACCTCGCAAAGAAATCATCTACAGACTCGTCGGGTTGCTGGCGGTATTTCTGAAGCTCAAACCGAGCCAGTCGTGCATTTACCCGTGGCTGCAAATACTTATTAAATTTCTTGAAGACGGCAGCTACTTTGGATTTGTCGCTTGCATTATCCCACTCGAAACTATTGAAAGCATCAACACCAGTTCTCCCGATCCATAGCATGACATAGGCGACCTTTTCCTTGTCGGACTTGTCGGAAAAGGGCCCTTGGAAAACTAGAAGGCAGTATTGTTGGAACCGCTCGAATTCGTCAGGTAAATCTGCGGCTTGCCAATCCATCGACGGCGGGGTAAATCCGGCTGCTTCTGCCATTTTACCTCTTGCACCGGTGGCGCTACTGCGACAATTCTAGGGCGTTTATTTAGTTTACTTCTGACACCATGTTTCGGGGTAAACAAGTTAGTTGTTTACGATAGGATTATATTCTCACTTGGCCATTGTAGGCAAATCATAAGGACACGACATCTAAAGGATCCTGCATGAAAGTAGGCAGCTGCGAGATGTGTATCTCGCGCATGCTCTTGCATGGCTACGTAATGCATTACATCATAATACAACAATCTGGTGTGCATTCCTCATTGTACTGGTCCTGCAGCAAGCTGAAACGATACTCAGTCGCCACTGAATACTTTTCCGAGACGTCAGGATTCCGCAGTCTCACCACGTCGAACGGTCGAACAGCCATAGACTTGCAGCGAACCTGACGGAAATGCTTGGTACGTAACTTCAATGTAACTAGATGGTGATCAGTGTCACATTCAGCGCCAGGGCGAGCTCTGGAATCCAGCACACTGGAGAACCACGACTTGCTGATCATGACATAGTCGATTAAATTACAGGTGCAACCATCAGGAGATATCCATGTATAGCGACTGCGCAGATTATGCTGAAAAGCTGTGTTACAAATGACCAAGCCATTAATCTTACAGAACTCTGCAAGCATGTCCCCACGTTCATTGCGCTGTCCAAGGCCATATTCCCAAACACCGCTTTCAAAGTCTCTCTCAACTCCCAACTTGGCGTTGAAATCGCCCATAAACACACATACCTGACGACTCTTCATGGCGTCCATAACAGCATGCAATTTTTCATAGAAATCATCTATTTCCTCTGCCGAGCATGACGAGGTCGGCGCGTACACTTGAATGATGGTAATAGGGACAGGAGTTGCCTGTATGCGCACCACCAAGAGACGATTTGATACTGGTGTGTATGATAATAAGCTGTTCTTCACCGCTGCGCTCAGAACGACAGCCACTCCGCCATATCCACCGTCCGGCGAGCCGCTTGAAATTACCAACTTGTCACCGCTGGCGAAATGGCCTTCTCCGCTCCAACGCGTTTCATACAGACCAAGAACATCCAGCTTGAGTCGTTTCATTTCCTTCAGCAAAAGATCTAGCTTGCCCAGCTCTCGCAGAGTTTGAACCAACCATGTCCCAAACTGATACGCTCGTGAGTTTTCCGTCCCTTTTTTTGTTGGTTTCCTCCAACTCCTTTGCTGACCGTTTCGTGGACCGGCTCTCTCAAAACTTTCTTCATGAAACAAAACAAACACCAGAGCACCGCTCGCCCACTACTCCACAGTCTTCGGCAAGAATAAAACAAGCACAGAAGGTTGCCATTACTTTCTGTGCTATCGATGTGCACCAAGAGAGCAGAGCACCAAAAAGTGCAACCGCTCTCCAGCAGCGCACATCTTTGTGTAATGGAGGAAGTGTATTATCCTCATGAAGGGAAGAACTTCCATAAACGTATGGTGAAACAGAATGTTGTTGCAACTGCAAGTTTCCCGCATGTGAGATTATCAAACAAAAGGCATTATGCCATGAACAATAGATGAACAATAAAACACCACAGTAAGAACAACTACGCAAGCGCAGCACATTTTTCCACAAGCATCCGCCATTTTTTCTTGTCTAGAGCCAGTTCAAAACATTCAGAAATATCAACATCGGCGTGCTTTACATCATTTTTAATATTGTCAATCCATCTGAGATGGGGTCGGCCACGTGGGCGCTTGATGTCCCGGGTATTAATTGCCATCTCCAGTGCTTGGTAGGACGCTGAGTTAGGTCCATCGCAAACAACATGGCCCAGCCAGAGCAGCCGACGTCTGCGACAGGTAGTGCTGACTGGGTCTTGTCGCGTTGAGGAGTACACCGTCACAATTGACATGTGGTGAGGGTACACAACACCAAGCAGGTACCGCAATTTTCTTCGGTGACACGCATCCAGCCGAGTACTGAGTTACTGTGTCAGTGCCCACAGTCCTCAGTTATACAACAGGATAGGCAGAATGAGGGCAGAGAACATACAAACTGTCTGGAGCTCAGTTTATGACGCTTCCATGAAATCGAACCGAACGCTCTATTTGCAGCACCTATTCTTGCCTGAATATCCTCTGCGGACCCTAACAAAGAGTCAAGCAGCTTGACAGATTGCCAAGAGGAGTCGGCTTTAGTTACTGTAATATATTGTGTTTTCTGCATATTTAACATTAGGTAATTTGAATTTTTCACTTGATTTCTCCACCATCTCCTCGACTTCTCGCCTCTCCGTGTCATGGATTGTTGTGTCGTCTGCATATTGGGTGGTTGGTGCTGGAAAAGATAAGTGTGATAGCATAGGATCAAGGTGGCGCATGGCACCCTCAGCATACACATTGTATATGATGGGAGAGAGCGGATCCCTTGCACTACCGATATTTGTAGCAAATGCTTTGCCTAAATGAGAACTGAGCTTCACTCTCACCGTCGTGTCCGAGATCAGAGTGGCAACGACATCAGTGGCAGCTCCAGAGTCTGAAAACCGCGCTAGCGCCTTCTCACGGACAATGGTATCAAATGCACCGCTGAAGTCTAATAGTGCGGCAGAGTATTTCCAGTCATCGAGAAGTGCACGTTTGCACATGACACGGGTATAAAGACTTCTTGAGCATACCAAGACCGATGCAATGCCACAAGAGCATCCTGCACCTGAGGATAATGTGCCTGAAGAAAGAGATTCTTCAGATGCCAAAATCTCTCCGCAGGACAAGAAGATCAAGATTCTGTGGGATTTCACCATCCGGTGCGATCGCTTCACTAAGCACCGACGGCCTGATATTGTTCTGGTGGATGGATCTGCCAAGAAGGCCCTGATCATTGACATTGCTGTACCTGGTGATCCACGCGTTGCTGAAAAGGAAGTTGAGAAACGTGCCAAGTATCAACTTCTTGCTTGCGAAATCCATCGCCTATGGCAAGTTGATACTCAGATTGTTCCTATAGTAGTTGGGGCTTTGGGCATGTTTCCAAACAGTTGCGAGGATACCTTGACACCATCGGTATCACCAGCTACTGCCCTGTATCTGAATGGCAAAATAATGCTCTCCTTGGCTCGGCAGCTATCCTGCGTAAGGTCCTTGCTTTGTAATGCTCTGGGGTGGGTGGCGGAGTTCTTTCGGTCCTATTTTCCTCCAAACTCTCTCATGTTTCTTATGATCGATATTTAGAAAAGGGTTGTGTGTTTCTCTTTGTTGTTTACCTACCATCATTTAATATCCATATGATGCATGGCCCCACCTTTGGCTGCTGGATTCTAGCTCGATGGGTGCCTATCTCTAGCCTTCGGCCGAGTGCTCATGGATAATTGGATAATTCAAAGGATGAGTCGGGGAAGTGAACTGCCTGAAAAGATAAAAAATCTCCAGACCCCTAGGACCTTGTCCTGGTGGCTGAGTAGATCAGACTCACAGCCATGTGGTCTTGGACCAAAAATTGCTGATCCATATTTTCCCTCGTGTCAGGCCATGATCCAGGCACCATCCCTGCAGATTGTCACTTTCTATGTCGCACATTATTTTGTGAAGGTCATTCTTGGAACATCGTATAAGGTTTCTTTCCAGTTTGAATAGTTCTTTCATAACCAAATCCACAATTCACGGGAGAGGTGCAAGTGCGGATCACCATAAATGATTATAAACTCTGTCTAATGCACTGGTGTGCATTGCAGTTCTATCTCCGTCTCTCTTTAACTCCCAATCTCACTCTCTGTCTCCCCAACTCTTTCCCTCCATCATTTTTCCATCTTTCTCTTCTTCTCTTTCTGCCTCTCTTTCTCTCATTCTCTTTCTGCCTCTCTTTCTCTCTTTCTCTTCTCTCATGCTCTTTTCTCTTTCTCTTTCTCGTTCTCATTATCTATCTCTTTATACCTCTCCCTCTTTCTCTCCATTTTTCCATCTATACCTCTCCCTACCACACTTTATCTTTCCTGATCCCTTTACTATCCCCTAGTTTCTCCACTAGTAGTAATTGAAACATGGTTTACAGTTTTACTTACGCTCAGGATATCTGTGCAAACCACAGAAAGTTTTTCTCTCAGGCGGTCGAAGCTTGCGTCATTGACGGTGGCATTGATAGCAAAGGGTCCTTGAAAGTGGAGTTTATCACCAAACTCCCCCTTGACACTACTATAACTTGTGGCAAGCTTTGCAGCAAGTTCTCCATGATCCTCTCTCTTGATCTCGTCGCGGAAGGTCGCAATGATCATGACAGTGAACGGCTGGTCTGTATTTGCAACAACAAGAGATGGGAAATGCAAACAAAAAAATATTTGTGGTGAGGAGATTTGAGGAAAGGTGATTTTAAGCAACACGCTCTCCGCAATATCATAGCATGCAGCTAAAAAATTAGTCAAAACAGTGTTTTAGAGCAATTGTGCTAATGCTACTTCAAATGAATTGGCGACCAATAGTACGTACTAGGGTGTTATGAGCGGCCTCGAAGATATATCTCGTGAGTGAGGATGGAACCATGCCTGACCTCCATGTGTTCGGTCTCGGGCTGAAAACCTTGGCAATCTACTGGAGAAGTGGCTGCACAGGCCAGTCAGAAGTGTGCGCTGCTGTTTCTGCGACAAATAAAGAAGAAGCAGCTAATGCCGATCAGGCCGATTCTATTATCAGATCTCTGGAGAGCAAAGTCTGGAGATGGAGAAGACAGATGCGAGTTCTCTGAATGTTTCCGAAAATCTTGGGCTCCATTGGGCATAGAAAATTTTTGTATGGACATTTCGGACGTTGCTCGATTGGAGAAGGGAGCAGAGTATTTGAACCAAGGGCACGGCTCTTCCATTCAAGGCTCTCAACAATAACGGATCTGAACGTTTTCGATCCAGAAGCTGCTTGCTGTTTTCTCACTTGTCAGTTATGGGCTCATTGTTGCAGCAAAGATGAGGCGGGACTGCATGTATGTGCACGTGACAAGTCTGTGGACTTGTGCCACGTGATTCATGCAGCACGATAGTGAGGGTATCCAGTAGACTGGTAGTGTTACAGAACTTCAGGCACAGACCATAGTGCTCTGTGTGGTAAAACTGTTACCCACTGCACACACACAGCGTGAAAAGACCAACTATGGAAAGTTTGGAATAACTTGAAGATTTGTATAATGTCCACTATCCGTGCACGCGCCCAGGTGCCATGTGTCGACACTCTTATCTCATTTTCTAGACCACCTCCGTGTGAAACGCATGGGCAAAAGGAAAGACCCAGTACATGGGGCAGTGCATGTTCAGCTTGATGTGCAGTAACAATTCGTTAGTACAGTGTACAGTGTAGTGCACAGCACTTGTGAATAAAACTGTTTGTTCATGTGAAAAACAGTCTGATTTCACGTATCCAAAATATCGGCGGGACCACATACGCTCCCGGGCCCATATTGACGCACATGTGCTCGACCTTCACCAATGTTTCAACCCAAGGACTTACTACAGGCATTTACCATGGACAGAGAGATGAATATCTAGGGCTGAGTCAGGTAGCACTTTTCTTCAGGGATTTTTGGGGTAGTTTTCTACGGGTAGCACGGATACCCCATTGGGTAATGTTTCCATGGTGACAGCACAATGCACTCCTTCCCTTACACACTGGATAGACATGCAGAGTACTACATGAATTTGTACATGTGCACTGTACATGATGCCATCAGCGACTTCGGGTTTTCAGGTACTATTCTGTACCCGTCTACACGAGATCCTCACGGGCTGCATGGGTATCCGACTACCCATGCACACCACTATAAATAACACACACACATAAACACACACACACACCTGCATGCACACACACACACACACACACACACACACACACACACACACATACCTGGCTGCATGCACACACACACACATAAACCTGCACCAGTATACAGAATCAAACACATACCCCAATCATTCATTCATTCATGTAGTGTCGTGGACATGGAAATCCGGTCACACTTCTAGCGGCCCCAGGGCACTCGCCATGCGGCCGTGAACAAGCGGAACACACATGTATTTATGCTCTGCAGAGCGCTGGTCGTATCAGATCAACATGTGCACTGCACGCAGTGTTCTGTTCGCGCTGAGGGCGCCGGCCCCGGTCAATCAACTGAATGTCCATGTCTGCTACAGTACATGCCGACATACGGATCAACAGACACAAACAAATTTTCACAAAATGCATTTGATAAAATATAGCACTGACCTGATGTTACCGATGGTGGCCTCCGGCTCAAAAACCGACCAACTGTGGTGGTTATGCTTGTTGTAATCAGTTTCTCGTCCCATTTACTATTGACAACAGCAAGACCGAGGCTTGGTACTGATGTGGATAGGCAGAAAATGTCGTGTGTCGCTGAAAACGCGTCCTGCCCAGCGAGATCTTTGATACGCAAATGCTGACCAAGATTATCAGTGAAGTTGGACATCTGGATGCCTCGGGTTCGTTTCGAGTCGTTTGATGTGCCGTTGTTTCCTTCTTCTCTCAATGTCTTGATCAGTGTCGACTTCCCAACAAGTTGTTCCCCGCTAACTAGAACAACTAGAGTGTTAGCGTCCACTTGGCCTTCGGAATAAAATTCCTCCAGCTGAAGGTAAGTCTGCGTATATATAATACACACAAGAACAACATGGTTGATAAATATGGTGGTAAAGACACACCTGGCAATATGGCGGTAAACACATGCCTGCCCACACACGCTCTCTAGGCTGCAAAGTTCTGGCACAGACCTCTCCTTCTTACCACCACCACCATCAGTTCGCGCCTGGCGCCTGGTCGATGCATGGCTGGCGGTATCTGGCAAAGCAGGCTGGTACATCAAGTAGCGCATGGCACATAGATGATGACACAGCAACGACATAGCTCGATTGCGACGTACGTTTCGTCCCCGCTGGACTCATCAGGTAATCTTCTTCTTGGATGTCTTCATACGGAGCTTGACACGGGAGAATGAAGCTGAAGACACCACTGCAGCTGTACTTATGGTTGATAAATATGAGTCAAGCTCCGAGTCAAGCTCCGTATGAAGACATCCAAGAAGAAGATTGCCTGATGAGTCCAGCGGGGACGAAACGTATGTCGCAATCGAGCTATATCGTTGCTGTGTCATCATCTATGTGCCATGCGCTACTTGATGTACCAGCCTGCTATGCCGGATACCGCCAGCCGTGCATCGACCAGGCGCCAGGCGCGAACTGATGATGGTGGTGGTGAGGAGGAGAGCTCTGTGCCAGAACTTTGCAGCCTAGGGAGCGTGTGTGGGCAGGCGTGTGTTTACCGCCATATTGCCAGGTGTGTCTTTACCACCATATTTATCAACCATAAGTACAGCTGCAGTGGTGTCTTCAGCTTCATTCACACAAGAACAACAATTAAAGAATAGGGGGTTCGTCAACTTACAACCACTCTATGCAGTTGCTATTCACACTTGGCGCTTGACTCGGGAGAATGAAGCTGAAGACACCACTGCAGCTGTACTTATGGTTGCTAAATATGAGTCAAGCTCCGAGTCAAGCTCCGTATGAAGACATCCAAGAAGAAGATTGCCTGATGAGTCCAGCGGGGACGAAACGTACGTCGCAATTGAGCTATATCGTTGCTGTGTCATCATCTATGTGCCATGCGCTACTTGATGTACCAGCCTGCTATGCCGGATACCGCCAGCCATGCATCGACCAGGCGCCAGGCGCGAACTGATGGTGGTGGTGGTGAGAAGGAGAGCTCTGTGCCAGAACTTTGCAGCCTAGGGAGCGTGTGTGGGCAGGCGTGTGTTTACCGCCATATTGCCAGGTGTGTCTTTACCACCATATTTATCAACCATAAGTACAGCTGCAGTGGTGTCTTCAGCTTCATTCACACAAGAACAACAATTAAAGAATAGGGGGTTCGTAAACTTACAACCACTCTATGCAGTTGCTATTCACACTTGGCGCATCCGCTGGATGAAAATTCTTTATTAGTGACGTCAAAAATTGTGACGTTTCGGGCCACTCACTGTGAATAGCAACTGAATAGAGGGGTTGTCAGTTGATAAACCCCCTTTCCTTTATAACGCAGTTGCGTGATGCCCACCATTTTCTTAGTAAAGAATAACAATTACTGGATATAAGTGTTGAAGGCAACTTTTCCTTAAAGGCTGTGAAGATGATAATGCTCCATAGTTGGCAGTGTTCATCTGTTTGACAGTAAAGTATGTGAGGAGCACATTTCTTAAGTGGAGATGAATTTTTTTATGAATTTAATGTAAATGAGAAGATCAGCTTGTCCACATGCTATATGGTTCTTTCGGAAAGCGGCATGCACTGCACACATGTACTTGCCTGAATTTAAACACAAGCAGGAAATGAATCTATAAAGATTCTTGCTACTTTCAACACTAGGATGGTGGACATCGAAAAAATGAGTCGGTGATAGCTTTGTGAAACGTATTGAAAGTACAGACGACTTTTTACCATATGCACGGATTGAAAACGAAACTTCATCCATTTTTAACAATAATTATTACTATGTACAAGTACATAACATCAGTGAATGACCTCAATTGCCACGATACTCTCCATAGCAACGGGATACTTCGAATACTCAGTATAAAAGATAATAAAGACTTTACCTGAAGAGCTCGGATCTTTAGCCAATGTAATCATGTAAAAAATAAAGAAAGGGCAAAATGTTACAAGTTATAACCAACTGTCCCTCAGTGCAACCACGTAATACACCGTCAGCATATGCGACAACAGGGCACAAAACTGACAAGGAGTACTGAGACATTCAACGACCTAACACCTCACTCCAACAAATCTAAGAGGTGTAAACCAACAACCTTCCAACTTGGGAGGCTCAGGTAAGGAAATATCTAAAGAGGGGAAGGAAAGCGCAACGAAGATGAGCACGGGCTTTGTCCCACAGCAACAAAGAATGCCGAACGTTACTGTATAAAGACTTTTCTAGTAAGACAATTGGGCGTACCGGTTTTACTACAACCCAACGACGCAAAGTAACAGACCACCCAAATTGGGAGGTTCAAGTTTATTATTGTAAACATGGAAGGGGAATCTGAGCATTCCTTGTCAGTTTTTTAGCTAAGTACTCCTGGTCAGTTTTGTGCCCTTTGTCACACTTGCTGACGGTATAATTATCTGGTTACACCGGTGGAAACTTAGTCATAACTCATAACATTATGTGCTTTCTATTACCTGAAGAAAACGACGGTTGTGAGGGTCAGCAGTCTTCTTCCCAGCGGCATGTCGAACAATTTCCATTACCTACATTGCCAATAGAACACACAGGAAACACAATGACAGATGTAAAAGTAGGAACAGGGGAGAGGTGGTTGGTAGAGAATAATCCGTAGAGAAACATGGTTCGAGTGAAGTGAGGTGCTAGGAAAGACGGTCACGGACAGGGTAGCATGAGCAGAAGGAATTCTTTTCTTTTATGGCTTTTCACTTAGGGCTTGTTCGAATTGTCGTTCTTTGACTTTTTTCCGAAGGGTTTGGAATAGCTACGTCACATAGTGCGTGGAGATGGTCGATCTTATCGGACGTCATCGACAATTCCACTGAAAACTCTAAAATGGTAGAAAACGTTCTTGTAATGGGACACTTCAACTAATCTCTTTAAAAAAATTGCTCGAACAGTTGCTGAAGACAATTCGAACGCCCCCTTAACTTAATATACATGTATACGTAGTACATAAAACAAAGTGTCTGGGGTCTTTGCTGCAAATAATGCTCAATACCTCAACAAGGGCAGAGCTTATACCACACGAGGCAGAACCACACAGACCAAAAACCTTTCTCGCAACTCCGAGTTTCGTGTTTCAAAAAACATTCATCAGACGATAAAACATAATAATGCTATTCGCTAGTTATATAGGGTAATTGTAATGTAGGCTAAGGCAGTGCTGCAACCACGAAGCTTGAGGAGATAACATCAGCGCTGGAATACACTGTGCGTAATATGAATGCAAGTGTCATGGCTGAGGTATATTGCTATAACCAAGATGGGAGATACATGTAGAACCGACGCAGGAATTAAGTAGGTTTCAGTGGTAGTTGTGTCACGCCAAAGGGATGGGTAGTATGTTACATTGCAGATACCAGTGTCGGTAATGGCGCAAAAATGTGGTTTGGTGTGAGTGTGAAAGAGTGAGGGTGTACATGTGTGTGCACGAGAGAGAGAGAGAGAGATAGAGTGTGTGTGTGTGTGGTTGTGTGTGTGTGTGTGTGTGTGTGTGCGTGCGGGCGTGCGTGCTTGTGTGCGTGCGGGCGTGCGCGTGTGTGTGTGGGAACACCGCATATCTCATCATGTGACCCCGGTGTAGTTCGCGAGCGAGAATTTTCTGGTATGTCTCCACTTCGAGATAAGCTCGCTTTCCTTGTTGAAGCATGTTTCTCTATCCGCGATTATGATCGGAACTTCTCCGAGAGGCAAAGTTGGCACATTTTGCTGATGTTGTTGTAGGCTTGTGCTCGTTCTGAAATACTCCACTGGATCGAGCAGTCTTCCTGTCTCTCCGTCAATTTCCAGACATACTTGGATAGTTCGGTGCTCTTTCGTCTCCGCTCGTGGTTGAATGTGTCCTTGTGGTTTCCGTACCGGGTCTTGAACGTTGGCTCTGTCGCTCCGAAGTACACACGTGCTGGGTTAACATTACGGCGTATCACTTCGGCTTTGTAGACCAGCTGCAAAACGAAGTGTATTGTTGACTCTGACAAGGAAAAGTAGCGGTGACAACTTGTCACTCCAAACGACAAGCTTCTCCTTGCGCCACCACAATTTTTCGGTGCAACATTTGTTGACTGTTTGGCATGTAGTTTTTGAACTTTACCGCAAGAGGAATGATGAAATCATATGCTTCATGATGTAGAATAATGATTTCCGGTTCACAACACGATCACGATCGTTCCTGATGTGCTATTCGAAACGGACCATAATGAAGGAGGTAAGACACATCATATTTCCTGCATGCTCTGCTCAGAACCCGCAGACACTATCGTTACAGCGCTAGCAGTATTGCATTGGCAAGACGTCTTGGAGATATGTCCTCTTGCAGTGAGAACAGGTGCAGTCAACTTCGCTTATAACGACACTCGGTGGGCGTCAAAAAGGTGTCCTTATTCGCAAAATGTCGTTATACCCAAAGTCTCATTATATGTATTACATGGGGTGGGACTTTGCTCTGGGCATGGAAATTCTGTCATTATTCGCGAATTGTCGTTTTATCAGCAGTCGTTATTGGCGAAGCTGACAGTATGCATATTTCACACTAACCTCGAACACCCCGAACATGGCTCAACAGGAACCGTGGCTAGTTTACATGCTGATGCTTGATGTAGATCTGCAACAGCAAGGAATGACCATCGAGCATGCCATCAAGGTCGCTTGGAGTTGACCAGCACAGGCTACACTGGTTCCATGTGGTACGTGACGTGCCCACATCACAGATTTCTTACGTGATGAACAACGCAATTTGGCCCCTACTCACCCTAGTCTCTGTGCTGCATGTTGCGGGAAAGTCCCGGTTGGAAGGTCTACAACGCGACCAGCGTGCTCTTTAGCCGGGCATCAAAATGCTTGTGATCCAATCTAAATATCAACGGGCGATCCTTGTAAGTACACGTACACTTGATCAATGTGACTCAGAATAACTGATGAACCGTGATCTACGAGACCTGGCAATCTGGTGTCACGGGGCACGTGATTTGCACAGTCAATCTTAACCCCAAAGGAAACTTACCTGCAAAATTTGAGCGAAATTGGAGAGATCGACTTGCACAAATGTTCTGGTTTTCTCTGATATGTTCTCTTTTACTAAATATTATTGCTGGAGCGAGCGATTCAGTATGAGCTCGAACGTCACTGCCCGTATCTCAGGTTTTCCGTTATCTCAGGACAGCTCGTCTACCATGTATTATACCGCTTTTTGAAGAAGTGTTTTTGGCACATATTACCCATATTCAGGATAAAATACAATGTCTTGATGAAAATGAGTGAATTGCACAGGTGGGCAGTGATAAATTGACACTAGTGTACACGAAAAATAATTCAAACCCCCAAATTGGAAGCAGGTTTGCCATAGGAACTCAAGCTAAAGGTGCCCAGTAGTGAGGCGTGCCAGTATCTGAGGCGTGCGGATAAAAGACGTTTGAGTGTACTCACTGCTATTAATATTTGAAACTATTGCATCCTTTCCGCAGTCTTAGTAAACTGCATTATTGCACTCATTCCAAACACCCACACAGGGACGTTTCTGCTGCGAACGTCACTTTTGGGTCACTAAATGTTTGGGTATAACCCATCATTAGTTTTAACCAGTAACCTGATACTGAGCCACGCCTGAATATTTGGGGAATCAAAAGCGGTGTTTGCAGCAGGGAGACAATGTGTCAGGAGGGAATATAGTGATATTGTTACCTCATTGGTTACGCAAGTTTTCGAATGGGAAATTCATTTTGATGAATTTTCTTTTCTTCTAAGTTGTGCTTACCTTCTTCTGCTCCTCTGGGTACTTGCTCTCAAGATAGCGGATAATTGCCCTTAGTCTAGCCGCACACTGAGCCGTACAGCTGAAACCATTTGCTACTGCACTGTCCAGACATGTCCTGTTGTCCTGGTAGAATGAACAATGGTCAATCAACAAGAAAGTAAAACAGACCTCTTAATAAACATTGCACATAGCTTTGTAAACCAGAACAGCAGTTGATTTTGAATACTTTGCAGATTCAAGAAACTAATGACTTTTCTAATGCCCGTTCTGAGAATCATCACAACTCCCATTAGCCCTTTGAGAGCCGCCCCATACTTGAATGTGTAGAATTATACACACACGACGTTGAGACTTCAACAGGCCGTAACCATGGTAACTCGGTCAAAACTAGCTCAAATTCAACGATCCAAATATCTATGTCGAAGAGAAAACTCTCAGCGTGCCGTAGAACCCATCCAGGAAGCGCTGCAATCAACGGTTCCTGAGATTTCACCACATGACAGCGGAGTCAAACTATGTCTCGTGATCCGAAAATTGTACAATATATTATTTTTTTAAATTCATACTTCAAGTATGGCATTGGTCAGAGAAAATAACGTAATTCGTCATTGGTTGATTCGCGTTGTTGAGTTGTAGTTAGACGGGTTTGTCCAATGGTCTTACCAATCTCCTTATCATCTTGTAGCTTTCGACGTTCTTTGCTCCCGTGGGATATACCTTGAGCACATCTTTCTTGCGTTTGTAGTATCCCTGCCCGACCACTACGGAAGCAGTACGGAACTAATACGGAGCTTGCCTGATGTATATTTAGTGTATCTCCGTATGTAAGCGTACGTCGTCTGCTGCATAAAAGCGGCTGCGCATTTCTGTTTTGAGGAAGAGAAGATTAGAGAAGAGAAGATTAGATTAGATTGGATAGCAATGAAAGCTAACTCGAAGAATAAGGATTCAGCCTCTAGGTGAGCACCGGAGAGAAAGTTATTTATTTTGCCGCTTCTTCTTTCAATAACGATTATATCTCAGGTGTGTACCTGAAAGTAGAATAAAAGTAATTATTGTTAATTGCACCGCGCCTACCACTCGGCTACCCATTACATTGGTGGCAGCGGTGTGTTTTAGAACAACGTGATTCGACCCCAGACTCCGATGGCGATTCCAAGCGACCCGCTACCTACATGTACACTACCGGTGGTGATGGCGAAGCTGATGAGGACGACAACAGGCAGGCTGGTACCCAAGACAAGGAGGGTATTCCCCAAGACCAGCAGCGTTTGATTTTCGCCGGCACGCAGTCGGAAGCAGGCTGGCTAGACCATCACTCTTTACGTCGCGCAAAGCGATGCTATCGACAATGTGAAGACCACGATTCAAGACGAGGAGGGAGGTCAATCAGGTCATTTGTCTGACGCCGAGCTAGCCGCTCTGAGTGACCGGCTCAACCAAGATGAAGATAAAACGTGGCTTGCTCTTCGCCGTAGCTCCAGCCGCCGCCGTGGTTACTAACGCTGATTCCAGGTATGGCATTTTCTTTCCTGTCTTCCTTCAGTCTCCCTGTTCTCTTCAGTCTTCCTTTATGCGAGTGTGTGAATCCAGATTAGTTTGGTAGGCGTCTGATCATGGTGAGCCACGGCTTACCCAGCTAACGTGGGACAATGTGTGTGACAACGCCCCTTATAGTTATAGTGTATTCAGTTCGGTTTTTGAACTGCGATGTTCCTGGCGGGTTGTGCCAGCGTAGTGCAGCAAGAGTGCTGTGGTTTCAGGTCCTATTTGGAGGACAGTTCTTTCCCTTTTTGACCCCGTGAGATTGTGTGAACCTGGTGTGCTTTACTTCTATTTTATGATTTGTTATCAGTTCATTTCTTCTGTCTACTCTAAACGTTATCATTTCCGATATAATTTGCCATCTTCCGGTTGACGCTGTTGTTCGTAACTCCTCACTAATTTTTGAAAATCACGAGGGCGTGATTATCTGTAGGAAGGGAGGGTGTAGTATCCCTGCCCGACCACTACGGAAGCAGTACGGAACTAATACGGAGCTTGCCTGATGTATATTTAGTGTATCTCCGTATGTAAGCGTACGTCGTCTGCTGCATAAAAGCGGCTGCGCATTTCTGTTTTGAGGAAGAGAAGATTAGAGAAGAGAAGATTAGATTAGATTGGATAGCAATGAAAGCTAACTCGAAGAATAAGGATTCAGCCTCTAGGTGAGCACCGGAGAGAAAGTTATTTATTTTGCCGCTTCTTCTTTCAATAACGATTATATCTCAGGTGTGTACCTGAAAGTAGAATAAAAGTAATTATTGTTAATTGCACCGCGCCTACCACTCGGCCACCCATTACACGTTTCCTTCCCCTCATTGGACCTTCCAAGTGATATAAGAAGGTTGTGTTTTTCAATTCGTAGATTCGTTGGAGCTAGTTGTCAGGTCGTTCAATGTCTCAGTACCTCTGTCAGTTTAGCATCTTGTTGTCGTCCTACCTGACTGTTTATGTAGTATCCCCACCTTGCTTGATTGTAGCTGACTATTGCAGTATCCCTGCCTTGCTTGATTGTAGCTGACTATTGTAGTATCCCTGCCTTGCTTGATTGTAGCTGACTATTGTAGTATCCCTGCCTTGCTTGATTGTACCTGACTATTGTAGTATCCCTGCCTTGCTTGATTGTAGCTGACTATTGTAGTATCCCTGCCTTGCTTGATTGTAGCTGACTATTGTAGTATCCCTGTCTTGCTTGATTGTAGCTGACTATTGCAGTATCCCTGCCTTGCTTGATTGTAACTGACTATTGTAGTATCCCTGCCTTGCTTGATTGTAGCTGACTAGTGTAGTATCCCTGCCTTGCGTGATTGTAGCTGACTATTGTAGTATCCCTGCCTTGCTTGATTGTAGCTGACTATTGTAGTATCCCCGCCTTGCTTGATTGTAGCGGATCCCCATACGTTAGCGTATGTAGTCTGTTACCTATAAAAGCTTCTGCTCATTTCTGTTTTCACATATTTTTTTACATAATAATCCAGGTGTGTACCTGAGGAAGTCTAAGTAAAAGTTATTTAGTGTTAAGCACTGTGCCTCCATTCGGCTACCTATTACATTGGTCGCAGCGGTGGTTAAAACTTTGTCAGATTTGAACCCCATCTCTAGTGCAGCCTTTCACTTAATTTCTTTCTGTATATTCTCCTACTCTCCTTGACCAATGAGCGGAAGACAAAGTTTATTGGTGCCAAAAGCGTTTCTGAACCTACAACGACCAGAGATCAACTCAGAATCCCGGATCTACAGTCCATCCGCACAGGAGATCGACGCTGCGGCGTACGCGTTCCGGCCAAGTGGATCACCATAATTCTCCAGCGAGATCTCATGCCCTCCGGTATGCCCCTGTACTACCGGTATATATACGACCAAAGCGGCGTCGGCCCTTACGTCTCCGTCCCTATTGCCGATCCTGCAAGAAGATTGGCCATGACATAGCGTATTGCTATCGTCCTCGCTATCGTCCTCGCTATCGTCCTCGCTATCGTCCTTGCTATCGTTCTCGCGCTACACGACCCGTATTCCCTGCAACCAAGGTATGTCACCCTACTTGCTGTACCACTACTCTATCATCAACCCGTTTAAATGCAACTGTTACTCACGTGAGTGCATATGCCACCCCTATCATGCAAGCTACGCCGCGTATTATGCAAGCTCCACAATCCCACGGTGGTTTCCATACTATCCTCATGATCATTGCTGCCATATTTCCCTTACTAACTCGTTCTGCTGCCAAAATTGTCTCAACGATCACATCCCTCCCTTTTTGTTTGTTTGCCACATTACACTCGATAAACGAGGCTCTCCAGGTCCATCAGCCACTCCATCCCACAGACAATCCCACTCCCAGTCCCCGTGCCACCATTCGATAAAAAAAAGCATCGGACTGACAACCCTCCCTGTTCCTCCATGTACGTGCAGATATATGCAGTACACAGTTCTGGATCACCCAACATTTCGCCCCACTGAAGCTCCCACACAACTGATTTCTCACAGTTCTGTCAACAAAGTTTCCTAGCCTTTTCATTACCCATCCCGACCATGTCCACCCCGCACAGACCAAGTAATCGATTTGCTGGAGCAGCAGTCACTGACCTGGATCAGACGCAAAATGCTGTATACCCTGGAAGCACACACTCAAATAACCAGTCCATGTAACAATGATTATACCGCCACATGGTGAGCGAGTCCTTTCCCGTTGTACCGTCCCAGAGAGACTCGAATCAAGCAATGTTACCGTCCCAGAAAGACGCGAATTAAGAAATGCTACCGTGCCCAAGATAAGGGTGACGCGACCGAACACATCCCTTTTACCATCCAATGCTGAGACGCGAACACATACATTTTACCGCTCCACAGAGAGACAGGTCCTTCACACATTTTACCACAGGGTTCCTACTTTATCAGTCTACCAAGTCTACCAGTCTACCAATACATACTGTCTCACGACAGAACATTGGTCCACCTGCCTACTTTTGAAAATAACGAGGGCATAATTATCTGTAGGAAGGGAGGGTGTAGTATCCCTGCCTTGCTTGATTGTAGCTGACTATTGTAGTATCCCTGCCTTGCTTGATTGTAGCTGACTATTGTAGTATCCCTGCCTTGCTTGATTGTAGCTGACTATTGTAGTATCCCTGCCTTGCTTGATTGTAGCTGACTACCAGCTGGCTTCTCTGACGACACCCAGATGTTACCCATCATCATTGCAGGGGTTACTGGTGGCTCATCCAGGCTATACAGACACATAAGTTAGCGGATGACTATTCACCACTGCTTCAACCTCATACAAGAGGGTCTCAAGCTCCTGGACCTTCAGAAACGCTGTTCCCATTACCTTCTTCAAGGCACTCGTCACCGTACCAACCATTCGCCCATAGAAGCATCCATGCCTTTGCGCAGCTGGAGGATTGAATATCTATGGCACACTCAGTTTGTCAGATGCCGCCTTGAACGTTATAGCGTTGTCAGACCTGATCCGAGATGGCAAACCACGTCTCGCGACAAACTTCCGAAATGCTATCAAGAATGAGTCAGTACTTTAAAACCTATCGAGCACCTCCAAGTGAACTGCTCTGCTGCTGGTGGCACACACAAACAATGCTATCCATACCTTCGGAGATGACTCGCCACAGCGCACGTACAACGGACCAGCATAGTCGATGCCGGTAGTTGCGAACGGCCTCTCGTGAACAACTCGGTCTTCTGGCAGTGGCGAGCAGACTTCTGAGGCAGCCTTAGCCTTGTAGCAGCGGCATGTAACACATTGCTGAGTAATGTTGCGTAGCGCTCGTCGACCACGGATAATCCAGAATTTCTGACGGATGTACCACAAGACCCCTTCTTCACCTCGGTTCATCCTTTTGACATGCGTTTTCTCCAACAGCACTCGGTCAGATGATGTTTGCCTAATAGGACTGGGTGCTTGGCTTCATATGCCAACTCGCTGTGCTGAAGTCGTCCCCCGGCTCTGAGCACTCCATGCTCATCCAGAAACGATGCAAGCTGATACACCTTCGACCCAGGCTTCACTGGTTGACCTTGCTTGATGAGCTCAAGATCCTCAGCGAAACATTCGGCTTGAACGATGCAGTACAATACGTTGTCTGCTGCAAAACAGAGTTCAGCACGAGGCTCAGTGTGCTTCCACTGCAACATCCCAGTCACCGTGCCCTGTGCCCTCGCCCATTTACTGAATCGGAGCCACAGTTCATTATCAGATTCTCGACTACAGGTGGTGGCTGACACTCACACTTCTACACTGGACTCATCTGTAGCTGCGGTTCAGGATGCGGTGGGCCAGTCATTGGGATCCGTGATCGAGGTTGGTCCACCCATCCAGAACGGGCTACGGATCTGCTGTGCACTACTCCCACGTGACGGCAAATCTGCTGGGTTGTGAAGGCCCGGGCAATGGTTCCACACAATGCCGACCTTCTTCGATATCTCTTGGACTTGACTGATGCGGTTAGCCACAAATGTTTTCCATTTGTACGATGGATTACTGATCCAATGAACGGTAGTGAGACTGTCAGTCCAGCCATAGACTTGCGTGACGGTCACACGCAGCTCCTTCACCACAAACTCAGCGTAATGAGCCGCTAGACATACTGCTTGTAACTCAAGGCGGGCTAACGTGGGCGAAGACACCGGTGCCACTTTGGCCTTGGCAAATACCAAGTGCGACTGTCCATTGACGACTGCATACAAAGAACATCCAAACGCTTTCTCACTGGCATCCGCGAAGGCATGAAGCGCAATCGGCATGTCAAGATTGCAGCAAATCCAACGTGGTATGTCAATGCTCACCACTCCGGCCAACTCTCGCCACCATTGCGCACATGCGGCTGCGATGCCATCAGGCAACTTATCATCCCAGCCGCCTCCGAATTTCCTGGCTTGCTGTAGCAGTATCTTTCCCGGCACAACTGCCGGTGCTGTTAGACCTACCGGATCAAACACTGACACAACACACTTAAGGAGGGATCGCCGGGTCCAAACAGGTGGCCTATCGGACCCGCCTAGCGCTGCTAAGCTAAGCAAGTCATCACTGGTTTTCCATTTCAGACCGAGGACTTTATCTCCGGCCTCTGGATCGCACGGTATTTCGTTGCCTCGCCACATGCGCAACTCCATGCCAGCATCTGTAAGCACACGCACACCCAACTCTTGCATCTTCTTGGCTTACGGGGCATTTGAGACACTAGAGACCAAATCGTCAACGTAGAAACTCGTGAGCAAGAGATCAATATGGTCTCGCTCTTTGGGTGTAGACAGCGCCCGTAGCTCCTTGAAGTGATGCTGAATCACCACAGTAAGCATGTATGGCGAGCAATTTACGCCAAATGGCAGTTTCGTTTGCCTCCAGGTTAACAGTTTGTCGCTGTCGCTTCGACTGGGCCCCTAGAAACGCAGGTACGGACGGTCTTCGGGATTAACCTTGACCATGAAGAAAGCCTTGGGTAAGTCCGCTTGCAGCGCGCTCTTATATTCACTTAACCTTACTAGCATACCCGCGAGACTCGGCAATAGCGACAGTCGAGGGTCAACCATGTCGTTCAATGACTTGCCATCTGGAGCCGTCACCAAGGCATTGAACACCACTCTTAACTTCGTGGTTGCAGCGTGCTTGCGGAATACACCATGATGCGGTACATAGTGCCCGGCATCCCTCTCACATGGCTCCAACTAAATTGCTCAAAGCGCGTGGTAGTCCCTGATCAGCATATCATCATAGAGTGTACGCTTCCCATTCCGCTTCAGCTTTTCCAGAAGCCGCGTTGTGAGGACTCTAGCTTGAGCATAGTTATCCGTTGGGCGACGCTCATTTCGCCACAAGAGACCCACTTGGAATCCGGCGCCCTAGCGACATAGCGGGAAAGATGGCAAGTGCCGATGTCATTCTGGAGGTTGATCCAACTGCCATAGTTTGTCGATATGGGCTGTGACACATGACACGGTCACCGACTGGGTGCAGACGCTGGACCAGATACTACACTACCGATCTCTGTGTTCCACACAGTCTCGCCATTAACTTCTTTCTTGCTGTGCTGTATCGCGTTGATATATTCTGCACCGATCAGCATGTGTATTTCGTCTGTTGTTTCTTGCTGAGGCTCTTCACTCAGCTCTACTCCCCAACTGTGCCACTGAGCAATGGCCTGCAGACTCGCGCACTTCAGGTCTAGCTCTAGCGTTGGTTTCACGAGCGCGCGTACCGGAATGCTAGCAGAGCTACCTTGGATTGTGATGGCGTATTTATCCATACGCTGTTGGGTTGGCCCTTCACCTCTACATTTTCAGCACCAACGTCTTCTGCATCGATTGCTGACACCAACGCTGCAGTCACAAATGACGCCTCAGCACCGGAGTCCAGGAACACGCGAACCTTCGCCTTTCGAGTTCTTACCTCAACTCGCGCCACTCCGGTCATCAGCCGCACACTTGCTGAGTGTAGACAGCGCGATCAAACTTTCTTGTCCGTTACTATCTCAGTCAGTTTCTCCCGGCTGTAATCTGCTCCGTCCAACACGTCATGTATTACCTCTACCTCTCGGCAAACACGAACAACGTATTGGTGAAAAGACTCATCTGACCGCTGCTTGCCTGTCAGCAATGTCTCCCACGATTTATCCGGAATCTTTCCGAGCAAGGCAAGCAACTCTTACTTTGCTTCCTCGTAATTATTTCATCCAAAACATATCCTCTCAGCTTTGCTACCCGCTAGCGTGATGCGTAATCGCAGAACCCATTTGCTTTCTTCGAACCCGTTCTTGGAACAGATGTCCTCGAACAGGTCAAGATAACGCTCCTGACTGCGTTCCATCATATGAGATGATTTTCATCAACGGCTTACGCCCACCGCTGTGACTGGGAGCTACCGCTGTACCTCCCATCTCACTCTCACTGGCGACTCTGCCCTCACCCTGATACGCCTTGGCGATGCGCTCTTAATCTCCTTGAGCTTTTTTTTCAAACTCGGAGCAGAGCGCCTCCTCTCGCCGTCTGGCACTGCGCTCCTCACGCTCCTCATACTGTCGGAGCCTCTGCTCCAAATGTTCCCTCAACTCATCGCCTTCCAATCCTAACCGAACTCCATTGGCGATAAAGCTGGCTTCCAAATTATGTAGTTGCTCTGCCATGCTCGCTCCGTATCCTGGCGTGGTCGCAAACTGTAATGAACCCTCTGGTTCTCGTTAGTATCAGAAACGAACGACCACACGGCACGAGGAAAAGTATTTATTCTCAACAGTATGTTTTGACTTCCATTGAATCAAACTAACACTAATAACACCAGCTATTTATAGCATGCAAAAACAGCGTACATGTATAATCAAAGCATATGCATGTAAAACATGACATGACAGCGAATACAGCAAAACTCACACAGCGCAAATAGCGAACGCCATGCAGCAAACATCAGCAGTACGACGGAGTCGAGATACAACATCGCAACGAATACAATGTCATAAGCCAGAAGGCCTTTCCCTCTTGAGAACTGGTGGTTTTGTAACACATATAGAATTATACAGTAAGATCGGGCGCCGAAGAACGCAGGGGCTCGAGTGCAGCCTAGGAACGTTCTTAATTTTTTGATTCTAGCCAGACCGTTCTTATTCACACGCGCGCGGCGAGTCGAGTGACGTCATGACGTTAGCCATGTACATGTAGTGCAATGTAGTACTTCTAAACTAGTGGGTGTCGTAAATGGGAATGACTGTACATGTAGCAGTTACTGTTTACACGTGTACATGACATGTACTCACCTCCCATACATGTACAATGTGGATCTATTTTAAACGTGTTCTTAAATCTGATAATTCTAGCCTGGACTGTTCTTAAATTTTGCCCGTTTTCCAGCCTGGGTGTTCTTCGGCGAGGTGTTCTTCGACGCCCGATCTTACTGTTTTGTCTAAGCAAGTGTGTTTTCTCTACATTCTTTTCGCCATGCAGGTATATCACAGTGCCATGCCAAAATACATTCTGAAACTCACTCGTTTCTCAATTCTGGGGATGAGTGGACACGCACATCTCGCAGCTCTTGACGACATCAATGTCAACCGTCGCCACAGCACAACCAAAAATACCCCGATAGGAAGGTATGAAGTCCAGTTCTCACAGCATAAAGAAGACTATGTGGCCAAATAGATAATTATACGACAGAAAGTTATGAGATTGGTGACAAGCTCATGTGTGAGGTGGTAGTGGTTGCAGATGGCAACCTCGATGTTCCTGTCTTGGAGAAGCGCGTTCCCTGCCTAATCCCGGGTGGAAGTCTCCTTAGAAGGCTGAGGTGGTGCAGGAATTGGATATCTTTGCATGATGGTTTTCACAACGCAGGCTGGAAGACGACAACAAACGTGCTTGCCCCATTTGCCGTGTACATACAGTGTGTACTGCCTGTGTGCTGCATAGCGTAGAGATCTACAGAAACATAGAATGCCATACGGAGCGTTTATGCTGAGTGCTTGTACACATACCACATTGCTGAACCGTAATAATTATTATGGTATGGTATAGTGACTATAATAATAATAATAATAATAATAATACCACAGCACGCGTAATAATATAATTATGTGGGTATAATTATACGTTCCGCTTCTGTCCTATCTCCTATGATCAAATTCCAGTATCAAGGTAATTATTAACACGGCGCACTGATGACCTGTGACGCCAGATCATGGATTGTCGGCCAGATTTCTCCATGTAAGCTTGTCCAGAGCGATGGCCCTCACATTCCCCAGCTGACTGCTGCGCTTCAAGTCGATGTTCCTCCTCTGTAAGTCGCTTGTGATGCGCGTCGCAATGGATGTCCTTGGACGTCCACGCCCAGCCAGACTATACTATAGTCAAATACTCATTTACTCTACATATGCGCTGAATTACACCTACCTGTACCTACCTGCACGTTCAGTGCGCGCGCCATAACTATTTAGTGTTCGCTGGGACAAAGATGGAGGTTCTAGTAGAATTTCCAATGACTGATGAATTCTGATTAGGACACATTCAATTCCCTTATAGTACAGAGATGTCTTGGTCAGAAAGTACAGAATCTGATGTCTTACTATCCTGCCAGAATTTGTGCATTATTTGGGTGTACGCTTTCTTGACCCCACGCTTGTACGTTGCATGACATGGTTTACTAGAGAACGGGTGTATTGACAAAGCCTATCGCGTGAAACGATACAGTATGGGTTCGGGTGTGATCAAATGCACGCATCGTGCTCATAAACTGTGTGCAGTGCTCTCTTCACCATCAGAACACTACCATACTTTGCAGATCTTGAACCAATCCCAGGGATAATGAAACACAAAATTGATGTGTTTGAGTCACGCATGAAAACATGTGATAACTACTAGCACTATAGTACAACGTTTTTCGTGCCATGCCTGACAACAATAAGTAAGTTGCACGCAAAACATTACGCGCATCGATCCTCACAAGGCAAGTCAGGACATACTCGGAGCAAAGAGAATTTGTTTGTGTCAAGCATGAAATTTGTTATAACTACTAGTACATTTTGTTCTTGTGCGACGCCTACTGTAGTGCACCTGACAACAATAAATTTCTCCAAAAAAAATTATCGTATCATATTGATGCGCGATCCTCACAAGACAAGTCAAGACAAACTAATTGAGGCTTACCTAATTTCAGACTCTTCTGTCACTGGCATTGGCGGCTTCTGCATGTCGAGATAACTTCGAAGAGCAGTGGTGGGTACAGCCTAATGCAAGGTTACGATCTCGTAAACTGCGAGGTCCGCTACGCAAGAAACCTTGGGCCGTCTTCTCGACAGCGACGGCAGCATCCTACCAGCAAAATTATTCCCGCGGGCTTGGCAAGGCTATACACTTTTGTCCACACTCGCACCAGTTGGAGTCCCAAACGAATCGAGAGTCTGGTGGCCAAGCTATTCGTCTTCTTCTGTCGGACGCAGCTGCTGAGGCATCTTCTTCCTCAACATTTGTTACACACGATGGCAGCTCCTTAGCAGAGTATCTGGGCTCCCTGTTCCAACCATACGCGGCGGTGGGTTGATGGTGGTCTTCACTGACTTTAGCATCGCTGCTTCCATTGCTGGGTACAAAAAATTGTTCGGAATAGCTCATCTTTCCTTGAAATTTAATTCTAAAAGAAAGCACCTAGATTCAGACCGTGCCACAATGACGTAGGCAGGCCGGGATGACATAGCCAAATGGCCGCATGACGTCACGGCGCGGCCCCCGTTTTGCCAATATCTCAAGAACGCTTTGCCGTAGAGACTTCGGACCAAGACCAGGGGCGTCACAGGGTTGCTGAGAGTGGTCCGACCGGGGGTCCGGGGGTGTCCCCGCGGAGAAAAAATAAGGATTTTTCGGCTAACAGGCCACGTTTTAGCACTCTACAGCCGCAAAGGAGGGTTCCCCTAGCACTTATTAGACAACCCCACTCCAGCTCCAAAAACATACTTCTCATGGATTTTTGGTATTTTCTGTACATCGTAGGTAGCCAAGCAAGGCAAATGGAACCCATTCAATGATTCAGGGCCATTGCCCTCGAAAAATCGCAAAATCCAAAGTACAAGTGTGCTGCGCGTTCTAGCGCCAGCGGCTATGCAAAAACGTATGTCGTGTCGTGCAAAAGTCTGCCGCGTCGCGTACACTATGTACACGTCCGGCCTGGACAGTCGCGAAGTAATTATTTTAGTTGTTTTTAGAGAGAGAAGCAGATCCTTTGTTTTTGTTCGGTGGGATTGAAAGATCTGCCAGTGGACCGGAGAGCTACAACAATGGAAGCAGAAGAAAGCGCTTGCGGAATCTTCTCTGTCTTCGAGGCAACAGGACTTTAGTTTGCGAGACTTTCGTCCTGTCGTCGCGGACGAAATTCTTGTTGCTGCTACCAGAAAACTCGGGGAACGAAACGATCGTAAATCGTTATAATATAGGTGAAGCGGGTCGTGTCGGTGAACAGCTGCAGAATATTCTGCCGCCGTGGAGCAGCAGTTCAAACACTTTTCAGCTTCGGAGAATGAAGCGCTTCCCTTTTCCGTTGACAAGCGCTGCGTTCGCGGGTGTAATGCATTTTCGAATCCGCTTGCAGTAGATCGTCAGGAGCCAGAGGTACTAGGTAGGTGTCGTTGTGGAAAGAATATAATTATTATGTTGTAGCTGAAAAGTGACATACATGTAGTGTCTCTTGACGTGCTGATCGCCATTGTAACATGGTAGATCTTGGAAAATTTTAGTTCTGGACCCAGTGATCGCCGCCAGCTCAGCTGTGTTTCCGTCAAGTTTGCAGTGAATGCGTCCGTGAGGAATCCATCGTCTGGTTTTCTCTAACCGTGACTCCAACCGCCTATCGTAATGGATAGCCGCCTGGAGTCTTGGGCAATAGCTAGCTGCTAGTGCTAGGCATCAAGTCTGTATGCTCCTTGCAATGAAAGTAACAGTTGCGATGTGTTGTACAAGTCCGAAGATCCTTGAATTTTTTTATTGCTTTTTCGGATGAATTGGGTGGACCATCCTGGACGAAAAGTGGTACGACCATGGTCGTAGTGGTCGTACCGTGTGTGGCGCCCCTGAAGACCATTCGAGTCAGTACCCGAGACTACAGGATATGAAAGTTTCATTTTCCGTGGAGTTCCCCTTTAAGTTAAAACATGTTTGCTTGCAATGTTTATGATACGAGTGCGCACTTGATTCTATTCATCGGCATATTATGATTGTTATTTCCACGCTGCCAATTAAACTAAAAGTGTGACTTACATTTGACAAGGAAAGAAGATCTGAACCCGTTCGAAGCAGAAATTCTATAACCTCCGGCTTGCCGTATTCACAGGCTTTGTGCAATGGTGTTTCTTGAGCCTGGAGTAGGGAGAGGTGAGAACGTTGAAGATATTTTGTTTTGGGGAAACAACAAGGGAAGGGACAGAGAGACAAGCGACTACATGATTGATCACGGCAAAAGAGAGAGAGAGAGAGTGAGAGTGAGAGTGAGCAAGGGAGAGAGCTACAATTTAGATAAAAGGCCTGAGTGCCTATGACCAATACAGGTGCACAAGCATCTGCTATGCTGGAACTCATTAACCTTTGTGGACTGGGTGCAGACCAGCAAGAGAAAGGATTTACTAAGAAACAGTATGCAGAAGATGGGGACCTAACAGTTTGTTCAGTTTCCGAACAGAGTACTACTACTAGTAATCAGGAAATGTTATGCGTCAAAAGAGACCATGTCTGAGATTACCAAAGTATGTGCCCTTCTGGCTTCACCATAGCAGGGTGGTACTGCCAATTGGTGACTCAGCATATATGGAGGTTCGCGTCCTTGCAATTGAGTCGCATTGGGCCAGGAGGAGGAGGATACGCAAAGCGATAAAAATTCGGGACATGGGCCCGAGAATAAAAGCCAACGCAGGATTGAACCTCCTGTAAAGGCATTCCTGATACAAATTACTGGCCCAGTACTTGCTTCTCTCGGATAGTGAATTATTTGTCTACTTCCATAAACTGCCGTTGCCAGCACCCGCAATTATGTGCACATGTACATATTTATAAAAAGTAAAAAGGACCAAGAAACTGCAAGTTACCCTATAATGCCCACTAACACCATCAGTTACTAAACAATCAGCTCATGCGATAACATTACTAGCCAGTTAGTTGTAGAACGTCAGTGCCGTTTGGTCAGTGTCGTGCAATGTTATCGCATGAGCTGATTGTTTAGTAACTGGTGGTGCTAGTGGACATTATAGTGTAACTTGTAGTTCCTTGGTCCTTTTTGCCTTGCATAAATAATCCTTGGCTCTCCATCCGAGTTCATAGATGTACATAATACACACACATGTTCTGCTTGGTGCACGTGGAATGTTTTACAGTTGTCACGTATCATGCTTTTGCTGTACCAGCTTTGTGTTTGTTTCTGACGTTTCCTCAACCTCTTTTCTCTCTCTCCATAGTTCATGCATGTATGAATATTATCTCCCCACAGCACTGTTCATTATCAAACCTTTCCCAGTGGTGACCATGCCCAAATTCATTCTTTGTGTCCTTGTTGCTATTATCATTTCTGATGGGTATTTTATGACGGAAACAATTCAATATTTTCCTGATATGATTCTGCGTGAGTCTGTGTTACTCACAATCCACTTTCACTAATGAAGGTGAGTGACGCGTCCTACAGGTTCCTACATCTAGTAGTTGCTTGCTTTACAAAACTGTATTACGTTCTGTCCTCTGAGTCCTATTTCATGTTTATTAAGCCACACCAGGTTATTTCTATGTTTCGCGTCACCGCGCTCGTATCTTTTCAAATAGTTCATGTTGTGTTTGACTGGTGCCCCGCAGGAGTCCCTTGAGGGACAAGACAAAGACTGATTATCAACAACGAGCATGTGTGTAATAGATGAGAGAGAGACAATACGGAGAGAGACAATACGGCGACAAACACTATGCACAACATCTCTCTTTCTGGGGAAGAAGGGGGGGGGGATAGAGAGAACGAACGTATGTATGCAATATTATGTCCTTTTCCCGGAAAGAAAAAAGAACAAGGAAAAACTAGCAGGCAACAACTTTCACACCAAGGTTCAACTCGAGTTCAACTCGAGTTACAGGACTGCACCCAAAAAGGTCAACCAGGCTAGTAAGTTGTACCCTGCAGGCACGGTGACCAGGTGACTGGTGTACGCAGGAGCATGTGACCACTTCTTCAACCATGTTCGATTGGAAATAAGCGAGGAACGCTGCATCGCAGCCTTTTCGAACCAAAACCAGTTGACTCAGCATCCAAAAGACTACAACATATGGGCCAATCGCGGTCATCCGTGCTTTTATAAGAACGAAATGGCGCTTTTAGTGCCATTTTGCATACAAATCCCCATCTCGTAGGGCGCAGTCACCCAGTTTCGGTGGAAGTGCGCGAGTTCGATTGGGATTAGAGTAGGAAGGGAGCGTCTCAGCTTCCTCGGACCACAACCATTTGACTCAGCACTCCGAAGACTACAACTGGTGAAATTTTGATTTTTGCCTTAACTTCCCCTTTAAGTAGTGCAAATCAACGAGATTGAGAGTTGAGCTAGGGCCTACACAACATACCGTAAGTAGCAGGGCATGCCTAGCATTTGCACAGCTAAACTGTAGAGTATTTTTTTGTTTGAATAATATTAATGAAGAATTTCGAGGCAAAAAATGAAGAGATCGAGAGTGAATAAAGAAGCACGCGCGTCCAGGACTCTCACGTTTGACAAGGCCATCGCAGAGTGGTACAACGTCTGGTTGGACAGCGAGAACAAGATGTGACTGCGTGAGAATGTCTGCATGTCTGGTGTTCAGTGATGTACACTTGATAATGTACATATACCACAAGTGAACAGGTCAAAACAAAACAAATGAAACACAAAGAGAGAATAAGCTACAGCTAACCATGCGCCTGACAGTTCCTTCCAGTCAGAGTCGATCCGGAATGCTCGAGGCCGAGGCACGTCCATACCGTAACACCTCTATCTCTCCCATAAGGATCGGTTGAACACGGCATGGGGACATGGCGATCAGTGCTCAACAGCAGGCTTATTGGAGCTGCCGAGAGATAGAGTATGCGGGACAACAAACTGGCTGGACAGAGACGACGGTCAGGAGAGACAAGGAGCAGTGGTGTGACTGTTGATGAAGAATAGAGTTCACGAGCTGAACGAAACAAGTATAGCGTAGTGCATGCCGGGCATGACTCGGCCCACATTTAGTGTTACCAAACGTTTCAGACTGACGACGACAACATATGACGATGACGACGATGACGAGACTGTCCCGGAGCTGGGGATGCTCAAACTGCTGGCTAGAGGCGGAGGGTTCTTTTCTAATTCTACAGGTGTAGGAACCACAGCTGCCACCATGTTTTGTTCGCTTGGTGCCACGCAGGACTCCCTTGTGGGTCAAGACAAAGACTGATTTATTTACAATGAGCATGCGTATAATAGATGAGAGAGAGGCAACACAGAGAGGGACAATACGGCAACAAACACTATACACAACAGTTGACAAGAAAAGAAAAGAAAAACATCCAGATGAGTTCATCGATGGCTGTTCTGGTGAACATTCTCTAGCCAGTATCAAATCAAAGGATATCAGCTTCTCGATAATCTTGCCCGGCGATGGTACTACAGTAGAAAGTGTGATGGTGCGAGCGATGAAAATTCTTTTTTTCCAAGCCGTACGGTAGGGCCTGTTCACCAAGCGAGCAGAGATTCCAGGGTGTCAAGGACTCCGCGATTTTCCTGGACCGTGATGTGGAGGAATTCTACTGGACTCATGTCAAAGTACAGAATGAGCCATCCATGAAGCCTGTTGCCCCATCGCTCCAGCCCAGTCTGCCAACTGTACTGTGGAGACTTTTTGTCGTTTTGGATAAGGGATAGTTAAGTAGTGCAGCTATTCTGTGTACAACAGGGCTCAGTACACATAGAATGGAGTTTTGCTTTTCCTCCATTTCTGTTTTTCCCCTCCGGTATATCTACGTGGAGATAAAAGTTTAATAATAGTTAGCACCATATCCCTCACACACTCATACTCAGCCCAAGGCAACAAGGAATTGTTTTGGAGTTAGTGTGCTGCTTCGAGTAACTGGTCTTGTAATTCAAAAGCTCGAAGAGCTGGAAAGCAATGCCAGGCCACTGGCAGCAACTAGCTCGCGAGGAGCCGCAATAAACCCACATTGTGCCACAATGGGGTTGCAAGGCAAAGCCAATGCAATTGGCAAAAACTGGCTCGTGAAGAGCTGCAACTAGCGAAGCAAGTGACCAGTTAGGAGCGATAGAGCTAAATGTTCCCTAGTACCATTAACAAGATGATAAGATGGGAGGGATGGAGGGTGAAAATTTGATGCTGGCACAAGCTAAAAGTCACCACTAATTAGACTTTGAAGTAAAGCCAACAGCAAGGAAGAAAGAGAAAGTTCAAAGAATGTAGTTGTATGACGTCAGGCTAAGCGCGCCCAAATCCATGCACTGGCAGTGAGTGCAGTGAGCAAAAGTTCAAAGGAAGCAGTTGTGTGACGTCAGGCTAAGCGTGCCCAAATCTATTCGCTGGCAGTGTGAGCGCAGAGTGCAATGCACTGATGCAGCGGTGCGCGGCAGATGCAAACATGGCAGTGTGATCGGTGGATGCTAACACACACTAACTACATTACTGCAACATTAGCACCATATCCCTCACACACTCATACTCAGCCCAAGGCAACAAGGAATTGTTTTGGAGATACAGTTGAACATCGATTATCCGACCACCTCTGGGCAGACAACTGTCAGGCGGTGTTCACATAAGGCAAATGTTCCGGATAAGAAAGAACTGTCACTCACACACTTTCAGTGGTTATTACTAGCCGCACGACCTTTTTACTTTTTACTTTTCAAAATTTTCGTATTTTTTGAATGGCTCACTACATGCACAGTGCGTACTCTACGGCACGTGCGCCCAAAAAAACTGTTACGGATAATCGAATGGTCGAATAGTCGATGTGCGGATAATCGATGTTCAACTGTAGTGTGCTGCTTCGAGTACCTGGTCTTGTAATGCAAAAGCTCGAAGAGCTGGAAAGCAATGCCAGGCCACTGCCAGCAACTGGCTCGCGAGCAGCCGCATTAAACCCACATTGTGCCACAATGGGGTTGCAAGGCAAAGCCAACGCAATTGGAAACAACTGGCTGGTGAAGAGCCGCAACTAACGAAGCAAGTGACCAATTAGGAGCGATAGAGCTCCGCAAAGCAGCAACACTATCCCCGAACAACCCCCCAGCATTAAGAAATTATCGAGCAGTGGCATTCCTATGCTAGGACTTCAGGGATGGAACATAAACTGTCCGTGAAAAGAATTAGATAAGCTCACTCACTGAGGCAAGCTGAGCCGAGATCTTGGACTTGGTCTCCATTGGAATTCGCATATAGAGTAAACACACATCGCTCTGCCACCTGCCGGCAGAACGAATCAGCGAATCTGGTATCTCTGCCATGGCGGCGGTAGTAGTTGCGCCAATGCGGAATGAGTGTCCGGAGTAGATGTTTGGCACCGCAGCCTTTTCAAGCAGCAAGCGCACAGTACTGGTGAAAACGGCTCTGGATAACGGCACACCCTTGGCAAGTACATACAGAGTGTTGAACAGCTAGTCGACCAACCACCGCACGGCTGCAACACACTGGACCAGATGATGACCGACCTACCCGTAGAATCATTTTTTTCTGTTTTGCCAACTCTTGGCAAATCTGACCATGCCTGTCTACTTCCCGATTTCCAGATCCGTGCATCACGCGAGCCTCCCATATCAAGAACTGTATGGAGGTATCAGCATGCAGATTGGGCCAGGCTCCGTCACTTCGTCAGAACCACCAATTGGGCAGCAATTGCTTGGACTGATCCAGACCTGTCATGCACTGGCATGTCACAGAGGATCCTGGAGGGTATGAAGAGATTCATCCCCTCTAATACCCTGAAAACCCGTGCATTCGACCCTCCATGGTGGACTCCTGAGTGCACTGCTGCCACAGTGAGAAAATGACGTGCATGGAGATACCTGAGAGATGACCCGTCTGACGACGATCGACAGTCAGCTTACCAAGATGCTAGGCTCTCAACGGTTGCCTGTCTCAAAACTGTGAGGAGTGCTTTCATGGCGAAACTGAGGCAAAAAATAACCTAAAAGCAGCTGACACCCAGTGACTGGTAGCACACCGTCAAGTGTGCCTCTGGCAATGGGCGTCGTCAATCTGTTCCAACATCACGTGATCCCGATGGACGTGAGTGCACAGCCGGCGCAGACAAAGCAAAATGCATGACCCGCTATTTTGGAAGTAAATGCAGTCTTGGCCAAGATGACCTGTCAGCCCCATTCCCTTATGTCTGGCTTCGGAATGAACAGGCTCTTTCGGATTGCCGTTTCCGTGCGGCTGCTGTCGAGCGCACCCATTGGCAGTTCAACCCATCAAAGGCTAACGGGCAAGATGGGATACTGGCACGAGTGTTGATAACCTGGTCTGCTGAACTGGAACAACCTCTTTCTACACTGTTCACACAATGCTTCCACACTGGGATACAGCCCAAGACATGGAATATTGCCAACATAGACCCTATATTCAAACGGAAATCAAAGTCTGTACTCTCCAATTACCATCCAGTTTCGCTCTTGTGTATTCTGTCCAAAGTGATGGAGACAATCATCAACAGAACAATAACTAATTTCCTCGAGTCGAACGTCTTCTCCACAAGACAGTTTGGATTTCGCCATGGCCATAGTGCAGCCGACCTCCTCTCCAGCCTCCACAACCAGTGGCTGCATACAGCCGGGGAGAAAGACGCAGCACGCATACTCACCATTGACATAGCCGGCGCGTTTGATCGCGTATCACACCCCGGTGTGCTACACAAGTCCAACGTATACGGCCTACGTGGGCAACTGCACCAGTGGCTCAGCAGCTACCTAATTGAACGCTACCTTCAAGTGGTCATTTGTGGCCAGACATCCTCAAGGCTCCCAATTCAGACTGGAGTCCCCCAGGGCAGTATTCTGGGTCCGACTCTCTTCCTCATATACGTGAACGACTGCGAGGACCACGTACCAGCCGGTGCTCACCTAGCCTCATTCGCAGACGACACTACACTGCATGCAAACATCACCTCCACCACCCAAGCCCTCCAGCTGGCAGTCAACAACATCTCCCTCTGAAGTCAAGAATGGAAGATAGAAATTTGAACCAGCCAAATCCCAAGCACTGAAAGTTAGCTTCCACCGCACCCAATGGAACATGCCACAGATTGATTTCAATGGATCTAACCTGAGAGAACAAAAGGAGCTTTGGCGTCAGTTTTGATGGTCAGCTTACCTTCCGGCGCCACCTTCGAATCGTAGCCCTCCGGGCAACACAGCGACTTGGCGCTTTCTGTTAGGCTTTCCACCTTTTAGACGTATCCGGTCGCATCCAAGCCTACAATGCCTTTGTGCGCCCAGTGATGGAGTACTGCTCCATCGTCTGTATGTAAGCAGCCCCATCCCATCTTGCAAAACTCGACCGTGTGCAAGCCCGGGCCGTCCAAACCATCGCCCCAATGTTTTGGCTACCGAGTCTTGCTCTTCGTCGGATGGTTGCAGCACTTTGCCTCCTGTACAACATGGATTGTCCAGATGCTCATCCCCTTCTACAGAGGATGCTGCCACCCCAGCAACCCCAACACCAAACAGTCCACTTCACCCGTAGTACGATTTAGAGATGTTATTCCCATGCACACCAACTGGCCAATTAACTTCCAGTCCGTTCCCGAAACAACCTGTGCCGAGCCTACCCTCACACAGCTGTCCCCGTCTGAAACCAGCTGCCCGCCGGAGTCTTCTCTGGTCCATTCTGCACCAAGAACTTGCAACATTTAAAGGTTGCAGCCAACCATTGTTTGAAGACCAACGACTGGTCGTGGGCACATGACCATCTCTGAGTATCAGCATCACATCTGCCTCACCCCATGACTTTTAAATTCCGCTCCAAATACTCCTCCCAATAACAACTGTTCTTCTTTTCTCTCATTCTCCACCTAACACTGGCTGTGTGATCTTTTCCTCCTTGAAATGTCCTGTCTCTCCTCCTAACATTTCGTATCATGTACCTGTCACTCCTTTCAGTTGTTTCTTCTTCTTACTTTTTGGTGTGTTTTATGTCCCCATGACGTCGAGACCTCAGGTTGGCTGAGGGCAAAAAGCCTTACCATCGCTATGCTCCCACTATGCAATTTTTTCGTCTTTGCCTGTGAGCTGTGTTCATTGTAAATAAAAATAAAAAAATGGTCGCACTCATTGACTGTATAAGGTCTGGTTACGTTGGTGGACAGTTAGTCATAACTCGGAACATTTTGTCCTTCTCCTTTTTCACAATAAATTATGTACAGCAATGTAGTGATAAAACCAGGTCAAAGCAGAATAGCTAAAAACAACGATGATTAATACGTGACCAATATACATCATGCCTATACATACTTCATTGTTCTTGCTCTCATTTGCTCATGCCGCTATATTACCTTGTTGATGCGGAAGGAGACAATGTACGGGAGAAGGTACGTCACAACATGAAGAGAAGGCACGGAAGTTTACTCGCAAGAAAGTATTCAACTGCGTAATTCTTCTTTAGAAGCGGTGAGGCCTCCTGCAGTTTCATACAGAATTACAGATGGAGCGGACTCGCTCCCTTCTATTTACACTGCAACGTTCGAACACATTTTCGTAGTTAAAACAACGTTTCGGCATATAGCCCTCATCAGGTTTGCAATGATGTGCACTCTACAAAGGAGCAGCAAATATACTGTGCTGTGCTGTGTTTGCGCCAAATGTGTCAGCTACAAAGGTGGCGAAAGGGATTGGTGATATATTAATATCCAGATACGATATATTCACAGTAGTGCCCAGCCAGCATTAGTGTTTACTTGCGGCCGCAAGTTGCGGATTTCAACAGCTTCTCGCAGTTTTCTGCTTGCTCTGTCGCCTGCCCTTGCCAGGACTTACACAGCCGAGAACACACTATTCGCAGCAGCTATGCTCTCGCCAGAATGTTTGTCGCGCACGTGGTCACCCCATGGCTTATCGAGAGTGCGACGGCGTGCCTCGCCATTGTGCTCCCGAATTCTTGTTTCCAAGGAGCGTTTCGTCTCCCCTACATACGTTTCCCGGCACCATTTGCATTGCAATTCGTAGACTACATTCTTTGTCATACATACTCGTTCGCCTCCAGACTGACAGGTAATGCAAGGCCCTAGTGGACGTCCTCTCCGTCTTTTTTCAGTAATGTTGGGCTCGTTTACGCACTTGGGTGGTAACAGCGCCGAACGGCACAGTTGACGCCTGAGGCTGCCCGAGTGCTCGTATACGACACGTACCGGCAACTTGTATTTCCGTATTGCTTTGTTCACATGGTGGTGTACTTCATCGGACTTGAACGGTAGTTTAAGGAAGGCAGAGCGGGGATTACCGCGTCGTCTACGCCGAGGTTTCCTGGCAGCTTCCCTTGCTTCCGATATGATACTGTCTGGGTAGTTATTTATGCGCAGTTGTTTGTGTATTTTTTGTTCGCTCTCGGCTTGCATCATGGGGTTAGACGATAGTTGCTGTGCCCTTAGGAATTGAGATTGAGCAACGGCTACCTTGATGTGGTGAGGAACTGCCGATGAATAATCCACCAGTAGGCCACTACTGCATGCCTTCTGGAATAATTTGAATGACAGCTCTCCGGTTTGCCCAACCGCGATCGTTACGTCCATGTAGTCTATGCAGCCACTGTCACAACTTAATTCATGCGTGAATTTGATACGTTCGTGGCTGGCGTTGAATCTTTCTATGAGCTCCAGAAGGCGCTGCCTACCATGTGTCCATAGGATGATGATATCTTGGATGTATCGTCTGAACAGAATAGGTTGGAAGGGTGAGTCCTGAAGAAGTCGTGTCTCAATGGTGTGCATAAACAGGATGGCAAATGGAGGTGCCAGGTTGTTCCCCATAGCAACCCCATCTAGCTGGTGGTAGATCTGTCTGCCAAATCTGAAGTAGTTATGACTCAGAACAAACTTCAGTAGTGTCCTGACTTGGGTCACGCTCAGCCCGAGCATATCAACTCTGTTATAGTGTTGCTCTAGCACGTCACTAACGGCATTCACGCCCTCTTCGATCGGTATGCTGGGATACAAACCCACCACATCCATCGTAGCCAGAATCGTTCCAGCAGGTGCTTTAAGGCCAGGGTATATGATGCGGATATTGTCTAGCGCGTCTTTGGTGTTGATGAGGTGCGATGGGACAAATGCAAGCAGTTGATGCAATATGCGTTCGAGAACCACCGAAATTCCTGTGACTGGACTGTCACAAGCAGAGACAACAGGTCGGAGGGGCAAATTTTGCTTGTGGTCCTTTGGAAGACCGTATAGTTCCGGGAATCGTGTGTCATGAGGGAGTATTGCAGTCAGAAGATCAGGATCCATATTCGTGCATTGCTCTTCCAGTATGGATTTAACCTCTTTCTCATACGCAGTGATAGTTAGATCCACTTTTCTGTACATAGTGCTGTCAGACAGAAGTGCCTCTGCCTTCTCCAGGTAGAGTTCCTGTTTCATAGCTACTAGCTTCTTGCTCTTGTTGGATTGCTTTATCACTACACTGGGGTCATGACGAGGTTCTCTCAGTCCGTCGCGTTCCTCTTGCGTCATATTATGCTTGGGAGGTCTTTGTTTGCCATATGCTGCCAAAACTTCGTCCTTGAAGTTGGCCATCTTTCTTTCCCCATCCTGGCTCATTCTGGGCGGTTGCTTGAAGCCATGCTTCTTTAGCTTCCACAGCCTGCGATCACACTCGGTACCGGTATCGTGGTCGTCCTCTGGCTGGTCCACACCCTGAGGCCGCGCCTGCTGCCATCTCAAAGTGTAGGCCATCCGTTCTACGGAGGTGACCACTTCTGATTTCTCACGACTGGTTAACTTGCCCGTGGACGGTACAAAACCGGGTCCCAGTTCCAATACCCGTCTGGCATTGTCTGTTACACACGAGTCCATGACAAGCGTTCGCCGAGAATGCTCCATTCCCGTCCGGCCGGGACTACCCAGGGCTGTCCCACTCTGGTAGGACGACGCGGGCAAACATGCCTCATGCGCTTCCCTGGCATCTTCTTGGGCTTGAAGCCTAGACAGCTTCCATCGAAGCCTTGCATTGGTACGGATGCGCTCCTCCGTAACCACACAGCGCCGCAGGGCGCGAATACGCACGTAATCCTCCCTGGAAAACGACCAAAGCTGTTCGCAGAAGTACCGGCACTGTCTTGTACGGAAGTCCCTCTCTGCGCACTTGTCCTGTATTGCGTCGATCAGAAGTCGGAGACAGTACTGGAAGCGTCTTTGCTGTCGAACACTCTTGTGCCTTGAGGCTGGAGGTGGCTGAACTGATTGCGTGATGAACCGTGGGATGATACGCTCCTGCCGGCATTGAAGAAGAAACGACAACTGGCACTGGCTCCTCTGGAGTTTGCACCCCCATTGCAAGTATCGCCATGGCGCCTCGCTCCTAGAAGAGGAGAACCAAGAGATTAGAAGCGGTGAGGCCTCCTGCAGTTT
>NC_088653.1:8918289-9140789 GCF_964019385.1 Sycon ciliatum | reverse complement strand
TACGCCTTCTCCGAGAGTAGTGTCACTGTCATTCACGTATAACAAGAAAAGAGTAGGCCCCAGTATACTTCCTTGAGGAACACCGTCCTGTCGTCAGCTGCGGAGGAAGAAATGGAAGACATTGCGGAATGACCCCACGCAGGATGCAGCTGCAAAATAATAAGTCGATCATGTCTCCGCACTCTTCAGCTACTCTTTGTCATTCTAGCTGCTTACTGCACTATTTCAAAGGTATTCAAGCTGCCTACCCACCTTAAAATGCTGAATATTTATTGTACACATAATAATTATATCGTATACATACATTGCACCAATTTGGAGTACACCTTGTATATTGGTGCATACACCCGTTTAGAATCGGAATATTGAACTTTTTCTTGGCTGAGGTCCTTCAGTAGATGTGTTTGAACAAATTTCTAACCAAAAAGGAATTTTGAAAATTTTGACCCTAAGGGCTGTTTTCGCTGGTTGAGGCCCGAATGTCGTTCCCAATAACTTGTTCCTGTTGTCCGTTGTAATGTCTGGAGACGATGCCGTCAGTTGACCTTCTTCGGACTCAACATAACAACAACAGCGTAGTGAAGAAATTGTGTAGCATTATTCCCACATCGACGAGGAATAGCATCAATAAATTGTACAGACAATACATTTTCTTTCTGGAAACAAAGCATAGGATCAAACTTAAGATTGTACAACGCTTCTAACACAGCCGAATGCAATGGACCTGTACCACGTGACAGTACTGAGCAAGCGTCGTTACAGTAGAACTCCCGACAATTAGCATACGTGGACAGATGGCTTTAGATAGATGAAGCACCACTCTGGGCTCATTTCTTTGTTGTCCCCTCAAGTGTCCTGTCATCTCTCCTCTGCGTGACATCACAGTACCCATCTCATGGCCTGGTGGAGTTCATTGTCCCTTCAGCTGCATCTCCTCCAGTATGATTCTTCGTGGAGCTTCTCACTCTAGTCTCAAAGTTCTGGTTTAATTACGCGGTCTTCCACGTTGTCCAACACCCACTTTGGTTATCACTTCTATTGTAATTGTAAGTCGGTCCTCTCCAGTACCTCTTCTCACTTGGCTTCCTGTGACGCTGATGGATCCTTTCACAGTTTGGTTGGTTTTTCGGTGGGCCTTTCTCCAACTTTTACATTTCTCTGGGTTGACTCCAGCCCCACACATGTGAAGGATGAGAAGCAAGTTGGCATATCTACACCGGAAGAGGATGATTCAACAGTAGACGGTGAATTACATATAGGAGGACGACCACGACAACGACGAGACTCAAGCGCATCAAGCGGAACAACACTGTACGGCACATTTTGGCGGATGCGTGCGCTTTATTATCATACTGTTTTTACAAAACACATACATCGTTATTTTGACGGCACAAAGCAGCAAGGCGGCAATGAGACATACGGAATGGCACGGGTGGAGGAAAGGGAGGGGCAGCTTGCTGGACATAGGATCTCGGCTTTATTGCTACCCAAGTTCGAGGCAAGGGGATCAACGGCCAGTGTTCATATCGGCAGCATCCACACAACGCAGACAGGAAAGGTGTCAGATATGTATAGATGCCACAGACCTGAGCCTCGAGATAACTCCGGACTTCTGGCCAAGGCCTCTATACCGTGCGAAGCCCAACCGACAACACCCTGCCAGCGCTGCGAGAGATGCCCCTACAACTGATGGTGCTGACAAGGCTGACAGAGACGGTACGGCATTAGCTAGCGCCCCCCCCCCCCCCACCCCCATTGATCAGTGCAGCTCCGCTGCTCCGCTGGTTAGTGACCAACACATTTGATCTCACCAACAAGCTGGAAGCGTGCCAGCATGCACTGCTCAACAATAACGTTGACATAGCAGTTATCACAGAAACGAACTTCTCGGCCAAGACTGTAGCCTCTGAGACGATATTTCCAGGATACTAGCTTCCCATCCAACGTGACCGGGATGCATCTGGCAGCGGCATTGCTGTATGGGTGAAGTCCGGCCTCCCAGTGGGGCACCTCGACCATTCCCACTGATGACCACGAAGTCCTCCGGCTCGCAGTGAGTCTTTCTACGCAACAATCTGTTGTTATCGGTGCCTTGTTTCAGCCTGGATCCTGTGCGGACAACGACACCTGTCTGATTGAGTATCTTGGACCTGCACTATACATGGCCCGCACTCACGGCACTCACATGGTGCTAGCTGGGGATTTTAATGTCCATCAAGAGACCTGGCTCTGCAGCACCAAAACAACTGTAGCTGGAGAGGCCTTGGAAGAACTGTGTGCTGAGCTTCAACTCCACCAGCAGGTCTTGCAGCCGACTAGGGGTCTGAACACCCTGGACCTCATCCTCTCCAACATGCCCGTTCCTATAGACACCACTGTCAAAGCGCCACTTGGTTGCACTGACCATGGGGTTGTTCTTGCCGACTTCTAGCTCACCCCTGATGCTGAGCAAGCTACCTCCAGGACTGTCTGGCGCTACAATCAGGCAGATTGGGGGCGCTTCTGACTGGTCCACCATTGCGACTGACGACCCTGAAGAGTCCTGCAAAAAGCTGAGTGACGTCATCTCCAGCGGGATGCAGAAATTTATCCCCGACAAGCAGCTTGTTACCCGCCCAGCAGACCCCAAATGGTGGACTCCTGAGTGCACCACAGCAATTAACGCTAAAGACAAGGCATGGAAGACCTGGAGATGCAATATTGTCAGCGAAGCCCACAAGGCTTGCTTTATGAGCTCAGTAGAAGATGCTATCCTCGCGAATGTGCGAGCTTGCACACCCTGGGAACTGAGAGTTTGTCGGAAACTGTCACGCGAAGGCCTTAGAGACAAGCAATGGTGGTCAGTGCTGAAATTTGCTGCTGGCGCCAGTCACGGCTCGCATATACCATGCCTGGTGGATGACGCTGGTCGACAACTCCATATGAATGCTGCCAAAGTGAACTACCTTGGTCCCTATTTCGCCAATAAACGTAGCCTTGGAGATGATGATTTGGGCCGGGGGGTGGGGGGGGGATCTCCCTCATGCTCGCGAACCCGGGGTCACCCCACTTACCCAAATCCACTTCCGCCTGCAAACAGTGAAACGCCTCCTGAACCAGCTCGACGTTGGCAAGGCGTCCGGTCCGGACAACATCCCTGACCGAGTGCTCAAAGAGTGCTCCCATGAACTGGGGGGGGGGGGGGTACTAAGGGGAAAGTAGGTAAAATATGAGAGAGTCTAGAAGTGAATGGAAGAGGGAACAGAGTTAGAGCATTTTCGTCTTTTGCCTTTAGTTCGTAGCCTGTCCATCTTTGAACATCTGCAATGCTTTCCTTGTTCACGGGTTCAGAAGAACACACTGCGGGAGCTGGTTCCAGACCTCCACAATATGCTGAGGGAAGGATGAAAGTACATCATTCCGTTCTCAGTGGGGCGAGCTGAAACTGGTGTGATGAATGCAGTTGTGTGCTATGGCTTGATGGGTTGGTAGCGCAGGGTGGAAGACGGGCGAGGAGCATATCTGGGCCAGTTGAACAATGGAGCTTGTACAGAAAGCAGAGTGCTCCAAGCGTTCTGTGAATGCCTAGGCAAGGGAGGTTTTTCTTTCCTTTTTCATTTTTCCACATTGATCATGGCTCTTGGGCAAAGACAAAAAAATTGCATAGTGGGAGCATAGTGATGGTGAGGCTTTCTGGCCTCAGCCGACCTGAGGTCTCGACATTATGGGGACATAAAACGCACCAAAAAAAAAGAAGAAGAAAAATTAAAGAAGTGACAGGTACATGACACTAAATGTTAGGAGAAGAGACAGTACATTAGAAGGAAGGGAGGGATAAGACAGAGAGTGTTACGAGGAGAAGGAGAGAAAATAAGGAAACACGTTATTGGAATGAGTACATGGAGCGGAATTTGAAAATCATGGGGTGAGGCAGATATGATGCTGATACCCAGAGATGATCATGCACCCACGATCATCCGTTGTTCTTCAAACAGCCTTTGGCTGCAACTTTGAAATGTTGCAAGTTCTTGGTGCAAAATGGACCAGAGAAGACTCCGGCGGGCAGCTGGTTCCAGACGGGGAAAACTGCGCGAGGGTAGGCTCGACACAGGTTGTTTTGGGAAGGGACTGGAAGTTCATTTTGCCAGTTGGTGTGCGTGGGCGTTACATCTTTGAAACGCACTACAGGTGGAGTGGACTGTTTGGGATTGGGGCTGCTGGGGTGGCAACATCCTCTGCAGAAAGCGATGTGCATCTGGACAATGCATATTGTACAGGAGGCAAAGGTAGGGTCCCTCACCGATTAGGCGATGGCCACACTGTTGGATGGGGCGAGCCAGAGTGGTTTGTGCCCGGGCGGACAAAGCGCTTGCAGATCACACAATGACACCTGGAGTCCAGCATTCGAGAGGGATTCCGGAGGAAGCCGAGATGCTGCGATCCTCGAATAGCCATCTTGGGAACATATACCAGATCTCTTCAAGACATTGGACTTACGAGCACGTTTGAGGTGACGCAAGTAACTTATTATCCTTTTCCAGACTAATGAAGCTAAGGAAAAATGTTGATAGGAAACACCTCGGGCTCTTGAACAACGTTCTGAAAACTAATGGTAATCGCGAGTAAACTTCCGTACTTTCTCCTCAGGTGATATATAAGCAAGAGCAAATACAATGAATTATGAACTCGGATGGTGAGCCAATTAAATTTTGGTTGAAAAGGAGAAGGACAAAAAAATTTAAGAGTCATGACTAACTGTCCACCAACCACCATTTTGTCACACTCGCTGACTGTATAAGATCTGGTTACGTTGGTGGATAGTTAGTCATAACTCATAACATGTTGTCCTTCTCCTTTATCACCATAATTTAATTGGCTCACCATCCGAGTTCAACTTTGCACACCTTATGAGCCGCCATAACCTATACGGCGAAACGTACGTCGTGTGGAACAACTTGTTACTGCACATAATTAGCCTATCATACTTAAATGACACAGTGTAGTGAAGTTCAGTAGAATGTTGACGTTTCGGTTTGTCACAATTCGTCTTCGCTTAGCTTCCCTTTTCATTGTTTTCCACATAAACTTGAGCCTCCCAAGTTGGGTGGTTTGTTGCGTCGTCGAGTTGTAGTAAGGCCGGTATGTCCAATAGTCTTACTAGTTTCGTCATAATCCAGTAACATTTGGCATTCTTTGTTCCCGTGGCGCGTAGCTCGTGCTCTTCTTCGTTGCGCTTTCCTTCCCCTCTTGGACCTTTTCGAAACTGAGCCTTCCAAGTTGGAAGGTTGTTGGTTTCTGCACCTTGGAGAAGTGTTGGAGCTAGGAGTCAGGTCGCCGAATGTCTCAGTACTCCTTGTCAGTTTTGTGCCATTTTTGCCGCAACTCTGCTGTGATAGTTGCTGGGACTTCAATGTACATCACCAAGTGTGGCTCCACAGTAGCAGAACAACTAGAGGTGTCGAGCATGCAGAGGAAACGTGCTACATGCACGGTGTTGAACAGCTAGCCTAGTCGATCAACCACCGCACGGCTGCAACACACTGGACCAGACGATGTCCGACCTACCCGTAGAATCATTTGTGTCTGTTTTGCCACCTCTTGGCCAATCTGACCATGCCTGTCTACTTGCCGACTTCCAGATCCATGCATCACGCGAGCCTCCCATATCTAGAACAGTATGGAAGTGTAACAGGTAGCCGAGTGGTAGGCGCGGTGCAATCAACAAGAGTTAGTTTTATTCTACTTCGCTCAGGTACAAACCTGGGATATAATTATTAGTAAAAGAAGAAGCGGCAAATAAATGACTTTCTCTCCGGCGCACACCTAGAGGTTGACTACTTCTTCTTCGAGTTAGCTTTGTCGTTGCTATACAATCTTAATAATCTTATGAAATCAGCAATGCGCAGCAGCTTTTATGCAACAGACGCCGTACGCTTACAAACGGAGATACACTAAATATACATCAGGTAAAGTTCCGTATTAGTTCCGTATTACTTCCGTATTAGCCGGCCAGGGATACTACACCTTCCCTTACTACAGATAATCACGCCCTCGTGATTTTCAAAAATTAGGGAAGAGTTATGTACCCAGCATCAACCGGAAGATGGCAAATTATATCGGAAATGATAACGTTAAGAGTAGACAGAAGAAATGAACTGATAACAAATCATAACATAGAAGTAAAAGCACACCAGGTTCACACGATCTCTCGGGGTCAGGGAAAGAATGGTCCTCCAAACAGGACGTGAAAGACAGCCAAATTTCTAAACATCGCGGGCTCAAACTGCCAGGAAATTCACAATTTCAAAAAAATGCATTGCATCGTGGGAAATTACTCCGGTACACACCTGGAGTGTAAAAGGGGTTTCTCACACACTTCTCTCACCAGGTTACTTAGGTAAAATGTGGCTCGCTATGATCAGACGCCTACCAAACTAAACTGGATATCACACACTCGCATAAAGGAAGACTGAAGAGAACAGGGAGACTGAAGGAAGACAGGAAAGAAAATGCCATACCTGGAATCAGCGTAAGTAACCACGACTAGCTCGGCATAAGACAGGGATACTACAGAGGTATCAGCATGCAGATTGGGCCAGGCTCCGTCACTTGGTCAGAACCACCAATTGGGCAGCTATTGCTTGGATTGATCCAGACCTGTCATGCACTGGCATCTCAAAGAGGAACCTGGAGGGTATGCAGAGATTCATCCCCTCTAATACCCTGAAAACCTGTGCATTCGACCCTCTTTGGTGGATCCCTGAGTGCACTGCTGCCACAGTGAGGAAATGACGTGCATGGAGATACCTGAGAGATAACCTGCTCTGCTGAACTGGAACAACCTCTTTCTACACTGTTCACACAATGCTTCCAAACTGTGATACAGCCCAAGACATGGAATATTGCCAACATAGTCCCTATATTCAAACGGAAATCAAAGTCTCTACGCTCCAATTACCGTCCAGTTTCGCTCTTGTGTATTCTGTCCAAAGTGATGGAGACAATCATCAACAGAACAATAACTAATTTCCTCGAGTAGAACAACGTCTTCTGCACAAGACAGTTTGGATTTCGCCATGGCCATAGTGCAGCCGACCTCCTCTCCAGCCTCCACAACCAATGGCTGCATACAGCCGGGAAGAAAGGCGCAGCACGCATACTCACCATTGACATAGCCGGCACGTTTGATCGCGTATCACACCTCGGTGTGCTACACAAGTACAACGTATACGGCTTGCGTGGGCAACTGCACCAGTGGCTCAGCAGCTATCTCATTGAACGCTACCTTCAAGTGGTCATTTGTGGCCAGACATCCTTAAGGCTCTCAATTCAGACTGGAGTCCCCAAGGGCAGTATTCTGGGTCCGACTCTCTTCCTCATATACGTGAACGACTGCAAGGACCACGTACCAGCCGGTGCTGACCAAGCCTCATTCGCAGACGACACTACACTGCATGCCAACATCACCTCCACCACCCAACAAGATACCACCCAAGCCCATCTGCTAGCAGTCAACAACATCTCCCTCTGAAGTCAAGAATGGAAGATAGAAATTTGAACTCGCAAAAAAGTATTCAACTGCGTAATTCTTATTTCTGCTCATAAAAACGATCGTGCATTAGGGATAATCTGACTTACATTATTCCTTGGTTCCAACGAATGTCCAGAAGTGATAAGATATTCCACTGTGGAAACATGACCACGCCGTGCTGCATCATGTAATGGTGTGTCACCGTCCTGGAAGTAGCAGAAAATTAAAGACAAGACATGTACACACATACCCACATTCATACACATGTTGATGCACACGCACCCTTGCACGCACACACACACACACTCATGCATGCATGTACACACACACACACACACACACACACACACACACAAACACACACACACATCAAAAAACACACACACCTCAGATCCCAGATCTCAGACCTGCCCATCGCAGAAGCATTGGTAAAGAACAGCTACGTTAGACACAGCAACTAGTGATGGGATAACACACACACACACACACACACAAACACACAAACGCACACACACAAACGCACACACACACTTTTTTTTACAAGATAACCACAAACTATCATGGTGCAAACGCCGGCAAAAACGCACAGAGATGCATATAGCGATGGCAGCCGAAGCAGTGGAGGGGGGGGGGCAAGAGCAGCTGAACCGAACCGACCAGGGGTCTCGGCCTTAGCACTGCTCATGCGCGCCAAACAGAAAAATAGAAAAAATGAGCAGGAGCACTACAAAGCAAATGTGAAACAAGGGTGGCAGCACGATCACGGAATGTTGTTCAATTGGAGGAAAAAAGTTGAGGTTCAGGTACACCATACATTGACTGTATACGCTCAGCAGCAGGTATCCGAAATCATACACACACGCACACGCAAGAGCAGCTAAACCGACCAGGGGTCTCGGCCTCAGCACTGCTCATGCGCGCCAAACAGAAAAATAGAAAAAATGAGCAGGAGCACTACAGAGCAATTGTGAAATAAGGGTGGCAGCACGGTCACGGAATGTTGTTCAATGGAAGGAAAAAGGTTGAGGTTCAGGTACACCATACATTGACTGCATACGCCCAGCAGCAGGTATCCGAAATCATACACACACGCACGTGCGCGCACACACACACACACACGCACACGCGAACAGCCACACACACACACACACACACACGGAAGTATTACACACACACGTACTATACACACACATTCACACACACACACACACACACACCAGTACTATACACACAGACACACACACACACACACACACACACACACACACACACACACACACACACACACACACACACTACTACTATACTATCAATCAGCTACCCCTTGGGGTCACGCCGCCCTCCACTCAGAGAACTGAGCGCAAGGTGAGGGGCAGTGGCGCAAACAAAACAGAAAGTACAGCAAAATGAATTGAAAAAAAGGAAATCAAAACAAGCTGCCATATTGATGGAAAGGGACTCACAAACAGAGGAAGGAAATATCACAAACCAGATGAACAGTCTGCTGTAGGTCCACTATAACATGCAACGACTGAAGAAAGGAACAATATTAATGTGAACATGATGTTCTGTTCAACAATAACGTCTGTACTGCTTCGGCCTTCATGCACCAGGAAAGCACAATCTTGAGCTGGAGGGTGGGCACCGAACGTCCCACAAGGGCTCCACAAGACGTACTTTCACGAAACGACGACGAGGAGTATGCGCAGCAAGCTAACATCACAACACCATCGCCGCACGACGACTGGCCACTCAGGTCCAAACAACACGACAAATTCACAATTCCAGCTATCACCGCGCAGGAATAAATTGTTGCGAGTGTGACCTGTATCCTTTTTCATCCAGGAATCCACTTGTTTTGCCGAACGCCACTCAGCATTGTTTCAGGCTGGGGATTGATCCGAGGGCTCGCCACGCCACTGCGGAGGATGCGGAAGGGGCGCAAGAAGACGGTGACGGCAACAAATTACCCGCCCTGGTCGTCAGCTCACTGAATGCCCTTCCGCGCGAGCGAAACCGGCTGCAAGGCATGAAAAGCCTACTGCCAGTCAATACCCAGGGACGACCCTGACCAGAAGGCCAAGGCCGCCCCGTGGAGGAGGCCAACAAAGAGAAAACCAGGAGCTAACAAATCTGCTTCCTCTCCGCGAAAATATTTCACACACACACACACACACACACACACACACACACACACATACACACACACACACACCTCACACACACACACACACACACACACACACACACACACACACACACACACAAGTACTATATACACACACACACACAAGTACTATATACACACACACACACACTATACACACACACACACACACACTGTACACACACGCACACACACACACGCACGCACACACACGCACACACACACACACACACACAGATCAAAGGTGCGTAGAGGACCAATGCCAGTCAGCAGATCGCAGATACTTATGAACGCCTTCTTTGAACTGCTGGAGGCAAGGTAGAGTAAGTGGTGCTGTGATGAGCTCTGGAGGAAGGCCATTCCACTCCTCAACAATGGCGGACGGAAATGATCGCTGTACGCTGTTGCGTGAGTGACGGTTGTGGGGCATGGCAAACTGCAATTCATGGCAAATCCGGCTCTGCTGACGAGTGCGAGGATGCCCTTGCAGCTCTGGTGCAACGGCAGGGATCATTGCTCGCAGTGGTGAGCTAGTTGGGAGGCACTGGAGCTTATATAAGTACGTGTGAGCAGCAACAGCATGGCGGAGGGCCAGACTTGGGAGCCATAACTCACGAGAGATGATCTTGAGAGCTCGTAACTGAACTGCATCGAGCTGGCGAAGGGTTGTAGTGGCAGCCCACATCCAGACCAACGGGCGGTATTCCAGTACTGGTCTGATGAAGCCTTTTTAGACCCGCTCTCTTCCACGAACATCAAGGATGGGGGCAGCTCTGTTCAGGAAGTGTAACCGCTGGCGAGCACTTACGGCTACAGAGCGCAAATGCTGGTGGAAAGACAATTGTGTGTGGAACTGGACTCCTAGGAGCTTGAGCTCTGCTTCCTCCACAACTAGTACTCCATCGAAGGAGATGGCTGGGAGCTGCCCACGTGGCCGATGGTGATCGATGGTGAGGGTCTGGGATTGGTGGGCTCAAATGAGATCTTCCAGGCTTTGCCCCAGGCGGAGAGGTCATCCACTGCATGCTGCAAAACACGGCTTTGTTCATTCACGTCTGCGCCCACTGCGAGACACTGATACAGCGTGGTGTCGTCCGCATAGACAGCGAGATCTACGCCCTCTCCGAGAGTAGTGTCACTGTCATTCACGTATAACAAGAACAGGGTAAGCCCCAGTATACTTACTTGAGGAACACCAGCGGTAATGGGAAAGACATTAGACTCATGGCCAGATACGACTGCACGGAGATGCCGAGCTGATAGGTAGTCGGTCAACCAGGTTAAAAGGTGGCCCCTGAGCCCATAGACAGCAGCCTTGTGAATCACACCTTTGTGGGACACCTTATCAAATGCTCCAGCTATGTCTATTGCAAGAACACGGGCTGAGCCTCCCGAACCAGCAGCTCTACTCCATTGCTGATGTAGGAGCGTCAGGATATCTGCAGTGCCAAGGCGTCGGCGGAATCCATATTGCTTTGCAGACAGAACATTTTGGCGATCTAGAAAGTTCATGATTGTGAGGTTCACAATGCCCTACATTACCTTTGAGATAATGTGGAGTAGGGACACTGGTTGGTAGTGGCTGATGGGTGAACGGGAGTTCTTCTTGTGAACTGGAACTATTCTGGCCTCTTTCCAGTCTGCCGGTTGTCTTCCAATAGAGAAACATGTGGCAAAGAGGCGTGCAGGGGGGGGGGGGGGGGCAGCAAGCTCGTTTGCACACGTCACGAGGACACAAGCTGGGATGTTTTCAGGTCCTGTTGCTTTGGAGGTGTCAAGCGGAAGGAGGGCTCGGGCTACAGCTGGTTCCCTGATATTCACTTGGTGCAAGGGGGCGGTAGACTTAGGCTGTACATGTGGGAGAGGCTCATCCTCGAAATCATCCACAAGAGAGCATTTCCCAGCAAAATCCTTCCCAAACGCCTCAGCTTTGCTACTATTGGTGGAGTGTTAATTGCCATCAAGATCTATGATAGTAGCTATGCCAGAGTTGCGTCCATGGCCACTGGCTTGCTTCAGAGTTTTCCACCACTCTTTATCGTTTCCACAACCTGCTTGCAGTCGAGCTCGAAGACGCTGACGGTGGATTGACTTTGCAGCAGAAATGCGGAGGCGGGCATTTGTGCAGGCTATCTTGTATGTGCTCTGATTAGCAACACAAGGTTGTGAGTGCCAATGCCGCCAAGGTCTTTGCTTCTCTTTGACAGCGTCAGAGCATTCCGGTGCCCACCCTGGTTTATCAGATGGGCGTGCTACAAGTCTCCGAGATGGTATGAACTTCTGCATACCCAGAAGAATGTGGCTAGTCACCGCCCGGGTGTATTCATCAACATCAGGTGAGTGCAGTGCGTCCCAATCTGTGGTTCAGTAGAAGTGCTGTAGGCGAGGCCAGTCTGCTTTCTTGTAGCGCCAGACGGTTCTCCGCGTGCTCTTCTCTCTCTGCAGCTGAGAACTACATGTAGCTATGATGACAGCAAGGTCAGACTTGCCAATTGGGGGCAGTACCTGAATGTGGTCCAGGTCTGCCGCTAGGGTTTATCAGGTGTTAGTGGCCGTCGTGAGTTCCTTTCGGGAACGGATACGATAATTTACTTTTTTTTTACCTGAATGTGGACGGGGTCTTGGAAGTCCGTCATGACCAGGTCCAACGTGTTAGCATCGTGGGTGGGTTCCAGTACATGTTGGGTGAGACCAGGCAGTGTGCACATGTCCTCTGCAGCTTCACCAGCAACGCTCGTCCTGGTGCTGTGGAGCCAAGCTCGGTTGTGCACATTGAAATCGCCGGCAATAATGATGTTAGATCCTTGCTGCCGCACTCTGTCAATTGTGCTATCAATATACTCAATCATGGAGATGTCGCTGTCAGAACAGGAGCCTGGCCGGTAAGCCGCACACACCATTACGTTGTTGCCTGATTGTAGTTGCACAGTAATCCATATTACCTCCAGGTCACCGCAGCTCACCTGCTCCAGATGTCTGTAGGCCAGACTGGACCGCAACCACACAGCTACTTCTTCACCCTGTCATGTACGGTCACGACGGATGGATGGTTGGTTGCCCGGCTGCATGGCATCCACAATCGTACATTTCTCTGCCGTGAACTTCGTCTTCGTGACAATGGCAATGTCTGGGAGGTGTGTGGTGACTACGTGCTGGAATTCACCAAGCTTAGAAATCAGGCCAAATGCATTAGTTAGAAGTAGTTTACACCTAGGGTCGCCCAGTGCTGCCATCATTCTTTATCATTGGTCGGCAAAGTTGGTGCGCAGCCAGGCTGAGCTGACCCTGGCGCCATTTTGTGACTGTCGGATGTGTGGAAGGTCCACCTCCTGCAGTAAAGTGGCCTTGGCCAGAAGTTGGCAGCCAGCAGGATATGCAGGGAGCTGGCATCACCATCGCTGTTGCAGATATGCAGCCGCTATCATTGACATGCATGCTAGAGGTATGGAGCACTACTGGTGTGTCGGAGTTGACGGCCCTGCTACGCAAATCAACAAATTGGCGTAACCGGTCTTCAGTTGTCTCCCTGCTGAGATTACCAACATACACGACAGCTCTCTTTGCTCTGTGGGGCTCATCTGTAATGAGTTTCCATGGATCGTCGGAGATAGGCTGCAACACCTTTGTGCTCTTGTTGCGCTTTCGTCTCCGTGGCTGCTGAAAACCGTCATTCGCGTCACTCTCGCTCACGCTGTCCACATTGTGGCCAGGACTAGCTGCTGGGCGAGCATCATTTTCAAATTCAGCACGTGGCGCATCGGATGCTGGACCTTGGTTCAGCGCGCTGGTAGATCTACTCGAGCTCGAACTCCTGCTACACGGCCTGCAGGCTGTGCGGGGGTCAGTACGGGTACGATCACGGTTCGTAGAACGTCCTGGCTGGCAATGCTGAGGAGCTTTCGCAGCGGCAATGGCGGATTCTTTGAGAGAAGCTACCTCCTCCTTCAGCTTAGATACTTGTCTGGATAGCTCATCGAACCTATTGTTCAGGCGATCCTCACGATCGGCGGCCTCGGAGACAAGTGCGTCCAGACTTTTTAGCACTGCCGATACATCCGACTCGAGACTAGGCAGGGAGCCCAACATTTTCGTCTCAGATTCAGTCAAGGCTGATACACGATAGTTAGTTCTCATGGTAGCTGCGGGCATGGCAAGTTTCCGACACTACTCTACTTCTAATCACTGATCTAGTCTACTTCCAGTCCGGCCTGATGCCGGCTGGGCTGCAATAAAGGGTATAAAAGGAGAGCCCGAAAAAAGCGTGCCTCACTTTTCAAAAAAAAACACACACACATTAACTACAACATGCAGAAACTTGCGGTACGGGGGAGTGCCGGCCATCGGAGTGAGAGGCTACGGAGAGAAATGCGTAGACACGGCGGAAGCAGAATGCTGGCGGATCCAAGAATGTACAACAGAGGATTCAGGGTCGGCCGGCAGACACTGAAAGAGTAGAATGTTGGCGGAGCCACGCTTCTAAAAGAGTAGTTGGAAATGAGCGTGGGCAACACCCCATGATTTATTCACTTTATCAAAGTAAATTTGTAAAGAGAAATGGAAGGTGGGAGGGTAAAACAGTACGAGCAAACAGGAATAATCCACATACAGAACAGATCGAAATATATAGTCAGGCAAACTCTAGCAAGACACTTCGAGTGCGACATCGTACGAATGTCGAATGTCGCCCAGGTTGAGCGCCACATACAACTGCCATGGTGATGCCACGTCGCACGCCTCCCACATTGGAGTTGAGCACCACGCACGAATGCCACGTTGAGAGACACATTCAATGTAAAGTAGAGAGTCACGTTCAATGTCACGTAGAGCACCAAGCGACGTAGAGTACCAGATGTGCATGCACTATGCTTTTTTGGTCAACATGATCACTGTTATGTGCAGAGCCAGCAGCAAAGCATTTGCACGCAGTCACTGCACTATCAATCATAGCAGCATAGATTGAGCGGTAGGATTAAGCTGTGTGCATCCATTAATCTGCATTATCACCATAATGCTACACACACTTCTTCTTTATTCTTTTTCTTTCCTTCTTTTCTCTTCTTCCTTTGCTGAGAGCCTTCTGTTCCCATATTTTCTTTTCATCTGTGTCCCCATTCCTGGATTACTTGGACTTCATTTGCTTCCTTGTCATTGGACATGTTCAGTCCGTTCGGTTTGCGAATTCAAATAAACACAACCAACCAACCAACCGCACGCACGCACGCACACAAACACCTTGAACCTTGAACGTGCCCATTGCCGATGGCAATGACAGCGAAGGGACTATCTGCTAGCTTTGCAGTACGGAGCATGGCGCTTGAGGTCCCCGGGACGACGGCAGACCTTTCCACATGCGCAGCGGAAGCCAGAGTCAGGGTCAGGAGGAGCACGGGCGGGAGGACGACGATTAGCAATCTGCCTCCAGGCAGAGCGATCCTGGGCAGCCTCAAACCAGCAGTCAGAAGGCACGGGGGGGGGGATGATGGAGCGGAAATCATCCATGATGACGTCTCACCACCGCTTGCGTGAACCATGGCGAGGGCGTGTTGCAGGGAGCTCCCTAAACAAAACTCGCTTCGGCATGCGGTCGTCGTTCATCCGGCCAACATGGCCAAGCCAACGCAGTCGATATTCCCGGATGATGTCCGCGACGTCACAGTAAATGCCGAGGGTTCGGGCCATGGTAACGGAGGTTACGCGGTTGTCCCACTGGTCCCGCCTGGATACGCCAACGATGATGCAACCACACTAGTGATGAAAGGTGTTGAGAGAGCGCAGGTCCGGTGCCTTCGGTGTCCACGTCTCTGCTCCGTACACACACACACACACACACACACACACACCTTGAACCTTGAAACTGCCACCTTAAGGTGATCCAGTGCCTCAAAGAGGCAAGGAGGGCAGAGTTACTTCTTGCATTTGTGTTGAGCCAGGTACTGGGGACGTGTGAACTTCCGAGAGCAGGTCGGGCATGGGATGGTGCGGCGTTTCGAGCCAGAGCTGCATGTTCTGAGGCTGCAGTTGTACTAGTCTTACTAGTTTAGTCATCATCCAGTAACATTTTGCATTCTTTGTTGCCGTGGCGCGTAGCTCGTGCTCTTCTTCGTTGCGCTTTCCTTCCCCTCTTGGACCTTTCCGAACCTGAGCCTTCCAAGTTGGAAGGTTGTTGGTTTGTGCGCCTTGGAGGAGTGTTGGAGCTAGGAGTCAGGTCGCCGAATGTCTCAGTACTCCTTGTCAGTTTTGTACCATTTGCCGCAACTCTGCTATGATAGTTGCTGGGACTTCAATGTACATCACCAAGTGTGGCTCCACAGTAGCAGAACAACTAGAGGTGTCGAGCATGCAGAGGACACGTGCTACATGCACGGTGTTGAACAGCTAGCCTAGTCGATCAACCACCGCACGGCTGCAACACACTGGACCAGATGATGTCCGACCTACCCGTAGAATCATTTGTTTCTGTTTTGCCACCTCTTGGCAAATCTGACCATGCCTGTCTACTTGCCGACTTCCAGATCCGTGCATCACGCGAGCCTCCTATATCAAGAACTGTATGGAGGTATCAGCATGCAGATTGGGCCAGGCGCCGTCACTTCGTCAGAACCACCAATTGGGCAGCTATTGCTTGGACTGATCCATACCTGTCATGCAATGGCATCTCAGAGAGGAACCTGGAGGGTATGCAGAGATTCATCCCCTCTAATACCCTGAAAACCTGTGCATTCGACCCTCCATGGTGGACCCCTGAGTGCACTGCTGCCACAGTGAGGAAATGACGTGCATGGAAATACCTGAGAGATTACCCGTCTGACGACGATCGACAGTCAGCTTACCAAGATGCTAGGCTCTCAACGGTTGCCTGTCTCAAAACTGCGAGAGTGCTTTCATGGCGAAACTGAGACAGAAAATGACCTCAAAGCAGCTGCTACCCAGTGTTGAAAACATGCCCAAGACATGGAATATTGCCAACATAGTCCCTATATTCAAACGGAAATCAAAGCGTCTGCCCTCCAATTACCGTCCTGTTTCGCTCTTGTGTATTCTGTCCAAAGTGATGGAGGCAATCATCAACAGAACAATAACTAATTTCCTCGAGTCGAACAACGTCTTCTCCACAAGACAGTTTGGATTTCGCCATTGCCATAGTGCAGCCGACCTCCTCTCCAGCCTCCACAACCAGTGGTTGCATACAGCCGGGGAGAAAGGCGCAGCACGCATACTCACCATTGACATAGCCGGCGCGTTTGATCGCGTATCACACCCCGGTGTGCTACACAAGTACAACGTATACGGCCTACGTGGGCAACTGCAACAGTGGCTCAGCAGCTACCTCATTGAACGCTACCTTCAAGTGGTCATTTGTGGCCAGACATCATCAAAGCTCCCAATTCAGACTGGAGTCCCCCAGGGCAGTATTCTGGGTCCGACTCTCTTCCTCATATACTTGAACGACTGCGAGGACCACGTACCAGCCGGTGCTGACTTAGCCTCATTCGCAGACGACACTACACTGCATGCCAACATCACCTCCACCACCCAAGCCCTCCAGCTAGCAGTCAACAACATCTCCCTCTGAAGTCAAGAGTGGAAGATAGAAATTTGAACCAGCCAAATCCCAAGCACTGACTGTTAGCTTCCACTGCACCCAATGGAACATGCCACAGATTGATTTCAACGGATCTAACCTGAGGGAACAAGAGGAGCTCAGGCGTCAGTTTTGATGGTCAGCTTACCTTCCGGCGCCACCTTCGTATCGTAGCCCTCCGGGCAACACAGCGACTTGGCGATTGGTGTTAGGCTTTCAACCTTTTAGACGTGCCCGGTCGCATCCAAGCCTACAATGCCTTTGTGCGCCCAGTGATGGAGTACTGCCCCATCGTCTGGATGTTAGCAGCCCCATCCCATCTTGCAAGACTCGACGGTGTGCAAACCCGGGCCATCCAAACCATCTCCCCAATGTTTTGGCTACCGAGTCTTGCTCTTCGTCGGATGGTTGCAGCACTTTGCCTCCTCGACAAGATGGATTGTCCAGACGCACATCCCCTTCTACAGAGGATGCTGCCATCCCAGCAACCCCAACACCAAACAGTCCACTTCACCCGTAGTACGATTTAGAGATGTTATGCCCATGCACACCAACTGGCAAATGAACTTCCAGTCCGTTCCCGAAACAACCTGTGCAGAGCCTACCCTGACACAGTTGTCCCCGTCTGGAACCAGCTGCTCCCCGGAGTCTTTTCTGGTCCATTCTGCACCAAGAACTTGCAACATTTAAAGGTTGCAGCCAACTATTCTTTGAAGACCAACCACTGGTCGTGGGCACATGACCATCTCTGAGTATCAGCATCATATCTGCCTCACCCCATGACTTTTAAATTCCGCTCCAAATTCTCCTCCCAATAACAACTGTTCTTCTTTTCTCTCATTCTCCACCTAAAACTGGCTGTGTGATCTGTTCCTCCTTGAAATGTCCTGTCTCTCCTCCTAACATTTCGTATCATGTACCTGTCACTCCTTTCATTTGTTTCTTCTTCCTTCTTTTTGGTGTGTTTTATGTCCCCATGACGTCGAGACCTCAGGTTGGCTGAGGGCAAAAAGCCTTACCATTTTTTGTCTTTGCCTGTGAGCTGTGTGTCATTGTAAATAAATAAATAAATGGTCATTGACTGTATAAGGTCTGGTTACGTTGATGGACAGTTAGTCATAACTCGGAAAATTTTTTTCCTTCTCCTTTTTCACAATATATTACATTATGTACAGCAATGTAGTGATAACACCAGGTCAAAGCAGAATAGCTAAAAACAACGATGATTAATACGTGACCAATATACATCATGCCTATACATAATTCATTGTTCTTGCTCTCATTTGCTCATGCCGCTATATTTCCTTGTTGATGCGGAAGGAGACAATGTACGGGAGAAGGTACGTCACAACATGAAGAGAAGACACGGAAGTATACTCGCAAAAAAATATTCAACTGCGTAAGTCTTCTTTCTGCTCATAAAAACGAGCATGCATCAGGGATAATCTGACTTACATTATTCCTTGGTTCCAACGAATGTCCAGAAGTGATAAGATATTCCACTGTGGAAACATGACCATTATATGCTGCATAATGTAATGGTGTGCTACCAAACTGGAAGTCGCAGCAAATTAAAGACAAGACATGTACACACATACCCACATTCATACACATGTTGATGCACACGCACCCTTGCACACACACACACACACACACACACACACACACACACACACACACACACACACACACACACACACATGCATGCATGCACACACACACAGACACACACACACACACACACACAAACACACACACATCCAAAAAAACACACACACACCTCAGATCCCAGATCTCAGACCTGCCCATCGCAGAAGCAATGGTAAAGAACAGCTACGTTAGACACAGCAACTAGTGATGGGATAACACACACACACACAAACACACACACACACACACACTTTTTTTACAAGATAACCACAAACCATCATGGTGCAAACGCCGGCAAAAACGCACAGAGATACACATAGCGATGGCAGCCGAAGCAGTGGAGGCGGGGCAAGAGCAGCTAAACCGACCAGGGGTCTCGGCCTCAGCACTGCTCATGCGCGCCAAACAGAACAATACAAAAATAGAAAAAATGAGCAGGAGCACTACAGAGCAAATGTGAAATAAGGGTGGCAGCACGGTCACGGAATGTTGTTCAATGGGAGGAAAAAAGATGAGGTTCAGGTACACCATACATTGACTGCATACACCCAGCAGCAGGCATCCGAAATCATACACACTCACACGCACGCGCGCGCGCACACACACACGCACACGCCAACAGCCACACACACACACACACGGAAGTATTACACACACACACACGTACTATACACACACACACACATCACACACACACACACACACACACACACACACACACACACACACACACACACACACACACACACACACACACACATCACACACACACACACACACACACAAGTACTATATATACACACACACACACTATACACACACACAAGTACTATATACACACACACTCACACACACGCACACACGCACGCACACACACACACACACACACACACACACACTACTGCTACGTACTACTGCGTACAACTGCCACAAATGGCCACGTCGCTCCCAGAAGCGGGAGACAACAGCGAGAAAGGAAAAAGAAACAAGGAGAGTAATTGAGGTGAAAGGGGACCGTTCTACACACAGCTAGTGTTTCTGTCTTCGGTGGCGGGTGAGGTCCTGCGGGCGGGAGAATCGTTCGCTACATAGGCTGCATTGAATGAGCAGATTAGTTCTCTGGTCCTTTCGCAGTCGTTTGCCTCGAGTACAATTATGGCGGTTAAAACCAGCCTGACTCTTCATGCAGCGATCACAGGTCGAGCAATGGTGCTGGCAGCAGTCCAAATTCAGGCTGCATCTCGTTGAAACAGCTGGTATTTCGTCCGATGTCTGACGCTCCACACAACGATGAACTGCAAAACCGCCAGCGCTTTGAAACCAGCGGTCACAAACTCCACAGTGACGGGCCCCAGGCTGCTGGGCAACAGATAAGGACCGTACAGCTGAGCACTTGTGACGGTGAATCCCACGAGCAGTGAATGATCGGCTGCAAACCTTGCAGGTGACTCTGTTGTTGTTGCACTCCACGAGATCATCCGGAGTCTTTGCAATTGCCTCGAAACGAAGATCACGTGCGACAAGGTCTTTCCATCGCAGTCGTGGCCCACAGGCTGGGCGTGGATCTGAGAAGAAGCTGTACAGTATCAGCTTCGGAAGCCGGTTATCTGGCATTCTGGCGACATGCCGAAGCCACTGCAGACGGTGGTGTCTGACGATATCAGATGGCAGTGCCATATCACCCCAGCGTCTTCGCAGCTCCTGGTTGTTGACATGCTGCAGCTGTTGATCGAGCCGGGACACACCCAGAATGAACCTGAGGGAGCGGTGGTGGAAGTTGTTGATGGCAACCATGTCTCTCTTCAGCGGAGTCCAGCACTCACAGGCATAGAGCAATGTGGACAGAACGCAAACATCGTAAAGATGGCGCTTGGTGGCGATGGAAAGGTTTCGGTCAAGAAAGACACGGCGCATAAGGTCGAAAGCTGCCGCTGCCTTACCGAGTCTTGTGGCCACATCTGCAGATGAGCGGGTGTCAGCAGTTATCACAGAGCCAAGATACACAAAGGATTTGACACTTTCGATCTCCTCCGGACCAACAAAGAGCGGCAGGCGATCAGCACATGATAAATTTGCACCAACGGCCATGAATTTGGTCTTCGCTGTACTCAGAGTCAAGCCGAAGGAAGAAGCAACGTGGCTGAACAGCTCCAAAGCCAGTTGAGCTGACTCACGGGATGGTGCAAGTAGTGCTGCATCATCTGCAAACTCCAGGTCGTTGACCGATGTCGTGCCATTTTGACGGGTTCGCTTGGGAAATAGATTGCCACTTCCATGGATTGAAGATATCAGGGACACACCGTTAACACCAGCTGCTGCTATAGCTGAACGCCATGCTTCCAACACAAGACCAAAGTACAGGTTAAACAACAGTGGGGCCATAACGCACCCTTGCCGCAAACCATTCTCAACCGAGATGTTCCCAGACACATCACCATCAACCCGAACAGCAGCCTGCATGCCTGAATGGAAGCCGTCAATCAGGCACACCATACACCTCAAGGGCCAGCAACAGTGCAGCGCGTGGTACCGAGTCGTACGCCTTGCGGAGATCGATGAAAACGAGAAAGGCCTTACAGCGGTGCTCGAATGCCTTCTCGACTACCTGTCGCACGCAAAAGATGGCATCTGTGCCGGATCGCCCGCGCCGAAAACCACATTGGCTTTCAGGGAGATGTGCCTCAGCAAGAGGTTGCAGCCGGTCCTGAATAACACGTGCGAGAAGCTTCCCGACGACGTCCAATAGGGCTATTCCCCTCCAGTTGTCACACTTGCTCAAGTCACCATTTTTTGGAATAGGGACGAGCACAGCATCTTTCCACTCCTGAGGCACAGATGACGCTGACCAGCATGTGGAGAAGAGTGCATCCAGGTGTGGCCGAAGAACAGTCGTGCTTCAACAGCTCAGCAACGATGAGAGACAAACCAGGCGACTTGCCGTTGGCCAGATGATGGAGAGCGCACTCAATATCCACAGCTGTTGGAGGGCAAGCCAGGCTGTCGTCAACTTCCCGGCAGGACAACTGCTGGAAGACAGAGACATCGAACACACTAATGACATTGAGAACACGGGTGAAATGTTGCTGCCAGCAAACACGCTCTTCCTCCGCTGACACACACAGGGTTCCATCAGATTTGCGAATGTAATGAGAGGCCACAGGTTTCATACCATTGTAGCAGCGCTGGATGTCCCGGATGGCTGACCAGACGCGCTCCCCACTGAACTTGCCAGACTGTGCCATATCCGCCTTTCTTTGCAACAAGACACGCTTTGTCGTTCGAACTGCAGTACGCGCTGCACCACGGGCCTTTCGGAAAGCTGAGAGGTCAGCGGGATCAGCAGACTGAAGCCACTGGGCATAGGCACGGTTTCGATGTTGCAGCTTGGGTTCAAGGATTGTTGCGCTGTCTGCAAACCAGTCAGGCTGACGTCGAGATTTCCGTGCAGGGATGGAAGCTTCGGCAGCATCAACAATCGCCGACTTGATAGGCTGCCAGGTGTCTTCATGGGTGACGTGACACGATTTCAGCCGATCACCAAGAGCACTTCGGTACACTGCATTGTTGCACTCAACAACTTCCCGCTCCTCCTCACTCATACCCGTACACGTCTTCTCTCAACTGGGCCATCACAATTCACCAGACTGCGGACATTCCACGAGCCAAATTTTATCCACGACCTCCATCTCCTCTTTCTCCTCGTCTCCTTTCTGGCCATTGTACTAAGGGCTTACTCACACACACACACACACACACACACACACACACACACACACACACACACACACACACACACACACACACACACACACACACACACACACACACACACACACACACACACACACACACACACACACACACACACACACACACACACACACACACACACACACACACACACACACACACACACACACACACACACACACACACACACACACACACACACACACACACACACACACACACACACACACACACACACACACACACACACACACACACACACACACACACACACACACACACACACACACACACACACACACACACACACACACACACACACACACACACACACACACACACACACACACACACACACACACACACACACACACACACACACACACACACACACACACACACACACACACACACACACACACACACACACACACACACACACACACACACACACACACACACACACACACACACACACACACACACACACACACACACACACACACACACACACACACACACACACACACACACACACACACACACACACACACACACACACACACACACACACACACACACACACACACACACACACACACACACACACACACACACACACACACACACACACACACACACACACACACACACACACACACACACACACACACACACACACACACACACACACACACACACACACACACACACACACACACACACACACACACACACACACACACACACACACACACACACACACACACACACACACACACACACACACACACACACACACACACACACACACACACACACACACACACACACACACACACACACACACACACACACACACACACACACACACACACACACACACACACACACACACACACACACACACACACACACACACAAAGATCACAGGTGGGTAGATGCCCAATGCCAGTCAGCAGATCGCAGATACTTATGAACGCCTTCTTTGAACTGCTGGAGGCGAGGTAGAGTAAGTGGTGCTGTGATGAGCTCTGGAGGAAGGCGATTCCACTTCTCAACGATGGCGGACGAAAATGATCGCTGTTCGCTGTTGCGTGAGTGACGATTGTGGGGCATGGCAAACTGCAATTCATGGCAAATCCGGCTCTGCTGACGAGTGCGAGGATGCCCTTGCAGCTCTGGTGCAACTTCAGGGATCATTGCTCGCAGTGGTGAGCTAGTTGGGAGGCACTGGAGCTTGTATACGTACGTGTGAGCAGCAACAGCAGGGCGGAGGGCCAGACTTGGGAGCCATGACTCCCGAGAGATGATCTTGAGAGCTCGTAACTGAACTGCATCGAGCTGGCAAAGAGTTGTAGTGGCAGCCCCAATCCAGACCAACGGGCACTATTGAACTATTCCATTACTGGTCCGACGAAGCCTTTGTAGACCCGCTGTCTTCCACGAACATCAAGGATGGGGGCAGCTCTGTTCAGGAAGTGTAACCGCTGGCGAGCACTTACGGCTACAGAGCGCAAATGCTGGTGGAAAGACAACTGTGTGTCGAACTGGACTCCTAGGAGCTTGAGCTCTGCTTCCTCCACAACTGGTACTCCATCGAAGGAGATGGCTGGGAGCTGCCGACATGGCCGATGGTGATCAATGGTGAGGGTCTGGGATTGGTGGGCTCAAATGAGATCTTCCAGGCTTTGCCCCAGGCGGAGAGTCATCCACTGCAAAACAGTAGACAGCAGCCTTGTGAATCACACCTTTGTGGGACACCTTATCAAATGATCCAGCTATGTCTATTGCAAGAACACGGGCTGAGCCTCCCGAACCAGCAGCTCTACTCCATTGCTGATGTTGGAGCGTCAGGATATCTGCAGTGCCAAGGCGTCGGCGGAATCCATATTGCTTTGCAGACAGAACATTATGGCGATCTAGAAAGTTCATGATTGTGAGGTTCACAATGCCTTCCATTACCTTTGAGATAATGTTGAGTAGGGACACTGGTTGGTAGTGGCTGATGGGTGAACGGGAGTTCTTCTTGTGAACTGGAACTATTCTGGCCTCTTTCCACTCCCCCTTTGTCTTCCAATAGAGAAACACGTGGCAAAGAGGCGTGCTGGGGGGGGGGGGGGGGCAGCATGCTCGTTTGCACACGTCACGAGGACACAAGCTGGGATGTTTTCAGGTCCTGTTGCTTTGGAGGTGTCAAGCGGAAGGAGGGCTCGGGCTACAGCTGGTTCCCTGATATTCACTTGGTGCAAGGGGGCGGTAGACTTAGGCTGTACATGTGGGAGAGGCTCATCCTCGAAATCATCCACAAGAGAGCATTTCCCAGCAAAATCCTTCCCAAACGCCTCAGCTTTGCTACTATTGGTGGAGTGTTAATTGCCACCACGATCCATGATAGTAGGTATGCCAGAGTTGCGTCCATGGCCACTGGCTTGCTTCAAAGATTGCCAGCACTTTTTATCGTTTCCACAACCTGCTTGCAGTCGAGCTCGAAGACACTGACAGTGGATTGACTTTGCAGCAGAAATGCGGAGGCGGGCATTTGTGCAGGCTATCTTGTATGTGCTCTGATTAGCAACACAAGGTTGTGAGTGCCAATGCCGCCAAGCTCTTTGCTTCTCTTTGACAGCGTCAGAGCATTCCGGTGTCCATCATGGTTTATCAGATGGGCGTGCTACAAGTCTCCTAGATGGTATGAACTTCTGCATACCCAGAAGAATGTGGCTAGTCACCGCCCGGGTGTATTCATCAACATCAGGTGAGTGCAGTGCGTCCCAATCTGTGGTTCAGTAGAAGTGCTGTAGGCGAGGCCAGTCTGCTTTCTTGTAGCGCCAGACGGTTCTCCGCGTGCTCTTCTCTCTCTGCAGCTGAGAACTACATGCAGCTATGATGACAGCATGGTCAGACTTGCAAATTGGGGGCAGTACCTGAATGTGGTCAAGGTCTGCCGCTAGGGTTTATCGGGTGTTAGCGGCCGTCGTGAGTTCCCTTCGGGAACGGATTTCATAATTTACTTTTTTTTTACGTGAATGTGGACGGGGTCTTGGAAGTCCGTCATGACCAGGTCCAACGTGTTAGCATCGCGGGTGGGTTCCAGTACATGTTGGGTGAGACCAGGCAGTGCGCACATGTCCTCTGCAGCTTCACCAGCAACGCTCGTCGTGGTGCTGTGGAGCCAAGCTCGGTTGTGCACATTGAAATCGCCGGCAATAATGATGTTAGATCCTTGCTGCCGCACTCTGTCAATTGTGCTATCAATATGCTCGATCATGGAGATGTCGCTATCAGAACACGAGCCTGGCCGGTAAGCGGCACACACCACTACGTTGTTGCCTAATTATAGTGGCACAGTTATCCATATTACCTCCAGGTCACCGCAGTTCACCTGCTCCAGATGTCTGTAGGCCAGACCGGACCGCAACCACACAGCTACTCCTCCACCAGGTCATGTACGGTCACGAAGGATGGGCGTTTGGTAACCTGGCAGCATGGCATCCACAATCGTACATTTCTCTGCCGTGAACTTCGTCTCCGTGACAATGGCAATGTCTGGGAGGTGTGTGGTGACTACGTGCTGGAATTCACCAAGCTTAGACATCAGGCCAAATGCATTAGTTAGAAGTAGTTTACACTTAGTGTCGCACAGTGCTGCCATCATTCTTTATCATTGGTCGGCAAAGTTGGTGCGCAACCAGGCTGAGCTGACCCTGGTGCCGTCTTGTGACTGTCGGATGTGTGGAAGGTCCACCTCCTGCAGTAAAGTGGCCTTGGCCAGAAGTTGGCAGCCAGCAGGATATGCAAGGAGCTGGCATCCACCATCTCTGTTGCAGATATGCAGCCGCTATCATTGATATGCATGCTAGAGGTATAGAGCACTACTGGTGTGTCGGAGTTGACGGCCCTGCTACGCAAATCAACAAATTGGCGTAGCCGGTCTTCAGTTGTCTCCCTGCTGAGATTACCAACATACACGACAGCTCCCTTCGCTCTGTGGGGCTCATTTGCAATGAAATTCCATGCATCGTCGGAGATGGGCTGCAACACCTTTGTGCTCTTGTTGCGCTTTCGTCTCCGCGGCTGCTGAAACCCGTCATCCGCGTCACTCTCGCTCACCCTGTCCACATTGTGGCCAGGACTGGCTGCTGGGCGAGCATCATTTTCAAATTCAGCACGGGGCGCGTCGGATGCTGGACCTTGGTTCAGCGCGCTGGTAGATCTACTCATACTCGAACTCCTGCTACACGGCCTGCAGGCTGTGCGGGGGTCAGTACGGGTACGATCACTGTTCGTAGTACGTCCTGGCTGGCATGGCCGAGGAGCTTTCGCCATGGCAATGGCGGATTCTTTGAGAGAAGCTACCTCCTCCTTCAGCTTAGATACTTGTCTGGATAGCTCATCGAACCTATTGTTCAGGCGATCCTCACGATCGGCGGCCTCGGAGACAAGTGCGTCCAGACTTTTTAGCACTGCCGATACATCCGACTCGAGACTAGGCAGGGAGCCCAACATTTTCGTCTCAGACTCAGTCAAGGCTGATACACGATAGTTAGTTCTCATGGTAGCTGCGGGCATGGCAAGTTTCCGACACTACTCTACTTCTAATCACTGATCTAGTCTACTTCCAGTCCGGCCTGATGCCGGCTGGGCTGCAATAAAGGATAGCCCGAAAAACGCGTGCCTCTTTTTCAAAAAAAAATACACACACATTAACTACAACATGCAGAGCCAAGTATATACAAGAGAGGATTCAGGGTCGGCCGGGTAGACACTGCAAGAGCAGAATGTTGGCGGAGCCAAGCTTCTAAAAGAGTAGCCAGAAATGAGCGTGGGCAACACCCCATGATTTATTCACTTTATCAAAGTAAATTAGTAATGAGAAATGGAAGGTGGGAGGGTAAAACAGTACAAGCAAACAGGAATAATCCACATACAGAACAGATCGAAATATATGTAGGACTCAGTGAGCAGTCACGTCTCGATGACCGATCACGATCCCCGTGACCAATCAAGCAGTCACAAATCCCCGAAGAGTAGTCATAAAGTCACACACCAGTTTGAATCCCGATGACCAGTCACAAACAGCCGCGACTTTCTCTGTGAACGGTCACAGGGTCCACGTCAAGATATTACGACTCAACTGTAGGCATTCACGCGATCAGCATACTTGTTTCCTTCACAGACACAGGTTTCCGAAGTGAGCAAGAAAGATTTCGATCAACTCTCGATCTCCGCGTAGTTTACTTGTAGCTCGAGTCTGGTGTGTGTGTGCGCTCCTCTCCAAAACGAAGGGTGGTCGAAAATCTTGCAGGCTTCAAATGAATCTCTTTTGAGAGGACATTCTGGCTAGTAGATTGTGCTATTCATTATATTCGAAGAACAAACTTCGTCTTTCAGAACAGCTATTTCGGAATATTTTCAGTCAAGTAATTTTTGCATGCCGATCTTGCTAGAACGGAGACTGATTTCAACTGATCCAGCATGCAAGCAGCACTCGCTTTGTGTTTTTGGAGAGGATGGGTGACAAGATTACGGAGTCAGAAGTGGACATAGTCGACGATGCAGAGACGAAAATATAATGAAGATGGAAAAGAAAATATGTTCATCTCCAAGAAGGTACTGAGTACACCAAGCACCTTCGTGTGTGTAGCTCTGTCTTTCTTGTGGAAGACTCATCAGAAAAACAATGTCCAGCTTGTTGAAACTGAAACTGCCTCTCAGTTAAAGTCGTTCAGGGAAGACATCTATTCAAGACATCATTGCTAAATTCTCAAGAACCATCGTAAGAAATTAAATCAAGTCCTGTTAGCGATAAGAAAGGCGAACTAGACCGGAGAAGTGTGAGTGTCTTGTTTTGACTGCAGGAAACTGTATTTCAATATTGTGGCTCAACGTAGTGCTTACGCAGTTTACTGCTTCGAACACATCTTCATTCCTACTCCCAAAATAACTCTGTAAAATTTATTGATGTAACATTATGGTACATGTACATGGTCTTTCTTGTTGTGCTGCTATAACGTGTATTATAAGTACATGCATCCGAGTACTGTGTATCGTTTACTGTCTCCTTGTCAGTGTTTTTGGGCGATCCTCCACACCTTCATTTGTCCATTACGTACTATTTTCCTTCTACTTATTAATTTTATAGAAATATTCACTCACTACAACTTCTTGTGATTGCTGGTGCGAATGTACCCTGCGATGCCCGCTTGTTAGTGAGAGTGCACCAGACATGTATCGATATGTATGTCTGACGAGATGTTCTTGAACTGGCATATCAGTATCACCAAAAGTACGGTTCTTCCGTCTACGCATCTCTTCTTGGCTTGTGGATTGTTTGAAAAGAGATAAAATACTGATACAGAAATACTTGTTTCCAAGTGTCGTCATGAAAACAAGTTCTACCTCCGTAACTTTGTCCGCAAGGTCACGTGAATCTAGCTGGTAGTCCCGATGCCCATTTATGTGTGGGTTTGTGTGAGTGTGTGTATGTGTGTGTGTGTGTGAGTAAGTGTTCGCGCGCGCATGTGTGAGTGTGTGTGTTTGTGTGTCGTCTCGGAAGGTTGAGAACGAACTGTACACGTGCAGGCGCAGGTACAACACTATCCCCTACCAAAAAAAGACATCCACTCCTGTGGATGGAAGCAAAAGTGAAGTGTATAAAAAACGGAAGGAGACAGACCGGAGAAGAAGACAGAAAGACAGGGGAAATGAAATATGAAGCAACATAAACAGGCGACAATAAAACACAAAAGAGGTGGGCCACAACTGTTGAACGCATGACGAGTAGGCCAGGAGGGTTAACACCAGTCGGAAGCCCCGCAAAACTGTGCACCAATCAACGGAACCTGCAAGCAACAGATTTTGCAGAGGACCCCGGCTGGCGAGCTGTTCGACCTGTGTTTGTCCCTTTGGATCTTTTATTCTTAGAACAGCACCAACCTAGTACGCCACCCATCCACCAGTCCTGACAAAACAAAAGTACAAATGCATGAGAAAACAGGTTATGCCGACGGACCCAGCGACGCTTCCAGGAGCGGCGAGACCGACAGTACGCACCGACCGAGAAGACTGGGGCAGCAAGACGCACACTGGCCGGCTGTCAGAAAACCGATGGCGCTACAGAAACTCCGAGAATCACAGGACACACACAGAAAGAGAGAAGGACTGACGCAAACATCTCAGCCATCACCAAAAATCAGAAAAGCACACGAAGGAAGGGAAGAACAGCCAGGAAGAACACGTCGACTGAAACAGGAGCAATTAATCAGTGAGGACACCATTGAGGACACACAAACAAATCGGTTACCAATACGCAAAAGATAATGAAGAAAAACCACAGGGCGCTACCCTGAAAAAACCCACAGGGATCGAACCTGAAAAAACCGCAGGGATTGAACCTGAAAAAACCGCAGGGATTGAACCTGAAAAAACCGCAGGGATTGAACCTGAAAAAACCGCAGGGATTGAACCTGAAAAAACACGGAACTTATAGTACATCCGCTCGCAAAACCAAAAAACTGAAGAAAAGAAACTGTCAGGGACCGATTGCGACGCACAAGGGCCAACCAGCAACACCCGGAAACCATAACACCCGCAAGGCAAACCGATACAAAAAAACGCAGGATTCCTGCATACCACCAAGCAGACCGTGGCTCACCATGATCAGACGCCCACCCAGACGAACTAGAGAAACCCACATGCCGAAACACAATTATTACAAAACCACACGCTCACAAAAAAAATTCAACCTGGATCAAGAACGAGAATCCTACATGAAGTTCACACCTCCCACCAAACCGGAAGCCAACAGCTTTCCTACTTTGTTGACAGTGCATGACCGAGCCTGACAACGCTCTACACCATGTACACAGAACATGGAGAAACTACTACTAAAACGGTAAAAACACGAAACAAAACAATATGGATCGACTACATACGAGGCAGCACCTCGAGAACGTTCAGGTGGACATCTAAACAAATCACGCGACACAGTCACACTATCGGAGCAGTCCGACGGCAACTCCGTGACAAGCACAAGTGCACAACACAAGACGAGATCAAAGCTACCCATGCTGAATGCACGACGAACATGCAAACACAAGTTCCAGATTCGAACGAGTAGCGCACGAACAGAACACAACAGTACAGTACAGGGTAGTCAGAGCGACACAACTAACACAACGGGGCGAACTTCCAACGAGCAGCAAGACTACACTACGAGTACACACTCGAACACGAGAGAACAAGGTTCCACGGAATTCCTGCAGGGACCCGAGTCACCCGACGCAAAACAATTATTTGAAAATTCGAAATCGAATACAAGGTACGGCAACATTGCAACACATTACGCAGAGCAGACAATTACAAAGGCATGCTCACCTGAGTAGGAGCTCCGAGGATCTAGGAAAGGGTTGAACAGACGCAGCAAAGCGGAGCCATGGCGAGAACTCGAAGAGGAAAACGAAAAACACCAGCCGGAGAGCGACGAGCTTCAGGGTCGTGGGTTCGATTAGTTGGGCGCCAAATGTCGTCTCGGAAGGTTGAGAACGAACTGCCTCTTCTATCCTCGCCACGCCACACCTCAAAACGAACTAGTCAGTGGTTTTTCTCTAGAGCTAGAGAGAGAGTTTTCATAGTTTACTTCAAGCGGCGACAGAAGAACTCATAATGGAGAACTAACACTGACAACGAATGACTGACGACTGTCAACAAACGTCTGACTCTGACAACGAACGACTGACAACTGACGACGAACGTCTGACAACTGACGACGAACGTCGGACAACTGACTCTGACAACGAACGTCTTACAACTCACGACGACCGTCGGACAACTGACGACGACATGGCAAAAGGAAAACATGATATCAGAAATTGGTGCCCTCGTCAGCACAAAAGGTGGTGTACTCAGCACAAAAAGGTGCACGTGTCAATAACAAAGCAGCGTAGCAGCATGTACGGGTCAGCAACAAAGCAGCGCGCGCAGCAGCATGTACGGGTCAGCAGCACAGAGACACAAATACAGCAGCAGCTACGACGAAGAGATAACACGTGCAGGCGCAGGTACAACATGTGCATGCGTGAGAAAGAGAGTGCGTATGTTGTTGTTGTTGTATACTTTATTTATAGTGGAAATCAAAACAGGCAAAATGCCTAATAACATTGGACCCACTGTGAATAACATGTTAAAGGATATTGTGGAAAAAAAAAAGAAAAAAAAGTAGATACAAGAGAAAAAGAGAAAGGAAAAAATGACGGAAGGTTGGTTGCAACGAACAGATATCAATCCAGTAAGCATTGGAAAACCTATGTCGCTGATAATATATGCTGCAAGGCTTGAGATTTAAAATCCAAATACCTATTTGAACATTTTGCTGCTGGTGGCAATCTATTCCACATAATGGCTCCAGCGTGCGTTATAGGCCTTGACAGATTATGCTAATATTTTCGTGAAATTATGCTTTTCGCATTGCTGAAAAAATTGCAGAATTATGCTATTTTTATGCTAAAAGATATCATATTATGCCGCATTATGCTCACATATGCTGCTAATGTATAATGGTTTTGTGCAAAATAACAGGGGAATTTTTTTGTAAAGAGCGTTGTACTTGTACTTTAGCAGCAAATGTTCAACAGGGTCAACGCACCGTCCGACCTAGCTACGACCATCACTGATTGTACTGGACTGGATATGTTATCAAGGGAGTCGTAAACCTACGACCTCCTGGTGCATATTCTTGTTCTTGTACTTGTAGAACATGTACAACTGTATGGAATTAATTGATGCGAACAGGCGGATTATTCCAATTTTATGCGATTCGTATGCAATTTGCCTCGAATTATGCGATTATTCGATTTTGGTAGGAATTATGCGAAAAATTATGCTAGCATAATCCGTCAAGGCCTAGTGCGTTAGGCGCTTAGCAGAACGAGCAGTGCTAGCAGGTGGGACCACAAGCAAGTTGCTTTGGCCTCCCCGAGTGCGAGTTGAGGGCACGACAGCAAAAAAGGACTCAAACAGGGTGCTACATGCATCATGCAAACATCGCCAGATGAAACACAACATATTCAAGTGCACAGAAACCTGTAGATCACATACATGCATTCGATTTAGCAGGGGAGCAGTACTGGTCCACGGTGGCGACTTGCAGACTGCCCGAGCGGCACGTTTGAACAGCCTATGTAGCCGTTGTTCCTGGGCAACTGTCAAATACGGGTAGTAACTAATAGAAGCATACAAAAATTCAGGCAAAACGATAGATCTGAAGTAGGTGAGTCGGCATGGATACGGCAGCGAGGAAGCAGGACAGCAATTTTGCCGGCAACACGACGAGCAACATGGTCCACCATTGTGGTCCAACTCATGTCCGAGTCAAAATGCAGGCCAAGGTATTTGGCAGATGTGACTACTGGTAGGACTTGTGAATTGCATACAACATTGATGTCGAGGGCTGCAGCTCTATGGTGTGGTATGGCGAGTATCTGCGTCTTGGTCTCGTTAAGGATCAGTCCACGTTTCTTCAACCAAGTGGCCAGGTACTGAACTGCTGCAGTGAGGCGCTGGGAGACAACTTCTGGCTGTGGACTGCTCGCACGCAGCGAGATGTCATCAGCAAACTGAATAGTGGTGACGTCATGAGGGGCAAGGTCGCCGGCAATATCCCTCACATACAGAACGAAGAGCAAAGGTCCGAGAACTGACCCCTGAGGAACCCCTGACTGGCTGTCATAAGTTGTACTTCTGGTTTTTCCTGTCTCCACTTATTGCCGGCGATACATCAAGTAGTCTGAAAACCATTGCAAAGCAGTGCTAGTGAGACCCAGTTCAAAGAGGTCCTCAACCAGAATGCTATGCTTTACCTTGTCGAAAGCTTTAGACATGTCGACAAATGCTACTCCTGTGTGCTGCCCAGCGGCTTGTGCTTCATTGATGTTCTCTACAGCTAGCGCTAAGGCATCTGCTGTGGAATGCTGGTGTCTGTAACCAAACTGACTAGTAGGCAAGAAATTGTTCGTGTTGAGGTACTGCAGAAGCTGCTTATGAACAATACGTTCAAGCACTTTCGACACTATCGGCAATAGGGAGACTGGTCGGTAATTCTTGGGTTGGCTGGGGTCTCCAGCCTTGAACAGAGGCCGTATCTTACCCACCTTCATTGCCGCAGGAAACTGTCCTTCTCTCAATGACTTATTAAATAGTAGCGTGAGTGACGGTGCCAGGATGTCAGCATGCATCTGGAGGAGACTTGCTGGAATATCATCACTCCCAGTGGCTTTTCTGGTGTCCAACTGTTCCAACATTTTCCGAGTAGTTGCAATGGAGACTGGCAAGAATTCCGAGAAGTGCACCGCAGGTGGAGGCCCAAGGGGTAGGCTTAGCTGTGCAGGGCGAGCTGGATCTTCCACAACTTTCGAAAAAGTGTCTCGAATCGCATTCACCGTGCACTGTGGATCCCTGTACGTCGACTGTTTGCCTGTAAACTCCTTGATTATTTTCCAAGTCTCTCTGGCATTTCCAGTACATTGCTGAAATTTGGAGTTGTAGAATTCCTGTTTCCGGGTCCTGTTGTAGCTAGTTGCCGCACGTCTGGCTGTACTAAATTCAGCATAAGTCTCCTGTGTCTTAGCAGAGAGCCACTTTCGGTGCAACCTATTCCGCTTGTGTAGTAAGTACAACAATTGCCGGTCAATCCACGGCACTGAAGGCTTCTTCGTTCTGTGATTACTTTGAAGTGGGGCATGGACATCCAAAACATCAATAAACCGGCTAGACCACTCGGTCCACATGGCGCTTGGGTTGCCGGTAATACTACACAAGTTCTTCTGGGTTTTAAGTCACGCCGGAAGTGATCGTGGTTTATCCGGTGATAGTTGCGGTATAAACGTGTGGTGTCAGATCCACGAGGCACAATGAGGTGAAAGTCACTGGCCACGGCAGCATGTGTGTGTGTGAGAGAGAGTGTGTGTGTGTGCACATGTGTGTGTGTGTGTGTGTCTGTGTGTGTGTGTGTGTGTGTGTGTGGATGTGTGTGTGCGTGTACGCGCGTGAGCGTGTATGTGAGAAAAGGGACAGAGTGTGTGTGTGTGTGTGTGTGTGTGTGTGTGTGTGTGTGTGTGTGTGTGTGTGTGTGTATGTGCGTGTGTGTAATGGTGTGGGCATGTGTGGATTTGGCATTTAAGTCCCCAGCTCTATTCTATATCATTCACGCTGGAAATGCTGCTGCATAGCTCCAAGTCTGAAGACTTGGCAACTTCACGCCTGCACCTGACTCTTGCGCTATGATACACGTTGCCTATGATACCCCTCAGAATATCCCACCTTACTCCCCCTTATGTTCAGGCTGCCCGTTTTGGAGCCATCAGTTGCCTGACGATCGTAGTAATACGTGAAACTCAGAGTTGTGACAAAGCTTCCAATCTCTCTTGTAATACAGAAATGCCTATATTCTGCCTGTGACTACTCACTGTGAAAGAGTGGCCGTAACTGTACATTCCGCATATAACTGTTCGCTTGGAATTATAGTGGTCACAACTGTATTTTGTGACCGCTCAAAGGGAATTATAGTTTCCACAACAAATCCTGCAGTACGAAGCACTCCGCGAGCAGTCACGAACTGTGTGCTTTACACATGTACATGTAAACTAATTTGTGACTGGTCATGGGGAGTTTGTGACTGTTTGACTGGTCACAGGGACCGTGATTGGTCATGGGGCCTTGACTGGTCACCGAGTACTACATATATAGTCAGGCAAACTCTAGCAAGACACTTCGAGTGCGACGTCGAACAAATTTCGAATGTCGCCCAGGTTGAGCGCCACATACAAATGCCATGGTGATGCCACGTAGCACGCCTCCCACATCAGAGTTGAGCACCACACATGAATGCCATATTGAGAGACATGTTCAATGTAACGTAGAGCACCAAGCGACGTAGAGTACCAAATGTGCATGCACTATGCTTTTTTGGTCAACATGATCACCGTGATGTGCAGAACCAGCAGGAAAGCATTTGCATGCAGTCACAGCACTATCAATCATAGCAGCATAGATTGAGCGGTAGCACAAAGCTGTGTGTATCCATTAATCTGCATTATCACCATAATGCTACACACACTTCTCCTCTATTCTTTTTCTTTTCTACTTTTGTCTTCTTCCTTTGCTGAGGGCCTTCTGTTACCATATTTTCTTTTCATCTGTGTCCCCATTCCTGGGTTACTTGGACTTCATTCGCTTCCTTGTCATTGGACATGTTCAGTCCGTTCGGTTTGCGAATTCAAATAAACACAATCAACCAACCAACCAACCACACGCACGCACGCACGCACACACACCTTGAACCTTGCACGTGCCCATTGCCGATGGCAATGACCGCGAAGGGACTATCTGCTAGCTTTGCAGCACGGAGCGTGGTGCTTGAGGTCCCTGGGACGACGGCAGACCTTTCCACATGCGCAGCGGAAGCCAGAGTCAGGATCAGAAGGAGCATGGGCGGGAGGACAACGATGAGCAATCTGCCTCCAGGCAGAGCGATCCTGGGCAGTATCAAACCAGCAGGCAGAAGGCACGGGGGGGGGGGGGGCTGATGGAGCGGAGATCATCCACGATGACATCACACCACCGCTTGCGTGGACCATGGCGAGGGTGTGTTGCAGGGAGGTCCCCAAACAAAACTCGCTTCCATATGCGGTCGTTGTTCATCCGGCCAACATGGCCAAGCCAACGCAGTCGATATTCCCGGATGATGTACGCGACGTCACAGTCAATGCCGAGGGTTCGGGCCGTGGTAACGGAGGTTACGCGGTTGTCCCACTGGTCTCGCCTGGATACGCCAACGATGATGCGAACACACTAGTGATGAAAGGTGTTGAGAGAGCGCTGGTCCGGTGCCTTCGGTGTCCACGTCTCTGCTCCGTACACACACACACGCACACACACACACACACACACACACACACACACACACACACACACACACACACCTTGAACCTTGAAACTGCCACCTAAAGGTGATCCAGTGCCTCAAAGAGGCAAGGAGGGCAGATTTACTTCTTGCATTTGTGTTGAGCCAGGTACTGGGGACGTGTGAACTTCCCAGAGCAGGTCGGGCATGGGATGGTGCGGCGTTCCGAGCCAGAGCTGCATGTCCCTGCGGCTGCAGTTGTGCCGGCAGTGCCCAGTTTGCATGACCTCAGATTGACTGGTACACTTTCCCCATACAGTAGAGTTTATTTATGCACCCCCGTATTTGTATACGTCTCCCAGGTTCAGTGTACCTTCTCATATACATCCCTCTGCGGACCGTACCGTGTCTACGAATTTCCATAAACGCATTTGTCTCTCCTAATTGATGTTTCCTTCTCACTCTTTCTCTTTCTCTTGGCTCTTTTCCTTTGGCATTCATACTGTTTGGTAACACTTTTCTTGGTCCTCAATTATTAATAATACAGTGCAAATCTATCGAGCATGACAAAATTTCATACGGAATCGACCGACAGACATTAGTAGTGGCCGTGGATGGCAACTCTGTTGAGATCCTAGTTGAAGCAGACCTCCAGCTTCAACGTCTAGTTGGACCTGTGTCTCGTACACCTGCATGTGAAAGCAAGTGTTGTCGGATCACTCACATCTGTTGGCGCATATGCACATCTCTGCGCAGACGTAATTGCTGGCATCGGAGATGTCAGCATAGGCTATGACGAAGCAGGTGAGTTCAACTCTGCTACGTTTGGCCCGGGCACAGCAACTTCTGGCATCACAGCAACAACCGTGTTTGCCGGCGAACACCCCGTACGTCATGTGACCGTTACGAAGGATGATATAGGGGTAACGTTAGAAGCCGACAACGGTCTAATCCGGTGGGATGAAGACACTGAGCAGTGGCGCTGGAAGGACGGACAGACAAGCGCCAATGACTGGCAGATTGGCTCAGTCATTTGTCAATACGCACACAGAGATCTGTCCCAAGAGGAAGAGGCTCAATTATGTGCCTAAGTGGAATTGTGGGTAAAGAAGGGTTGGCTAGTAGAGCTTGATGAAGCAACCCACGGATGCGTTGCAGAATTCATTCCACAAGTGACGAAGAGCCAGACGCACAAGGCTAGCACACCGGTATGTACAGTGGCGGGTTTAGGGGGGGGCGCGGGGGGTGCACGCCCCCCCCCTCAAAAATTTCGACCTAGGTTTCGAAAAAATTAATAATAGGCAGGGCGCTAGGGCGCCGGGTCGATCGAGCTAGACTCGTTCGGGGCGCGCGCGGCCTGAAACGATTGTCCAAAAGCGGTTGCACGGTCGAGCTGGTGTTGATTGTACACACTACAGACTAGTACAGTCTACAGAGTAGAGTCTACGTACAGTGAGCATGCAATGCGCGGCTACAGAAACATGGTGACCTGACTGTGTACTATTGTACAGTGTGATCCCTGCTGGGACGCGCTCGACGCGTCTTCAACGGTACAAACATGGAAGAAAAGTCTTCGATCGAGTCAACCAAAACACGATTCGAATGCCGAGGGCTCAGGCGATCATCCTCGTTCGAATCGTGTTTTCATTTTGGTTGACTCGAAGGCTTTTCTTTGATGTCTCAGGGACATCCCAAAAGGCCAAGCTCTAGCCAGCAGAGCCTGGAATTTTTGTAAAGCGTTCCTGTGGCGGCGCAACTCCTGCTGCCGCTCCAACAGCAAACAGTGGGAGTGATGAAGTCGCTGTTATTCCAGTTGAACTTTCGGAGCGGACTGACAGTCACACTCCGCCAGACGCGGAAGAATCTGTTGTCAGCGAGTAGCCAGAACATGAAGAACAGCGCACAGTGACAAGTACCGCTGCCTATGTAAAGGATGCTTTGACTCTTTGAGAGCGGTGAGAAATTGTTGGACTCGCATAAATAATTGCAGTTGATTCGCTCACCTAACGGCAAATTTGAAGTTTACAATGTACATTGTTGCTGCGTGTACAGAAATACTGCTCGTGGTGTGTGAGATTTACGGCTTGTTGTTGTTGTTTATTTTACTTCACCAAATGAGCAGGCAGAGATGCCTTCTCACCTGCCCATAGGACAGGTTCTCACAGAATGATGAAGGGATGATATGCAAGGGAAAACAAGAAATGATAATAATAATAATAATTATAAGACAGAAAGGACCAAAAGAAGAAAAGGAAAAATTTATATGAAGACAATTTCATGGTGTCAGAAATAGAAAGACAATAATTTCATGGAGTCAAAGAATAGAAAGACAATCTCATGGAGTCAGGAACACGTCGTTGATTTTATAGACATGCATGCACAAATGTGATAGATGAGAAGGTTGGAATTTATGGCAGATAATAAAAGTTTAACGAGGATATTCACAAAGTAAGCCAGTATATCAATGGCAGAAAGAGCTTTTCGGAAGGGACCAGGGACACGTATCACTCTAAAATCAGAGGGGAGAGCGTTCCAGAGAATGCTTCCCCGAAACATCATGGTCGATCGTCCCGCAGGCCCACGAAGAAAGGGAACTTGAAGCAAGTTCGACACTTGTCCCCGTGTGGTGCGCTGATCCTCCGGAACAGTCTCTGGGGCCGTTCGGGTGAATAACTGTTGAAGAAGGGGGCTACAGGAGGAGCTTCTTGACATCGGTTTTCAAAATGGCTGACCTGGGACAGTACCATGATGTCATCTACCCCCACCCCATCCCGCCTTGATCCCGGCCGCAACCCCCCCTCAGCCAAATCCTGGACACGCCACTGATGTCTGTGCCTAGACTACCATGGCCTGAATAACCTGATCCAGTCCAGGCCCGGTAAGGATGCGCCTGCATGTGCGGAGAAGATCCTTTAATGGCGGAAATTCGGAGAGCAGTATAAGCTCATCGACATAAGCAAGGCTTGCTTGCAAGTGCACGTTGTTCCTGCTTTTTAACCCTTTGGAGTCCATGGTTCGATTTCGAATCATGGGCATTTTGTATGCATGTGGGCGCAGTCAAACTTTCGGTTCTCGGCCAAATCTTGACCAAATTTAACAATCGAAGGGGTGGTAGAGAAAACTCTCAGCTGTCGCCTCGAACAGGTCCGAAGTCTCTCCGATGAAGTTCGAGTGAGCGGCGAGCGATCGAACATTTTGAAATTTCTGCGCTGCGTGCTGGGGGTCAGTAGTGTGTAAAAAAAAGGATTTTCCCAGCTTCAGGACAGGCGGCACGTGCCAGGACCGGCGCGGCTCGAAGTCACGGCAAAGTAAGCTGCTACTCGAAATAATGTGAACAGTTCCGAGCTAGATTCAGTGAAATGGCTGCAAGAGACCGATTTCGTCTCAGATCTGGAGCTGGACCCGCGTTTAGAGCGCGTTGTGGCGGACAATGAGTAGTGCTCTTGGCGAGTTTGGGCTCATTGTATTTCTCTCATTAAGAGCTTTCCAACGAGCCCAGGATCTTCAAAATCGGTGAAGTAGAACCAAAGTTATGTTGGAAATTGAGTGTGCACTTTCGTGACGGCCACAAATACTGAGGAAGCAAAAAAGTTATGGACTCCAAAGGGTTAAAGCTACCAGGCAGTCGTGACAAGCTTTACGTGATGGCGCGACCGTGCTTTGGGCTAGCAATTGCCTAGAAGTTTATGTTACACGGCCGTGGCCTGCGGTGGACAATTATGTTGATGATGTGCTGACGACAGCATTGACACGAGAAACAGTAGCTACTTAACAGGTGGGCTACAGCCTGCCCACAAAGCCACCAGAGTTACTGTCTACAGTACGAGTCTTTGCATTGCAGCTGTCGACATCTGCTAACAGCGCCAGATGGTTGCGGCAATATGGCATACATCTTGCATTTGAGTGTTCCCTGACAAAGCGAAGCGTCTTCCAGTGGACTGGATGACTGAGAAATCACTAACCAGTATGCGCCTGGCTGCAACCCGTCTACTCGTATCTGAGCGTATGGCAAGCACAACTACTGGGAAGAACGATCCAGTTCTGTAAGGCATTGTACGGTGTGCTAAGGAAGTAGTTGAGCATCTGGCATGTGGGGACCCTGCGCGTGGAGTTTGGCGCGTGTCATCAACGTCTGACGGCTACTGGGCAGCCTACTGCTGTTGTGAACCCTCTGGTTCTCTAAAGTGTCAGGAACGAACGACCCCACACGGCACGAGGACAACTATTTATTCTCAACAGTATATTTCACTTCCATCGACTAATAACAATGAACAATGAATGAACAACTGAACAACTGAATGAACTGAACTAACTGAATAACTAACACTAAAACCACCAGGTAGTTATAGCGTGAAAATGACAGCGTATATGAGAAAAGCATACACATACAACATACAACTACAGCGCACTCAGCAAACCGCACATAGCGCATGTAGCGTATACTACGTCGTAAACATCAACGGTACGGCGGAGTCGGAATACAACTGCATTGGAACGAACACAATGTCACAAGCGAGAAGGCCTTTCACTCTCGAGAACTTGTGGTTTCACAACATTCTCCCCACCAAAGGGCTTCTCACCGCCGTACAAACTCACAAGTCAAACGATTTGGGGCTTACTACGCGTCATCTGCTGCTGCGGTGGTGGCCATGGTAGAATATCACTAATGCCCACCAATTCAGAAAACTCGACATCGCGAAGCTTGCCGCTGTGGACTGTCGCACACGACACTGTCACCGATCCACTTCGACATGGGGCAGACGCTGGACCAGACAACACACAACCGATAATGTCATAAAGCTCGACGATGTGGGCTGTCACACACGACATGGTCACCGGTACACTGCTTCGACCCGGGGCGGGCGCAGAATCCGAGGACACACATCGGATCTCTGTGTTCCACACAGTCTCGCCGCTTACTTCTTCCGTGCTAACCAGTAGTATCGCCCTTCTCATTTTCTCGGCTTCTACGCCTTGCGTTTCTAAGTCTTGCGCCTCTAACTCTTGCGCCTTTAACTCTTGCGCCTCTAACTCTTGCGCCTCTAACTCTTGCGCCTCTAACTCTTGCGCCTCTAACTCTTGCGCCTCTTGCGCCTCTAACTCTTGCGCCTCTTGCGCCTCTACGTCGTTCGGCCGAGACTCCAGCTGCTTCTGAGCGTCTCCGACCGATGTCACCATGCACTGCACCGACCCAGTGGGCCTTGGATCTGATCCTCCCACTGGCTTCGAATACTCTTCTGACCGCTGCTTGTCTGTAAGCAAAGTCTTACACGCCTTGTCCGGCGTCCTTCCGGGCGAGGCAAGCAAATCTCGCTTTGCTTCCTCATAATATGTACTGACGGCGATGCGCTCGGCCATCTTCTTGAGCTTTTCGTTAAACTCTGCGCGGAGCGCACACTCTTGCCGTCTAGCACTGCGCTCTTCAAACTCCTCGCTCTGTCGGAGCCTCTTCTCCACGTATTCTCTCAACCTATCGCCTTCAAATCCATACCGAATTCCGTTGGCGATAAAGCTGGCTTCAATGATCCATAGTTCCTGTGCCATGCTCGCTTCGTATCCTGGCGTGGTCGCCAAATGTTGTGAACCCTCTGGTTCTCTAAAGTATCAGGAACGAACGACCCCACACGGCACGAGGACAACTATTTATTCTCAACAATATCTTTCACTTCCATCGACTAATAACAATGAACAATGAATGGAACAACTGAATGAACTGAACAACTGAATGAACTGAACAACTGAATGAACTGAACAACTGAATGAACTGAACAACTGAATGAACTGAATAACTAACACTAAAACCACCAGGTAGTTATAGCGTGAAAATGACAGCGTATATGAGAAAAGCATACACATACAACATACAACTACAGCGCACTCAGCAAACCGCACATAGCGTATGTAGCGTATACTACGTCGTAAACATCAACGGTACGGCGGAGTCGGAATACAACTGCATTGGAACGAACACAATGTCACAAGCGAGAAGGCCTTTCACTCTCGAGAACTTGTGGTTTCACAACAACTGCAATGCGTCTGACCTGGCAACTGGCGTTGTGCTGAAACGCAATGGAGATATCATTGAGGATAGAACGTGGCTACGTGATGCAGACAACAGGAAACACATCAACGTCGCAGAACTCGACGTGGCAATGTGTGGCCTGTCACTGGCTGTTGAGTGGGGCTAGGAAACAGTGCAGCTCATTACTGGCTCCAAGCCTGTAGTTGGATGGCTATGTGAAGTTGCCGAGAATGTATGCCATGTTCGCATAGTAGGCCTGCATAAGGTGCTCATTGTACATCGTTTACAAGTTGAAACTGACCTGATGGAGACCGGACGACTAAAGGTGCGTGTTGAGTGAAAGCTCACTGAGGAGAACCCAGCTGACCAACTGCCTCGTGTTCCGGTGCACTGGGCTAAGTGGTGCAGACCCGATACAGCTGCTGAGAATGCCACACCCGCCGCTAGCGCAGTTGACTATGCAACGGAGCAAAGCCATCACGCGCCAAGAAGTACAGCATGCCCAGAGAGCATCTCCTCAGCTGATGCCTGCACTGTCGACCGTCTAGATAGGCAAACGAGTCGAGATAAAGTCATTCAACAGGATAAGAGACCAGCTTTTCCTGGATGACGGAGAGTTATCTCGCAGCTTCAGGATCCTTGCAGTTGGGAATATGACCGTGCTGATCATCCCAGGATCTCTGACACGTGTAGTGAAAGAAGCGGATCGGATGTCCGAGCACGGTAGCTGTATAGTGATGTACGATATGTTGCGCAGCATCTGCTACTTCCCTGGTATGAACTCATGCAGCCAAGAATGTTGCCAGAACTGGCAAGCGTGCTGTGCCGGGAATGGAAGTGGTGGAACGGTGGTGCCACCTACTGCCCCAGAGATCCCCAGTCGCCCGTGGAGGGTGACGCAAGTGAACACACTGGAGCTTAGCGCAGACCGCAGCGGACAGTACCACTGCGTACTCGTGTGCACTGATGTATTTAGCAAGTGGGTCGAGGTGAAGCCACTACGGCGACAAATTGCTACAAGTCTTGCAGGAGCGCTGAATAGTATCTGTTGCAGGTGGGGTCCGCCCGACAAGATCAGAATGGACAACGGGACCGAGTTCCAGACTGCTCTTGTCCGTGCCCTCCTCGCCCAGTTCGGCGTGCGTGTAAAAAGGGGAGCGGCGTGGAGCGCATGAATCCGACTTTCATAATGCTGATGAGGAAGGTACTAGATCAAGTATCGGACTGGAGGAGGGAGCTGGACCTCCTGCTGTTCTACTACATTTCCCTGCCGTATTCTTTGACCAAAGTGTCGCCTATGCACGCGATGTGTGGCTGGAAGCCCCGGTCATTAGTTCTGGAAGCGTGCCCGGGCGCCCCTGTGCCGAGCGAATGGGTTGATAAGCTGAATGGATCGGCTGCCCATGTATGCGATGTTGTGGAGACAGAATTGTCTGCATCGAGCCCTCCACAACCACCCCACAACCCTACGTTCCCCGTGATGCCCTACTGTACCGATGCCCTGGGTGTCACCAGAAGCTGCTCCCGCCATTTGAGCCTGGCTGGAATGTGGAGTAGAGTGTGTTACCATCACCCATTGTGATCAGCCATGTCAATGGCACAGAAAGAGTGATCAACATTGACTGCTGAAGCTAAACTGAGCTCCTGTATTACCGAACACTGAGGATGTAAATGGAGGGGTGACTTGAATTGCCTTACATTACTACTGATGTCCACAGCCAAGAGTGACAGTGAGAGTGACGCAAGTGATAGCGGAGCCATCGGCCTGGAATTTAACAGTGGAGGTAGTGACTCAGTCCCACGTTATGATCTCAGTGTCCCAGCTATCCGTCGACGCCCAATGCGATATTTTTCCTGAGTAGTGGGATTTGGAGGGAGAGGTGTAATAGATTGACCAAGTAACTGTCGACGCCATCTCATCTCTCTCTATCTCTAACTCTATTCCTTTCTTGATGACGAACACATTTACTGTTGATCACAACGTATCAATTCTTGTTGAGCTCTGTGTTATTTATTCGCGCTGTGTTCGTGACGTTCTTCCATTTTCCAGTGCTATTGTGTGTGTACACGATGACATAGGTCGCCATTTTGTCCGTGTAATCTTGGTGTGCGAGCCTTTATCCTTTTTCTCTACCTCTTTTAGTTTTAGTTCTTCTGGTGCAAAAGCAAGTATTTAGTCCAATGTCGAGTGGGCTGTGATCGAGTGTTGCATGTTGGCCAGTGCAGACGGGGTAGTTCACAACAACACCAACCATAATGACATTGTTCTTGCATGTGCATGACTGCTTACTTTCACTTTATTATTAACTGATGCCATCAATGCAACGTCAACATAACTGTTTGCTTCTAGCTTCTAGCCCCCCCCCCACCCATTTTTTACATCACATCAACTTCGATACGGTAGATTGGAACATTTTGCTCTGCTCCTCCTATCCGGCCATTGACTTCACTTGTTCCCGCTCATTACAAGCCAGCTATGGCTCCCCATTAGCCTGCTGATGTCCATTGCTTGGTGTTTCACTGCATAACTATTGTAAGTGTATTGTGGGGATTCCGGAGCTAGTTGCAGGCAGCAGTATGGCATTGCTTTCAAGCTTGTTGAACATTTGCATTACAATACAAGTTACTCAAAGCAGCACACTGTCTCCCAAAAATGTCGTTATTGTCTGTGATAAGTTTGAGGGTGTGAGGGATAGGGTTAGAACTTAAAAGAAGCCTCAAAATACGCCCAACCCTCTGCTGCCATTGAGAGACAATTCATTAGCTCAGCACAGATGCAAAGAACTCTTCCTCTCCTCTCCTCAATGCGCTCTCACAGCCGACTCACTGCTACCCTCGGTAGCCATTACCCACACCAACAGCCATACAAGGAAGGGTTGCAGGTAGATACTGAAATTCCTCCTGACAGCTGTTTCGCCTTCAAAAGGCTCGTCAGAGAAGGTGATATTGAATAGGATGATATCAGGTGGAGATGGTCAGATTTACATTACAAAACATGGGCGCAAGATTACAGGAAAAGAGTGAGAATGAGAAGTTACAATTCTCCAGCAACACAGTGCCAGGGATTCCAAGAAATGGGAGGTGAGAAATCCAATCACAAGCTGCTAACCTCTCCAGCAACACAGTGCCAGGGGTTCCAAGAAAATTGCAGGTGAGAAATTCAATCACAAGCTGCTAACATTAATTTTCTAACGGCTAGGTGATGGTTTAAGAATTTTGGCGAGCCACCAAACACCACCAAACAAAGTGAAAGAAAGTCATGTACAGTAGAGTACTAAGCGTGCAGTGCAGCAAAAGTAAGTTACAAAGAGTCTCTGCATGCCTGCGCGGTTGGCTGGCGAACTTCCCAAGTGTGAAGTACATGCAACTACGGTCCATTCATGCGTATGTGCACTCTTTGTAACTTACTTTTGCTGCACTGCTGGAACTTACTTTTCCTGTATCATGTTATCCTTTCACCCATTCCATCGGCACGTCACGTCATGACTGCGGACTCTCTCTGACTCAACCCACTGGCTGGAAGCGCTACCGCCTATTCTGCTTAGCATCCGGACATCGACCGAAGCTAATAGCAACTGTTCACCGTCCAAATTGGCTTACAGTACAACGCTGCGCCTTCCTGGTGAATTCTTCCCGTCTAGTTCCCTGACTCCTGCCAGCAATCGCAGTGATTACGCATCTCGTCTGTCTACCTTCCTGTGGCAGCTCCGTCCTCTTCCTGTCCATACTAGCATGAATCCTGTCTATCTGCCCCACGATTTGGACACAGCCGCTAAAGTGTATTTTCGTTGTGACGCAGTTCGGCTACCACTCCAACCACCGTATGATGGTCCTTTCCCCGTGGCCAAGCGCAGTCCCAAGTACTTTACTCTGCGTGTCCATGGTAAAGACCAGACTGTCTCTGTTGATCATGTTAAGCCTGCGCATTTGCTTGATTGACTTGCTGCACTGTGCCTCATCCTCTTTCCGCTACTAGTGTTCCATACTGTACTTCTTTCCTGTATTTTTTGAATTATTATAGTTCACTTGATTGTTCCCGCACTCGTTCTCTGGGTGGGAATACTGTGGCAGTATGAGTCTAGACTCGGACCTCGGGCATAGAATTAAATACTTATCATGAAATCGCATCAGCAACCTTCATTTCCCTTTTCTATATTCGTCATGCAGGTTTCTTATTCGTCATGGCCGTACATTTCATTTGTGTCCTATCCTGTATTATGTTATCCTTTCACCCATTCACGGCATAGTCCTCCCCTGTCTGTCGACATGTATACACGGTACGTGACCTCGCACTACCCCCGTGCTACGCATTATGCCATGCTTTGCTGGGCATGGCTTTTCTGACTCTTCACAATATCTACACTCATCTGTCTGTAAAATAAACCACTTCCTTATGTCAGTACATGGCATAACATGGTGTCAGAAGTTAGTCAATCAGGTCTACACTTCGAGTAGAAATGGCCAAGCTCGGGCCGCCTGCAGACTGCGATTTCTCCATTCCAGATGCCTGGCCGGCTTGGAAACGCCGGTTTGCGGGATATCGCCTCGCCTCATAGCTCAACGCGAAAGACGAGAAAGTACAAATCTCTACTTTGCTCTACTGGCTAGCCTCAGAGGCCGAAACTGTCCTCGATCAACTGATATTCGACGCCGTTGGAGACAAGGACAAGCATGACAAGGTCATGACGAAGCTGGACGCTTACTTTACGCCAGCACTGAACGTGTTTCATCAGAGGACCATTTTCCAACAATGCGTCTGTCTTCCAGGAGAGTCCGTGAAAGAATTAGTTCGGAAACTTCACGCCGTAGCTAAATTCTGTTCTTTCGGTGACCAGAAGAACAACAGAAATTTAGATCGCCTCGTGGCTCACATTCTGGATCGTCAAGTCGCTAAAGAGCTGCAGAAGATTGAGCCTGCGAAACTCACAGTCACGGACGCAGTTCTCAGGGCCAGGCAGACCGAGAAAATCTCCGGAGACGTTGCAGCGCAAGCCGCCAGGCCGCAAGTCAATGCCCCATCCCACTTTGGAGGAAAGCAGCAAGATGCAAGGAGTCGTCTCCAGCGCAGCAGCATTCCACCCGAGCCTGCACCAACGCCGTCAATGCAGAGGAAGAGCGGAACTACAGCAAGTCCGTGGTGTGGTCACGCTGGTTCGCACAAGAGCAACCGTCCTGCGTGTCCTGCGTTTGGTCGCAAGTGTAATTCATGCGGCAAGAAGGGCCACTTCGCCGCCGTCTGTCTTTCCACTCCAGCAATCACGCGTGGTGCCGGAGCTGTCGGAAATGAATGGCTCGCGTCCCCGTCGCCATTCATGGGTGTTGTGGCAAAGCAGTCATCCAACACCAGTTCTTCCCAGTCCACTGACTCCTGGTCGGTAAGTCGGCCTGTTTGCTCGACAAATTTGATATTCAAGATCGACACAGGTGCCGATGTATCGTGTATCACGCCCTGTACTCACACCACCCAGTACCATACTCCTTGGTCCATCTGGTGTACATCTATCCATCAAGGGTCAGTTCACTGCAGACACCATGCACAAGAGTGAACTGTTCTCTATGTAGATGGTAGGTATTGATAGTCCTTAAACTACCAACCTGTTGAGTCGCATAGACTGCCTCCAGGTTTAATCAAACTTGAAAAGTAAGAGAGCTGGTTGAGCGTGCCTCAACCAGTTATATGCAAAAGGTGATAGTATACATATGGAAATGGCGCCAATGAAGGTGCTAATAGACAGGCGTAAGATGCATAAGGTGCGAGGGAGTGTAAAGTTATAGCGAACAAGGGGAAAACTGTTACATCATCCCCCTCCTATGGAGAGGAAGGAGCTTATAACCCAAATGCTCAAGTGGAATAGAGTACAAGAAGCGCAAACACGTAAAAAAAGGCTTCGCACTGAATTAACACAATAAGACGACTGAAACTCCATGCAAATAAAAGTGTAATTAACTCAAAAAATGTGTAAGGTGAAAACTAGAAGTTCAACTGCAAAACTCAGCGGGCAGAAGCCAAGGTTTTGTACTTCTGAAGTGGAACAATGTCATTACCAGATTCATCCAACAAATAATGTTCAGGCTCCCAAGTGGCATCAGACTAGCCTTGCCACTTGACTAGGTGCTGAAGCTGATTCTGCCGGCGGCGGTGACTGAGAATGTTCTCCACCACGTAGCGGGTATGACAATCAAGGTCCGTGATAGGCGGAGGCGTAGGCTGTCTCCTATTAGGAACAGCGTTCTTCTCGTAGGCACGAAGTGCCATCACATTAAATACCGGGTGACAGCGGCTGGTATGAGGCAACTTGAGCTTGTAGGCATTCGGGCCGTCCACCTTGGTTATAGGAAAGGGGCCAAACCACTTGGGGCGTTATTTGTGGGATGGTCGGTCCCGAGCTTCAGGAGTCAGGAGGAAATCCCGGTACACCATTACCAAATCTCCCACCTTCAGCTTTCCCTCGACCCTTGTCCGATCTGCATAGAAGGCCTGACGAGCTTGAGCTGCCACTAGCGCATCTTGTGAGATCTTGACCGCGTCTTGTCTTGCTTTCAACCAATCAGCTGAATCTCTGCCTCCCTGAATAGGGTTGAGGAAGTCGAGTGGCGCTTTGGGATTTAGACCGTAATTTAAGAAGAACGGTGTGTTTCCTGTAGATGATTGAGTAGCGCTGTTGATAAAAACTCACAGAGAGGTAGGAGCATATCCCAGTTATCTTGCCTATGATTTACAAAAGCCCTCAGCACATCCTCTACTCTTCTGTTTACTCGTTCAGTTAGGCCATCTGTCTGAGGGTGATTGGCAGTACTAAATGCTAGTTTCGTTCCTAAGCGATCAAAAAATTCCTGAAAAAATGATGCAGTAAATCTTGGATCACGATCACATACAATACTAGAACTCAAACCATGCAGTAGAAATACATGTTGAATATACAGATCAGCACTTCCTTTAGCGTCAATAGTAGAGGAAGTAGGTGCTAAATGTACACACTTTGTCAAGCGGTCTACAAATACATATAATAGCATCATGACCTGTATTGGTCCTAGGCAAACCCATGATAACATCCATCGAGATATCCGCCCACGGCTGACTTGGCACTGGTAAGTTCTGCAAGAGACCAGTTTTTAGCTGGCCGCCTTTAACTCGTTGGCAGACGTCACATGACTTGACAAACGCCTTTACATCCAGTCCCATTCTGGGCCAATAGAAATATCTAGCGAGTCTGAAATAGGTGTGATCTCCACCGGGATGCCCCGCAGTCACACAGTCATGGTATTCTTGAAGCAGGGCGAGTCGGAGTTTGCTACTCTTTCGAATGCTTAAGAGAGCATGTCTGAGAAAACCAGAACATATGTGCAAGTCGATCTCTCAGATTTCGCTCAAATTTTGCAGGTAGGTTTGCTTTGGGGTGTAGATCGACATTCCAAAGCCCGCACAAAATCTTTTGAAGGGAACCATGAAATTGGTATACCCCTCAATATTGGCCCAATATTGGCACGATTTATGGGTCAACAAACGAGCCACGGCACAGCGTGCAAGAACAAGCTACGAACAAAACTCCATCAAGCCATCATTACCTCACCTTAGAAGATTTCTTGGGGCAGCACTACTTAGCCAGGCCAGCATCCCAGAAGACGAGGGCAATCATCCCTTGACGCCACAAATGATCGTCTTGAAAATAGCCAAATTACAAGCGCTGATAAAACAGCAAGCTACGTCCTCAATTAGCAAACACTATACAACGGCAGATAGCAGAACACCTCTTCTAGAACTGAGGACATGTCCCCCATCATCCTTTTGGGGTTTTCTTCAAATAAACAATTTTGAATTTTTCCACTCGACCATTCTTAAATACGTCCAAACTCATACCTGCGCAGGAAAGCTCGCCCCTCCGCGACGTCTAGTCAGTAATTTCTACTCCAACACCACTCCCAACGCTGCAGAACAAAGTGTATTGTTGACTCTGACAAGGAAAAGCAGCGGTGATCACTTGTCACTCCAAACGACAAGCTTCTCCTTTCGCCACCAACATTTTTCGTTGCAACAGTTGATGCAAAAGTGGCTGAATTTTTGCGTGTAGTTTTTGGATTTTACTGCAAGAGGAATGAAGAAATCACGTGGATCGTGACGTAGAATAATACTTTCTGGTGCACGACACAATGCACACGATCACGATCGTTCCTGAGGCGCTATTCGAAACGGACCATGAGGGAGGAGGTAAGATGCATTATATTTCTTGCATGCTCTGCTCAGAACATGCAGAAACTATCGTTATAATGCCAGCAGTATTGCATTGGCAAGGATTCTTTGAGATATTTCCTCTTGCAGTAAGAACAGGGATGCATTTTTTCACACTAACCTCGCTCATCCCGAACATGGTTCAACAGGAACTACGGCTGGTTTACATGCTGATGATCCACGTAGATCTGCAACAGCAAGGAATGAGCGTGGTCCATGCCATTAAGGTCGCTTGGAGTTGACCAGCGCGCGGCCAACACTGCACTGCTTGCATGAAGTATGTGGCGCGCCCACATGGCAGATTTCTTACGTCATGGACAACGTGATTTGACCCTACTCGCTGCTGCATGTTGAGGGAAAGTCCCAGCTGGAAGGCCTGCAACACGACATGCGTGCTCTTGAGCTGGACATCAAGATGCACTTGATCCGATCCAGATCAACGGGTGATCCATGTAAGTGCAGGAGCGCTTGATCAAGGTGACTCGGAACAACTGCTGAACCGTGATCTACGAGACCTGGCATTCTTGTGTCACGAGGCACGTGATTTCATCATTCCTCTTGCAGTTAAATCCAACAACTACACGCAAACATTCAGTCACTTTTGCATCAACTGTTGCAACGAAAAATGTTGGTGGCGCAAGGAGAAGCTTGTCGTTTGGAGAGACAAGTGATCACCGCTGCTTTTCCTTGTCAAAGTCAACAATACACTTGTTCTGCAGCGTTGGGAGTGGTGTTGGAGTAGAAATTGCTGACTAGACGTCGCGGAGGGGCGAGCTTTCTTGCGCAGGTATGAGTTTGGACGTATTTCAGAATGGTCGAGTGGAAAAATTCAAAATTGTTTATTTGAAGAAAACCCCAAAAGGATGATGGGGGACATGTCCTCAGTGCTAGAAGAAGTGTTCTACTATCTGCCGGTGTATAGTGTTTGCTAATTGAGGACGTAGCTCGCTGTTTTATCAGCGCTTGTAATTTGGCTATTTTCAAGACGATCATTTGTGGCGTCAAGGGATGATTGCCCTCGTCTTCTGGGATGCTGGCGTGGCTAAGTGGTGCTGTCCCAAGAACTCTTCTAAGGTGAGGTAATGTTGGCTTGATGGAGTTTTGTTCGTAGCTTGTTCTTGTACTCTGTGCCGTGGCTCGTTTGTAGACCCATAAATCGTGCCAATATTGGGCCAATATTGAGGGGTGTGCCAATTTCATGGTTCCCTTCAAAAGATTTTGCGCGGGCTTTGGAATGTCGATCTACACCCCAAAGCAAACCTACCTGTAAAATTTGAGCGAAATCTGAGAGATCGACTTGCGGTCATATGTTTTCTCAGACATGCTCTCTTAACCGGTTCTGTGGTGAAGATCTGAGATAAAGATACCCGGGTGTTTCATTTACTTCAAGTAAAAGGTAACGGTCGTGCAGATTGTCATGGCTTGAATTTTTCAGTCTCCTGATAATGGGAGCAAGATCCTTGTCGCACGTGTAACCGCTGACAATTAACTGCGCTATGTCTGGATTAATCTCTAGGGTATGCTCTATGGCATTCACCTGAATGTTAGGAGGAGAGGATGACCCGCCTATTTCAGAATCACTGAACAGATCTGGACGGCGTGAAAGCAGATTGGCAATGTTTTTCTTTCCTGGTTTGTGAAAGACCATAAAGTCATAGTCAGCTAAAACCTCTACCCATCTTGCCTCGCCCTTGGTGAGAGTCGGTTTGGTTCGTAAATAGACAACACCCACATTATCAGTCATCAGGTCAAAGTGGCGGAATAGATAGATTCTCCAGCACTTTAATGCAAATACCACAACCAACGTTTCCCTCTCGGCCGCAGTATAGTTGTGTTCTGCAGCTGACAGTTTCCGACTACAATAGGCTACGGGATGCAAATCCATATCTTCTCCCTGCTGCAGGAGCACACCCGCCGCGGCAAAGTCACTTGCGTCAGTTTCTACTGTGGAGCTTTTCTCAACATCGGCCAGTTGCAACACTGGCGCCTCGAGTAATGCTGATTTTAGAGACTCGAATGCCTTCTGTCTAGCAGCGCTCCATTCAAAGCGTGAATTTTTTTCCGGTGATTTCTTCTAATGGACGAGAGATGGTTGAGTGTCGATCTATGAACTTTCCGAAATAGTTTGCAAAGCCAAGAAACTTCCTCACATCAGTTACTGACGACGGAGTTGGCCATGTTTCCACAGCACTTATCTTCTTGGGATCAGGGGAAATTGATGTGCCGTTGATTTTATGCCCCAAGAAGAGAACTTCTCTCAAGCCAAATTCGCATTAAGACTGTTTGCAATACAGCTCACTATTTCTAAGTGTTTCTAGAACTGTTTGAAGATGATGCTGATGATCTTCCTAGGTCTTGCTGAAAACTAGAATGTCATCCAAGAATACTACAACGAATTTTCGGAGATGCGGTTGCAGAATAGAGTTCATAAATGACTGAAAGGTGGCCGGGGCATTAGTCAGCCCGAATCCCATGACTTTTAATTGGAAGTGGCCAAACGACATATTAATGGCCGTCTTAGAAACATCCGAGTCTTGAATTCTGATTTGATTGTACCCCGACCGCAAGTCCAACTTGGGGAAATTTGCACTGCCCTGGATCGTGTCGAATAAGTCATCAATATTAGGAAGACAAGCTTTGTTTTTGATCGTAATTCTTTTCAATTTTCGCCAATCGCACACCATTCTCAGAGTACCACCCGACTTCTTCACACAAAACACAGGTGCACCGTATGGCGACTTACTTGGCTCAATGAATCCCTTCTCAAGTAATTCTGACAGCTCTGACTGGAGCTCGTCCATCTCTGATCTCGGTAAGCGGTAGCCGGGTCGAGACAGTGGTCTGGCTCCATCTTCTATCTGGATTTCATGGTCGACTGGTCTCTTCGGTAGAAGCTCATTCGGCAGCTCGTCTGGAAATAAATCCTGGTACCTCTTGAGCATGTTCTGGATGTCCTGTTGCTCTGATTCCTGGAGTTGTGGCCCGGAACGATTCTCCTCGTTTGCAGCAGTGACCCATGCAAGAAACCCCTCTGCTTCACTCCTCAGGGCATGACGAGCTTGTCGGCCACTGATAAACATGCTTTCCACAGTTGGCCGGTCGGCTGTCGGCGGGTTAGCTGAATGCAATTTGGTAAAAAAGGGCTCACCGTCTACCTGAACTTCGTTCGTACGGAAGTTGATGCTGGGGTTGTTCCTTGTAAGCCACGGCTTGCCAAGAATAGCGTCGTAGCGAATCAGGGGATACACAGTAAAGTGCTATTCCTCACTGAAGCCCCTGACTGTCACTTTTAGCGTGCATGTGGAAATCTGGGGGACCTCGCTGTTCGAGCCGTCCGCCAATGTTACGCTCAGCATTTCTGAGCTTGCATCCATGTCAAGATGATGCTTTCGAACAAAACCGTCTGCAATGAAGTCATGCGTCGAACCGGAATCTTTAAGCATCACTGTACGGCGACCGCCGATCTTTCCCTGCACGTGCAGTAGGTCGTGTTCAGGTTCATTACCGACGCTGACGTTGCTGACATGACACCTTTCTGCAAAAGGACAATTTCCTACAGCTATGGGTGTGTCCGACTCCGCAGGTTCCTGGACAGCAACGTCTTCAACCTCTAGAGCTCCGAACCGGTTAGCGACTGGTAACGGCGTGGGTGCTTGGGTCGTCGCCAGTAAGCGAACCCCCTTTCTTACTGGCGACCACCGTTTGGGTAGCGCTGTCCACCCTCAGTACAGTATTTGGCGAGGTGGCCTGGCTTCCTGCAAGCAAAGCAGTGTCCCTTTGCTCGCAGTTGGACACGCTCTTGGTCCGTCAGCTTGCGGAGGCCCTGGCCACGGAAGCTGGGCACGGAACGCGACTCTCTACTGGCTGGTGGCCCCGACGCCGGTGGCCCTGATGACTGCTCCACGGTGTTTGCTGCCATGACAGCTTGCTCCAGAGTACGTGGATGCTCACGCATGACCTGTCGCTGGATGTGTGGCACTAGGCCCCTGGCGAACAGGAGCGCTCTGGTGTGGTGGTCGATTTCGGGCACTTGCAGGCTAAGGCGAGTGAAAGCAGCAATGTATGCGTCCAACGACCCGTGCTGCGCTTCGGAAATTAGTCCCATACGCGATGTTTCCTCGTTGTGCCGTAGTCCGTACACATCGCCAAGCGCCGCTTTCAGAGCAGGCCAGGCGGAAAACACTTGGTTAGCTTCCAATGCTTCTATCAACCAAAGACGAGCATTTCCAGTCAAAAATCCTGCCGCGTAGTCGACCCTCTGTGCCGCATTTGGGAGTGCCAACGACCGCAGGGCCATGTCCATTGCAAACGTCCATTCTTTGAATGTAGCGGAATCTCCTCCAAACACAGGCGGCTCTTTCATAAGGCGGAGTGTTGGCTCTCACGGTTCCGAGTTCGGATGTATCGTTCGGTTTCCTTGGACAACGCGCTGAGCGGCCTTGATATCGTTTATCAGCCGAACGACGAGTACGAGGAGCGTAAACAGAGCGACCAGAACACCTGCCAAAAGCAGAGTAGTAACCATCCTCTTGCTACCAGTGTAACAGGTTTAATCGAACTTGAAAAGTAAGAGAGCTGGTTGAGCGTGCCCCAACCAGTTATATGCAAAAGGTGATAGTATGGCATGTGGCAATGGCGCCAATGAAGGTGCTAATAGACAGGCGGAAGATGCATGAGGTGCGAGGGAGTGTAAAGTTAGAGCGAACCGGGGAAAACTGTTACAGTGTGCCTCTGCCTCTACATGACAAGGTCACAGAAGAGCTCGCGTGTATGGAGGAAATGGGCATCATCTTCCGGGAAACGGGTCCCTCTGACTGGTGCTCTCCTATGGTGCCGGTGCGTAAACCTAATGGTCGCGTACGGATCTGCGTAGACCTAAAGAAGCGGAACGGCAATATGAAGCGCGAGCACTTTCCTCTTCCGACAGTTGAGGACACCCTGGCTAGGCTCGCCGGCTCTACTGTCTTTTCCACACTGGATGCCAACAGCGGCTTCTGGCAAGTGCCCCTCACGGAGTCTGCATCCAAGCTGACCACGTTCATCATGCCTGTGGGTCGGTTCCAATTCCTCTGGATGCCATTCGGTATAACCTCTGCACCGGAGATCTTCCAGCGACGCTTGCAGGATTTCCTGTCTCACGTCAAAGGTTCTGAGGGGTTCATAAACGATGTTCTGGTCCACGCCACTAACGAAGCTGAACACAACCGCCGGCTGGACACAACGCGCCAGGTCCTTGCCGACGCCGGCATCACTCTAAATCCCGACAAATGCCACCTTAAGCAGTCGTCAGTCAAGTACCTGGGACACATCGACCCCAGGAAAGTATCCGCCATTGAAGACCTCAAGGACCCTACGAATGTTCCTGACCTCCGCTGTGCCTTGGGTCTGTTCACACACGTCACCAGATTCATCCCGGAATTGGCTACGATCTCAGCGCCCTTCCGTCAGCTCCCGCACACCGACACTGAATGGTTCTGGGACTCAACGCACCAGGACGCATTCGATCGGCTGAAAGAGCTTTCCGTTTCAGCCCCGTGCTTAGTGCACTATAACCCCAAGCATCCCGTCATGGTCAGTGCAGATGCCAGCAGCTATGGCATTGGTGGTGTTCTTCTGCAGAAGAACGATGGCGATTGGCGCCCAGTGACCTACGCCTCCCGTTCCCTGACCAAGACCGAACAAGGCTACGCGCAGATAGAAAAGGAATACCTCGCAGCGAAGTGGACGTGCGAAGTGTTAGACCAGTACTTCTTCGGCGCGCCCCGGTTCATCGTGCAGACAGACCACATGCCGCTAGTGCCACTGATCAACACGAAGGACCTGGACTAGGTTCCCATCTGATGCCAACGATTGTTGCTCCGCTTCCTCCGGTACAAAGTCCATGCCATAGAAGTTCCCGGCAAGGATCTGGTGATGGCCGACACGCTTTCAAGAGCGCCAGCATCGGCGTCAGTTGACAACGTTCTGCAAGACGACATAGGCATGGTTTTATCAACTACTGCCGAAGATCTCACGAGTCCATCCGTTCTCGCCGACGTATCCAAGGCTACGTCTGAAGATCCCGTGTTATCCAGTGTGATGTGCTACGTCATCCATGGCTGGCCTGTTACCGTTCCTGACAACATCAAGCCATTCTATCGTCAGCAAGGCCAGTTGTCTCACCTGCAAGGTGTCCTATTCCATGGCTTTCGCCTGGTTGTTCCGTCCGTGCTACAGCCTGAGATTCTCCAGAAGCTGCACGATGTTCACCAAGGTGTCACAAATAGTATAGCCCGAGACCGCTTCTCGTCGTGTTGGCCAGATATCTCTGCCGACATCGAGGCGTACGTCGCCAAGTGCACTACCTGTATCAAGCAGCTCCATAACTTTCCAGAGCCACTCCAGACAACTCCGTTCCCCGAGCGTCCGTGGCAGCGTTTCTTTTTTTCTTTTTTTTTTACTTAGGCAACAGCTTCCAATCATGACATGCAAAGCAGCGGTGCAGCATCGCAGGCATGAATCGTGGACGTGGTGACGGGGTCTGATGTGCTCCACCGACCTAGGGTCTCGGCTTCACTGCACAGCAAACGCGTCGAAAGAAAACGGGGGCTAATATTTATCGGAAGATTGGGGGGGGAGAAGAAGAGAAGAAGGAGAGAGAGAGAGAGAGAGAGAGAGAGAGAGAGAGAGAGAGAGCTGGGAGATAGAAGATCACAGTGCTCTTGGTGATGGGGACTGCGAAGGATAGCAGAATCTGGGACATGTGCATGAGAATCAGAATATTGGTGATGATTGCAGCAGGGTTATAAGTTGAGCAGCTGAACACTAATAAGAACAGTGACAGCGTTGGCGAGCAGATTCAAAGTGCATCAGTAGCAGAGAGCCAGTCCTGAGCAAGAAGGTGACGGTCGGTATCGCATCGGTTCTCAGGGACGTCGACGGCCACCAGTACGTGATCACCGTCGACTATTCCTCCCGTTAAATTGATGTCGCTTGTCTCTCATCGACTACGTCACGAGCCGTCATTACTCTATCCAGACATCTTCGTCAGTGATAACAGGCCACAGTTCGCTTCCGACGCTTTTGCACAGTTTATGTCGTCGTGCAACATGACGCATCGGACCAGCAGCCCAAAGCATCCTCAAAGCAACGGCGAAGCAGAATGCGCCGTGCAGACTGCCAAACGACTCATCCCTGCGCCAGGTGATCTACAGCAGTCTCTCTTAGCATATCGCTCTACACCCCTGGCCAACAGCTATTTGCCCGCCGAACTCTTGTACGCCCTCAGGCTCCGCACTAGTCTTCCGTGCCCACCTGATCTCCTGCAACCATCCTGGCCAGACATCACCGCTCTCTGGGCCAAGGAGCAGGAGGCTAAGCATCGCCAAGAAGATCACTTCGACCAATGCTTCGCAGCCAAGTCGCTCTCCATTCTGCCATTGGGAGCGAAAGTGTGGGTCGACGACAAGGGCGAGGGTACAGTGTTGAGCAACTCACCGATCGCTCCTCCAACATCGCCACCTCATCCGGTCTTCTGTGAAGTTGCTCCAGCCAGTGACTCCTCCCGGACCGGTGCCAGCAGTACCACCGGCCGCGCTAATCCCGCAACAACAGCCTGCGTCTACGTCACAGCCAACTATCCGTGTTCGCAACAACATCCAGCCACTGCAGAGATTGATTGCTACCATATAACTCTCTCTGGCTTCATGCTATTCCTCTCCAAAACATTGAATAGTCCTGTTCTATGTGATTGGCTATGTACAACCCGTACATGTATCTGTCTTGCCTTTGCTCAATAACAGTTTCTTTCCCAGCTGTTATGTTTTTCTCTCTTTTCATTAAAAAAAGGGGAAGATGTCCTTTCCTGTATCAAGTTATCCTTTCAACCATTCACGCAATAGTCCTTCCCCCTGTCTGTCGCCATGTATAGACGGTACGTGACCTCGCACTACCCCCCGTGCTACACACAATACCAAGCTCTGCTGGGCATGGCCATCCTGATTCTTCACTATATCTACACTCATCTGTCTGTAAGATAGACCACTTCCTTATGTCAGTACATGACACAACAGTTTGCATGACCTCAGATTGACTTGTACACATTTCCCGTACTGTAGAGTTTATTTATGCATCTCCGTATTTGTATACGTCTCCCAGGTTCAGTGTACCTGCTCACATACGTCCCTGGGCGGACCGTACCGTATCTATGAATTTCCATAAACACATCTGTCTCTCCTTATTGCTTTTTCCTTCTCTCTCTCTTTCTCTTTCTCTTGACTCTTTTCCTTTGGCTTTCATACAACACTTTTCTTGCTCCTCAATTATTAATAATACAGTGCAAATCTATCAAGCACGTCAACATTTCATACGGAATCGATCAACATACATTAGTGGTGGCCCTGGATGGCAACCTTGTTGAGATCCAAGTTGAAGCAGACCTCCAGCTTCAACGTCTAGATGGACCTGTGTCTCTTCCACGCGTGCATGTGAAAGCAAGTGTTGTCAGATCACTCTCAGCAGTTGGCGCATACGTACATCCCTGCGCAGACGTAATTGCTGGCATCGGAGGTGTCAGCATAGGCTATGACGAAGCAGGTGAGTTAAACCCTGCTAAGTTTGGCCCGGGCACAGCAACCTCTGGCATCACAGCAACAACGGTGTGTGACAGCGACCACCCCGTACGTCATGTGACCATTACGAAGGATGATATAGGGGTAACACTAGAAGCCGACAACGGTCTAATCCGGTGGGATGAAAACACCGAGCAGTGGCGCTGGAAGGACGGACAGACAAGCGCCAACCTGGCCGATCGGCTCAGTCATTTGCCAGTGCGCACACAGAGCTCTGTTGGATGGTCAACAGGCTCAATTCTGTGCAGAAGTGGACTCGTGGGTAGATAAGGGTTGGCTAGTAGAGCTTGGGTAGATAAGGGTTGGCTAGTAGAGCTTGATGAGGCCACCCACTTGGAGCCTTCATTCCACTATTTATGAAGAGCCAGACACACAAGGCTAGCACTCCGGTACGTCCGTGCCTTGACTACCAAGGCCTGAATAACCTGATCCAGTCCAGGCCCAGTACGGATGCGCCCGCATGTACAGAGAAGATCCGTTAATGGCGGAAAGTCGGAGAGCAGTATGAGCTCGTCGACATACACGAGGCTTACCTGCAAGTGCACTTCGATCCTGCTTTTCAATGCTACCAGGCAGTCGTGACAAGCTGTCCGTGATGACGCGAGTGTGCCTTGGGCTAGCAATTGCCCAGAAAGTTATGTTACACGGCCTTGGCCTGAGGTGGACAATTATGTTGATGATGTGCTGATGCCAGCATCAACATAGGAAGCAGTAGCAGCTGAACTGGCGCTACAGCCTGCCCACAAAGCCACCAGAGCTACTGTCTACTGCACGAGTCTTTGCATTGCAGCTGTCGACATCTGCTACCAGCGCCAGATGGTTGAGGCGAGATGGCATACATCTTGCATTTGAGTGTCTCCTGACAAAGCGAAGCGCCTTCCAGTGGACCGTACGACTGACCTGTCACTACCTAGTATGCGCCTGGCCGTAACCCGTTTGTTCGTACTAGAAGCATATGGCAAGCACAACAACTGGGAAGGACGATCCAGTTCTGTAATGCAATGTACGGTGTACCGAGGAAGTATTTGAGCATCTGGCATGTGGTGACCTTGCGCGTGGAGTTTGGCGTGTGCCATCAACGTCTGACGGCAACTGGGCAGTCTAATGCGACGCGTCTGACCTGGCAACTGGTGTTGTGCTGAGACGCAATGGACACATCATTGAGGATGGCAAGTGGCTACGTGATGCAGACGACAGGAAACACATCAACGTCGCAGAATTCGACGCCACAATGCGTGGCCTGTCACTGGCTGTTGAGTGGGGCATGGAATCCATGCAGCTCATTACCGACTCCAAGGCTGTATTTGGATTGCTATGTGAAATTGCCGAGAATGTATGCTGTGTTCGCGTAGTAGGCCTCCATATGGTGCTCATAGAACATCATTTACAAGTGGCAACTGACCTGATGGAGACCAAACGATTAAACTGCACCCAACGCTAGCGCAGTTGACGATGCAAAGGGACAAGCCATCACACACGAAAAAGTACAGCATGCCCAGAGAGCATCTCCCCAGCCTATGCCTGTACTGTCGACCGTCCAGCTAGGCAAACGAGTCGAGGTAAAACCATTCAACAGGATCAGAGACCAGCTTGTTATTGATGATGGAGAGCTATCTAGCAGCTTCAGGCTCCTGGCAGTCGGAAATATGACAGTGCTGATCATCCCAGGATCCCTGATACCACATGTAGGGGAAGAAGCGCATCGGATGTCCGAGCACGGTAGCTGGACAGTGATGTACGAGATGTTGTGCGGCATCTGCTACTTTCCCGGTATGAACTTACGCTGCCAAGAATTTTGCCATTACTGGCAAGCGTGCTGTGCAGCAAATGGACGCGGTGGAGCGACGGTGCCACCTACTGACCCAGATGTCCCCCGTCGCCCTTCGAGTGTGCAGCAAGTGGACACACTAGAGCCAACAATACCACTGTGCACTCGTGTAAGCTGATGTATTTAGCAAGCGGTTCGATGTAAAGCCACTACGTGACACGTTGCTGCTAGTCTTACAGGAGCGCTGCATGACTAGAATCTGCTGCAGGTGGGGTTCGCCCGACAAGACTAGAATGGACAACGGGACGGAGTTCCAGAATACTCTTGTCCAGGCCCTCCTCACCCAGTTCGGGGTGGGTGTGAAGACGGGAGCAGTTCATCACCCACAGTAACAAGGCGGCATGGAGCGCATTAATCGGACTCTCATAACGCTGATGAAGAAAGTACTAGATAAAGTATCGGTCTGGAGGAGGGCGCTGGACCTCCTGCTGTTTTACTACTGTTCCCGGTCGTATTCTTCGACAACAGTGTTGCCTATGCGCGCGATGTGAGCCTGGAAGCCCCGGTCATTAATTCTGGTAGCGTGCCTGTCCGCGCCTTTCGTGAGCGAGTGGGTTAACAAGCTGAATGGATCGGATGCCCATGTACGTGATGTTGTGGAGAGAGTTGTCTGCATCGAGCCCTCCACAACCACGCAGCAGCAAACAGTCAGCCTACAGTCTCGGTGATGCAGTACTGTTCCTACGCCCCGGGTATCACCAGAAGCTGCTCCCGCCATTTGAGCCTGGCTGGAAAGTGGAAAAGAGTGTGTCACCATCAACAGTTGTGATCAGCCATGTCAATGACGCAGAGACAGTGGTCAACATTTACTGCTGAAGCTAGACTGAGCTCCTGTATTACCGAACACTGAGGATGTAAAGGGAGGAATGACTTGAATTGCCTTACATTACTACTGATGTCCACAGCGCTTAGCCAAGTCCTACCAAGAGTGACAGTGAAAGTGACGCTAGTGATAGTGAAGGCGTCGCCCTGTAATTTGATGGCGGAGACATTGACTTGGTCCCACCCTATGATCTCCATGCCCCAGCTATCCGTCGATGCCCAATGCAATATTGTTCCTGATTAGTGGCGTCTAGAGGGGGAGGTGTAATAGGTTGGCCAAGTAACTGTCAACGCCATCTCATCTCTCTCTCTCTCTCTCTCTCCCTCTTTCCCTCTCTCTATTCCTTTCTTGATAACAAACATATTTGCGGTTGATCACTACGTGTCAATTCTTCTTGAGCTTTGTATTATTAATTCGCACTGTGTTCGTGACAGTATTCCATTTTCTAGTACTCTTGTGCGTGCACACGATGACGTAGGTCGCCATTTTGTACGTGTCATCTTGGTGCGCAAGCCTTTATCCTTCTTCTCTAGCTATTTTAGTTTTAGTCCTTCTTGTACAAAAGCAAGTAACTAGTCCAATGTCGAGTGGGCTGTGATCGAGTGTTGCTTGTTGGCCAGTGTAGACGGGGTAGTTCACAACAACACCAACCATAATGACATTGATTTTGCATGTGACTGACTACTTACTTTCACTTTCTTTTTTATCGTATGCCATTCATGCAACGTCAACATATGTTTGCTTCTACCTCATGCTAAGTGTTCACCCCTCATTTCTCACATCACATCATCTTCCATACGGTAGATTGGAGCATTTAGCTCTGCTCCTCCTAACCGGCATTGGCCTCACTTGTTCCTGCTCATTACAAGTCAGCTATGGCTCCTCATTAACCAGCTGCTGTCCATTGCTTGGTATTTCACTTCACAAATATTGTAAGTGTATTGTGGGGATTCCCGAGCTGGTTGCCGGCAGCAGTGTGGAGTTGCTTTCAAGCTTGTTGAACATTTGTATTACAATACAAGTTACTCAAAGCAGCATACTGTCTCCCAAAAAGGTCGTTATTGTCTGGGATAAGTTTGAGGGCGTGAGGTATAGGGTAAGAATTTACAAATAGCCTCGAAAATACGCCCAACCCTCTGCTGCCACTGAGAGCCAGTTCATAATCTCAGAACATATGCTTTCAATGAACAAAAAAAACGTCGCATCGATGCCACTAACCAGTTTTCTCCCCATGTGGGTTGGTAGATTGTTTTTGTTCAGGACAAGAAAGTACGCCACTTAAAAGTGAACCAACCAAGTTTGGCTGGGACTTCTTCGTGCAGATTTAAACAAACCACCATTACTGTACGGGTTACGCACAAAGACATAACTGATTGTGCTGTCCAACTATCTTACCCGCCACTGGAAAGTGTAACATTTTGCAGGTGTATAACATACCAAAGATCTCCAATCTAGCAGCCGGTTGCTTTACAGAACCGCAATGGTGTGCAGTGCAATTTCACATGAAACACATGCACCAAATCTCATTGAGACATTGGACTTATAAGTACTTTTGAGGTGACGCAAGGAACTCAATAGTGTTGTCTAGGCTGTTGAACGAAGTAACGGTGAGGCATCCTGCAGCTTCATAACTCGAAGAGAATTGGTGAGCACACATGCTCATTCCCTGGGCACTGCAATTTCACAACACATTAATTTTCATTTCAAAAAATCGTTTTCAACGTTTCGGCAAATTGCCATCATCAGGATGCAATATGAAGTGGAAGTCTGCCCAGGAGCAGTTATATATACTAATTTGGTGTTCTTAGGTGTTGATAATATTTCTATAACAACACATGTTACCTCCGTGCTAGGAATATGACATGTCTAAAACTAATGAAAGATCCCAAGTTTTCACTGACTCATATGCTGGGGATAGGTAATAAGTTAGCACAGCGCAGATGTCACCAGATAACTTGGGAAATGTCTGAACAGGTGTCTCGCAAGAAATAGACGAATGTGACCATGTCAGTGTTTTCCCGGGTCATGATCCCTAGTACTGAGGTAACATGTGTAGTCATAGAAATATTATCAACACCTAAGAACAGCAAATTAGTGTATATAACTGCTCCTGGGCAGACTTCCACTTCATATTGAAGCTGCAGGATGCCTCACCCCTACTTCGTTCGTGGTTCTCCTCTTTCCGGAGCGAGGCACTGTGGCGCTATGTGCAATGGGCATGGAAGTTGCAAAGGAGCGAGTGTCAGTTGTCATTTCTGCTACAACGCCGGAAGGGATTTGATTTCGCGATTTATAACCCAGTGCACCCAACAGCCAAGGTATTCCAGGCACAAGCAAGTCTGCCAAAGAAGAAGACACCAGTCCTGCCTTCGCCTTCTGCGCGACGCCATAGAACACAAGTGTGCAGAGAAGGACTTTCGCTTCAGACAGAGCACGCACTTTCGGGACAAGCTCTGGTCATTCTCTCGGGAGGACTACATAAGGATCCGTACCAAAATGCGTTGCGTAGCCACAGAGGAGTGCATCGATATGAATGCAAGGCTAGCCCGGAAGCTTGGCACGCTTCGTGCAGAAGCTGGCCAGCCAGAGCATGAAATTACGCAAGCCGCATCACAAGCCCAGCTTGGCGCTCGGACTAGTAGTGTGGCGACATGTGATGGATCCAGTGCCCACCGGGAATTGGTTGTGGATGATTGTGTGCCGGAAAGCATCAGGCGGATTTTAGAGCTTTGTTCCTTCGACAGGCTCGTTTACGGATCGTGAGCGTTCGGAGGTGATTACGTCTGTCGAGCGGATGGCCTACACGTTGCGCTGTCAGTAGGCCCAGCCTCAAGAGGTGGAGGTTCTAGACAACGAGACTGTTTCTGACACGGTGGGCGACAGAAAACTCTGGAAGCTCAAGCAGCGTGAGTTTAAACAACCGCCAAAAATGTGTGACGATGAAGAAAGGAAGCTTGCGAATTTCAAGGACGATGTTCTCGCTGCCTACACCAAACACAAGCCACCGACGTCTAAAATGACCAAGGAGGAACGAGATGAGCTGGCCAGACTCTGCAAGCACACAAGTACAGTCATCAAACCGTCAGACAAAAGTAAGAAGTTGGTCGCACTGAAACAAAAACTCTACCTGGAGAAGGCAGACGCATTGCTATCGGATAGCGCTATGTACGTAAAGGTTGACATAACAATAACCGAGTTCGAGTCTCGGGTGAAAGCTGTCCTTTGGGATAAATGCAAGAACATGGATTCCAAGCTGCTGAAGTCGATTCTCCCCAATAATACAAGATTCCCCGAGTTCTATGGTCTCCGAAAGGATCATAAGCAGAACCTACCCCTACAACGCGCCGTGTCGGCATGTGATACTCCTGTCACGGGCATATCAATCATACTGGAACGCATTCTACACCAGTTGCTAGACTTTGCCCCTGCGCACCTCCCTATTACGAATGAAGCCCTTGATGACATCTGCACTATATTCCCAGATCTTAAAGCTCCAGAGGGGACAATTCTTGCCACTTTGGATGTCGTGGGCCTGTACCCCAGCATTCCGATTGAAGAGGGAGTCGACGCAGTGGGAGGAATATTGGAACAGCATTTCAAAAGAATCAACATGTTCGGCCTTAACGTGTGCGAAGTCAAGGACTTGCTTCAATTTGTTCTCACTTACAATTTATTCAGATTCGGGCGACAAATTTTACACCAGCTAGAGGGAGTCGCAATGGGCAATAATCGAGCACCACCATTCGCAATATTGTTCATGCACTCTCTGGAAACGCGCCTTCTTGCCGAATCACCGGTTCTGCCTGTACTGTACACACGGTACATTGATGATGCGATCATTCTCTGGACCCACGGTGAGAAACGCCTCTTGGAGCTAATATAGCACTTCAATGCAGGACACGACCGACTCAAGTTCACCTACGAGCTCAGCAGTAGCAAAGGCTGGATTGATACATGGACATGACAATTGCCATACAACAGTCGGGCCAGGTGACTGACAAGCTCTTCCCAAAGCCATGCAATAGTGGATTGCTGATAGACTACACATCTGCTGTGCCTCATCACATCAAACTTGCTGTTGCACAGTCTCAATTTTTAAGAGCACAACGTCTGTCTTCCGATGACACCATGTGTAAAGGAAGTGAACAGAAAATTCAAGACCAACTTCAACTCAACCACTATCCAGAAAGCCTCATCATTTTAAAATGCAAGAGAAGCAGCAAGAAAACCCAAGCGTTTCTGCCGAGGTAATCCGTGTTGTGCGTTTTTGAAGCTGCCATATAAGTCGGACGGGGTGCATCACAGCGTCAGCAAAGCTATCCGGAAGCACAAGTTACCAGTCCGGGTGGCTTACGAGCATGCGGGTAGCCTCAAACGTCAGCTCAGTCATTCAGCACAAAGTCCGCCCAGCTGCATTAAGGAGCCCAACATCAGAAAGACAAAGAGAAGAGGACACCCAATGGGACCGTGTCAGACTTGTAAGTTGGGTGGAGTAAAAATATGTTTGAGGAGGAATGTAATATACCGTCTGCAATGCAAGTTGTGCAGGGAAAAATACATCGAAGAGACGGGTCGCACACTGGAGACGAGACTGGAGGAACAGAATGGTGAAGCTCGTAGAGGCACTGTGGATAAGCCATGGGGTGACTACAGGCGAGCTAAATATGCATGGATCAACCTGAGTGTCAGGAACAGCATCTTCTGGGCAGTGCCGGTGATTGCAAGAGCCAGTGACAGGGCAAGCCGCAAATTGCGGGAGGCAGTGGAGATCCGAAATGAAGGCCCAGAGATCAACACCAGTGCTGGATGGTCATTACTCTAAAACAGTCACACCGCACCGGTTCTCTAGGTGACAGTATTTTCGGGAAAATACTGGCATGGTCACATTCGTCTATTGCTTGCGAGAAACCTGTTCAGACATTTCTCAAGTTATTTGGTGACATCTGCGCTGTGCTAACTTATTACCAACACCCAGCATATGAGTCAGTGAAAACTTGTGATCTTTCACTAGTTTTAGGCATGTCATATTCCAAGCACTGAGGTAAGAGGTGTAGTCATAGAAATATAATGAACACCTAAGAATCCCAAATTAGTGTATATAACTGCTCCTGGGCAGACTTCCACTTCATATTGCATCCTGATGATGGCAATTTGCCGAAACATTGATAATGATTCTTTGAAATGAAATGTGTTGTGAATTTGCAGTGCCCAGGGAATGAGCATGGGTGCTCGCCAATTTTCTTGTAGGCTGTTGAAGATCGTGAAAACTGTTGTTCTTCTTGGAAAACGTTTTCCAGTTGTGCATGTTATTTTTGTGCGTACAACTGATGAACATAAGACCTGGTACACATGCACAGGACTTTGTACACCCGTACAATCCTTCTTTTCTGTTCATACACTAACAAGGATGCACCTGGGATATCCTGACTTACATTATCCTTTGGGTCCAGCGAATGTCCAGAATTAAGTAGATATTCTGCTACGGAAACATGTCCACCCAAAGCTGCACGGTGTAATGGTGTCCAACCAAGCTGGAAGTAGCATTGTTAATGAATGCAAACCAAGTTCATACAAACACACACAACAGAACAACAAGGACAATCAAGGCTTGTTTGCTGTACAAACACACATAAACATACACAAATACACACATACACATGCCGATTCCCACACACAAAAATTAATACGCATATGCATGAAAACACACACGCACGCTCACACACACACACACACACACACACACACACACACACACACACACACACACACACACACACACACACACAACTATGTATGTGCAAAAACACACACAAACAAACAAACAAACACAGTTAGTGAGAAAACGTAACAAAGGCAATGGCATAGGGAGTTCTGGATCATTATCAATGAAGATTTCTATGGGCATTGATGAACAATTTCCTTGGAGACAAGAATGCAATTTTCAGTAGTATACTTTCATGCCTGATCATCAGGTGAAATACAGGCAAAATCCAATGAACATGGCATGGCGCATGTTGTGTGTGAGTGTGTGCACTCGTGCATGTCCACGAATGTTGAGCACACACAGGCAGGCGTACACACGTGTTAGCGCGCATGAGAGCATGCCGTTTACTTTCCATATGCATGCTACTGCAGGTGTGCGTATGTGACGTACAGTCGAACCTCGTTAGGACGAACACTGATAAGGCGAACTTTCCATTAGTACGAACTAAGGCCAATCCTATGGTTGGCCAGGCATCAATTCAAGTCAAAATTATTCGTTTACGACGAACTTCTGTGCAGCGAACTTTCGCGAAGACGAACTATTTTCAAGTGTGATTTGAACAAAGTCAGTGTGGTCATGTAGATGTACATGTAGTACGAACTTTCAGTCCATGAGCGTGCGCGTGCGCTGGCTGCCTTTTTTCTTCTTGTTTTTCAATAGTCGAGGTCATTTGTACGTACAGTGCAAATTGTTTTCAAGCGTGTTTGATACATTGCACTTTCAGTTTTTCATTGTACTTACCTGTTTCTGGCTTATGCTAAGAATAACATGCTTTCCATGTACCACAGCATGCACCTTCACGTAAATACAATCCATCTGATATGCATATCGATTTTTTTTGGTCAGATCTGGATAAGAAGAACTCCCGATAAGACAAACAAATGTGTTCAGTCCCTTGAAGTTCGTCCTAACGAGGTTTGACTGTATTTGTGTGGGCAAGGGGTACTTGTTTGTGATGGTGAGTATGTCACTCTCTCTCTCTCTCTCTCTCTCTCTCTTCCTCTCTTTCTCTCTCTCTCTCTCTCTCTCTCTCTCTCTCTCTTTCTTCCTCTCTCCCTCCCTCTCTCTCTCTCTCTCTCTCTCTCTCTCTCTCTCTCTCTCTCTGTATTTGTCTCTCTCTCTCTGTATTTGTCTCTCTCTCTCTCTCTCTCTCTCTCTCTCTCTCTCTCTCTCTCTCTTTTCTCTTTCTCTCTCTCCCTCTCCCTCTCTCTCTCACTCTCTCTATTCCTTTCTTGATATCGAATGTATTTACTATTGATCACTACGTATCATTTCTTATTAAGCTTTGCATTATTTATCCGCGCTCTGTTCATCCATTTTCCAGTATTATTTTTCTAGTTTTATTGTGAGTGCACACAATGACGTAGGTCACCATTTTGTCCATGTGCACTTGGTCGCGAGCCTTGATACCTTTTCTTTTGTTCTTTTAGTTTTAGTTCTTCTTGTGCAAAATAAAGTAATTGGTTCAATGTCGAGTGGGCTGTGAGTGTTTGCAAAGGATGTCCGTTTGTCCATAGCAGGCAGGGACCTGAAGGTGTCTGAATGCCTTGATAGGATCCGGGCACTGCAAACAGCAACCGGCACCAGAGTTGGTGCAGTGTCCGCAGCTTCCACATTTGTGCAAGACAGTGTTGCTACGCCGTCACCGCTGCTTTGCCACCATTGTGGAGAACAGGTCCACTTTAAAAGGCATTGCCCAAAGATACTCATTCTTCCAAGTTGCTTCACGTTATGATCTTGCTTTTGAAAGCCCTATTTGAATATTGTGGCCAGCTGTCTTTGATCAAGGGCGTCACACACGGCACGACCACTACGACCATGGTCGTACCACTTTTCGTCCATGATAGTCCGCCCAATTCATCGAAAAAAGCAATAAAAAATTCAAGGATCTTCGGACTTGTACAAAACATCGCAACAAATTACTTTCATTGCAAGGAGGAGCATACAGACTTGATGCCTAGCACTAGCAGTTAGTTATTGCCCAAGACTCCAGGCGGTTATCCATTACGATAGGCGGTTGGAGTCACGGGTAGGACCAATTAGACGATTCCTCACGGACGCATTCCCTGAAAACTTGACAGAAACAGAGCTGAGCTGGCGGCGATCACTGGGTCCAGAACTAAAAATTTCCAAGATCTACCGTGTTAAAATGGCGATCAGCACGGTCAAGAGACTCTACATGTATGTCACTTGTCAGCTACAACATAATTATATTCTTTCCACAACGACACCTACCTAGTACCTCTGGCTCCTGACGATCTACTGCAAGCTGATGCGAAAATGCATTACACCCGCGAAAGCCGCGCTTGTAAATGGAAAAGGGAAATGCTTCATTCTCCGAACTAGAAAAGTGTTTGGACTGCTGCTCCACAGCGGCAAAATATTCTGCAGCTGTTCACCGACACGACCCGCTTCACCTAACGATTTACGATCGTATCGTTCTCCGAGTTTTTTGGTAGCAGCAGCAAGAATTGCGTCCGCGACGACAGGACGAAAGTCTCTCGCAAACAAAAGTCCTGTTGCCACGAAGACAGAGAAGATTCCGCAAGCCCTTTCTTCTGCTTCCAGTGTTGTAGCTCTCCGGTCCACTGGCAGATCTTTCAATCCCACCGAATAAAAAAGGATCTTCTTCTCTCTCTCTAAAAACAACCAAAATATTACTTTGCGACTGTCCAGGCCGGCCGTGTACATAGTGCATGCGACGCTGCGGACCTTTGCAGAACATAACATACGTTTTTGCACAGCGGCTGGCGCTAGAACGGGCAGCACGCTTCTACTTCGGATTTTGCGATTTTTTCGAGGGCAATGGGTTCCTTTTGCCTTGCTTGGCTACCTACAATGTACAGAAAATACTAAAAATACTTCCTCCGCGTCATCGAAATTGTCGCAGTTTGACTTTTGAAATAAAACGGGGTGTTTACTCACCAGCACTCGTGATACAGGAATCGGACATAGGCGATAGTCATCAGTATAGGGTGACGGCAAAGTTCTTTTTTCTGAAATTGGAAGCTGAAATATTTGAACTAGACGCAATTTCTTCGCTGATGTCGCTGCGATGGTAATTTCGACTCGCTGAGATCAGTCAGGCGTTGCAGCCTGCACATTTCTCGTGCTTATGGCCATCCACTCAAGCCTCATCACTGTTTTACCTTAGCTGGGGTGAGAATGACTTCGTGGAACAAGTGGCAGCGCTTGGAGAAACATCGAGGGGTCAGGCAAACTAAATGCATGCAACAGCGATAAAATTTGTCCCTCTGGCTGAGACACTCAGTACATGATTGTACCTGCAAGAGCCGTGTAGACTCTACACGTAGTGCTAGTGATGCACGCCCAGGTGCCGTACCAGTGATGCTGAAAAAGAGGTCGCGCTGACGTGATAGTACACTTACCTGCACGAGCTGTGACCACACAGTTAAAATATATGGGCATGCCACGGCTAAAAAAAGTTCATTTCAAGATCAAGGTGATTCCGCCGACGGTAATCAACCGACCTCGCAACGATCGTGTATTCATACTTCTTTGGTGGTGAAGTAGAAATCATCCAGAGCTAGTAGACGACAAGCATAGCAGCTCTTGTCCTGTGGAGAAAGTCAAAGCGTTTGAGATGAGGCGCGACCAACTTTCAACCTTCCTTGAAATATTTCGGAACGATGTTTTTGCGTCCATTGACATCAGCGACGACGAGGACTTCATCTCTGCATGAAAACTCTCAGTCCAAATGTCCTGGAACGTTACTCTAGTCTTCAGACTATCATACTGTGTAATAAGTTTTGATTGGCTTAGCTTATGGAGTTGTCAGTAACAAGTGACAAGTCACTAGTCAAACTGCGACAATTTCGATGACGCGGAGGAAGTACATGAGAAGTATGTTTTGGAGTTGCAGTGGGGTTGTCGAATAAGTGTTAGGGGAACCCTCCTTTGCGGCTGTAGAATACTAAAACGTGCCCTGTTAGCCGAAAAATCCTTATTTTTCTCAGGGGATACCCCCAACCCCGTCATACCACTCACAGCCGCCCTGTGACGCCCCAGTTGTTGGTACAGTACGGGACAGGCACGGGATAGCACCAGGTATCTTTTCCGTTTGCCCTTCTAGGCTTCTTCCGCGACAGCTCGATCGCCTTTCATCTCTGGTGCGGGTGTAATCTAGTGACTTCACACATGCGTTATAATAGACGAATCCTTTTTTCTGGGTTCGTGAAAAGGGCCACGCGTGCAAGTCAGCTGGTGTGAAGTGCATGTTTTTGCATTTAGTTGGTATGTGGCAGCGAATGGGACAGAGAGACATTTGCTCCCCGAGCTTGTGTATGTAAATAGTGTTTTACGTCCACCCTGAAGGCTACAATTCCCTACCATACCACGACGAATTGATCGGCTACATCATTGTACTGCAAAACGTTCCATCTGTTCGAATAGCATGCATGATGAGCTAGGCAAAAAGGCATACGGTAGGACCCTGAGCGAAAGAAATAAACTTTCTCTTTGCATTCGAGGGTAATACAACACCGTCTACCACCTTGATGACCTAGGCAAAAAAAGCATAGGGATGTTATTTATTTATTTATTTCACTCAACTCGTGGTTCATGACCAATTGGCACGCAAAGTGCGAGAGAGATGTGATAGCCAACCAAGGCAAGAAAAGAAAAGAAAGGAATATAGAAAAAGAGAAGAAAGAATGATATACAAGAATCCAGCAATGAGATCCTATCGTACCACATTACACACAAGAGAGAGTTTGGAAGCTTTGTCACAACTCCGAGTTTCATGTATCTCTACGATCATCAGGCAACTGATGGATCCAAAACGGGCAGCCAGAACATAAGGGGGAGCAAGGTGGGAAATTCTACTACATTATGCGATCGGAGTGCATTTTTAAACCTGAAAAAACATTTTGATGTCTTAACATGCTGGGGAAGTTGCAGCCAAAGGCTGTAGGACAAAAACAGAGGAGAGTTGGTAAATGCGGCTGAATTAGCACGGGGAAGTGAGAGACTATTACGAGTGGACCGGGACAGAGAAAACCAATTGAATACGGAGAGATGAATTCTGTGGATCAAAACGCAAAGCTGCTGTTTGCGATTATCTTGCAGTGGCTGAGTATTGCTGATACAATAGAGCTCAAGACTAGGAAATAAACTCTGCTTGTTAAACAATATTTTAAGAAGAGATTTATGTGGGATTTCAAGTTTGTTCACAAGATGTTGACTTAGACTACACCAAGACTGACATGCATACTGGAAAATAGGTAATAGATACGAGCGATAAAACATAGAACGGCATGTATTTGGCAAATGAGAACGATGAGGATATAGTATGCCGAGAACACTACTAGTTTTCTTGCAAATATAGTCTACATGAGGAGCCCATGTTAGACAGTCGTCAATAATTATACCAAGGTGCTTATGTTCATGGACAATTTCTATGGTCGATGAGCTGCCAGGACATGATAAAGACACATTGCAGAACTGATCACTAGCACCGCTACAGAAGAACATCACTTTGGTCTTACTAGTGTTCGGTCTCAGCTTCCAAGTCGACATCCAAGAAATGGTGGAGTTTATCTTTTTCTGGAGGTCATTGACTAGCAATTGCTTGCAACTACTTGAAGCGGAAACTGTGGTGTCATCGGCGAACAGTGAAAATTAGGGACAGTTATACATTTTTCATTTCTCCTTTCATTTCTCCTATATAACATAACCTGGGATTTGAAACCGCACTATCGCCCTGCATGCATTCCCCCCGATACACTGCGCATACCTACTCATTCTTCCAAGTTGATTCACATTACGATCTGGCATTTGAAAGCCCTGTTTGAATATTGTGGCCAGCTGTCTTTGATTGTACGGTACGGGACAGGCACGGGATAGCGCAAGGCATGCCGACGGCACAAACACACAAACACGGAATTAAAGCTGTGTGGACCTTGGCTAGCGCCAGACTTTACTGAAGTAACGTCTTTTGCATAGCTACGGGAATAAATTGAGAATATAGGGTAACTACATAACAGCTGTGCTAGTACTCGTTAGCATTGTACTGCAATCAAGACTGACGTTATGCGCTTTGCTTTGCTGCGTAATTACAAATGACACCCAGCCTGTTTTCCTAAAAAGAAAACATATCTTGCCTGCCCCATGGTGTTCCTGCAGACAACAGATCGTGCTTCAGCAGTGTTTCTTTTTAGTTTTCCTTTTCCTTTCGTAACATTGCTGCCAGCCCGAATGTCACCTCGACACTGTGTTTCTTCAGCATACCTGACCTAACTGTAGACACTGTGAAGGTAATGACTGGCCAAGCCCTCCGCGGCGAGCTTTCCCAGTGCGGCTTGAACCCGAAAGGAAATAAAAGTCTTTCTATTTTTACAAGACCGTTAGCTGTCATAGCTATCCCATGGTAGTGAGGTCTGCTCTTGCCTCGAAAACCAGCAACATGACAGTGCGGACACGGCTCGCGAGCCCAGAAGCCCGACCGGAACAAATGTTACCTTTGACCAGGTCAGGTGACGCGGGCTCAATGGACCTCCGCGCTCTCGTATGGGACGAGGTACAGTCGGCTTTTTCGGCCCCTATTGCTGAGAGTACTATATGTTGCACCTCTCGCAAGGCCAAGGCAATGCAACTGCTGCCGCCGCTACGCCAGCCCAAGGCCCAGGCTCTTGCAACCCGCCCGTTCAGCCACCTGCACCAACTGTGCCCAAGGCTGTGCAAGAATGTATCTTGCGAGGGGCGTTCGTAGATATTTCAAGTTTGTTTACTGATATCTTCCATCCCCACCCCAACCCCCGAACAATCCGGCTGGCACATAGCCTGACTAACGATAGCCAGCTAAATATCGTTGAGTCTGATGACGCGAAGGAGGTGTGTCGCAAGGTTCACGATATAGCTACCTGGCTCAAGGCCTGTACCATATACTTGTTTGTTATCACGGCTGCTGCCCCACATTGCACTGCTGAACTGTTTGTGTACCCTCAGTTTGTTTGTTTGTTTAGCTTTATATTACTTCACCAGAAGCACAGGCAAAATCTGCCTTCTCACTGGACGTATTTCCACAGTTCTCGCAAAATGATGAAGGTTGATAGTGACTGCTAACCACCAGTTCTCCCCAAGCTCGTGGCTATAATACGACCGCCAGCTGCGGATGCTCGCGGCCCAGCAAATACCTGAAGAGGTTGAACACCGTCGACGTGAACCTGTAGCAGATAGCCTTCACACTCAAGTTCACAGGCATACGTGCCCAACATGCGCTCAATGGAAGACGTTCCATCCAGGGGCGGGTCCGTGTCCTTTTCGTCTCCAAGCCAATACCCCAAGCCAGCAGCACTTACCTCCAGTGGTCGCACTCGCACCAGCGACAGCCAAGAAATCTGCCGCAACTTAAATAGACGTCCCTTTTCTTCGTCGTCGTCGTGCCACTTCTCCCATACCTGCAGCCAGTGTGGCAAGGACCACCCATACCTCAGGTGCAAGCAGGAGCAGCGCAGAGCAAATCGGCCACCACCAAACCGATTGACTCTGTACATAGCTTCTTTCCTATACACACTGCAAACAGCCAAAGTGATCACTCATGAGTGAGCCGCAACAGTACCCGCGACCGGATGCCATGGTACCTGATCAATATTGCAAACAGCGAACCAGGGTGAACCAATTGGCGTTGCAAACGGCCAAAGCAATCGTTCATGCTTGAGCGGCAATAGTACCAGCAACCGGGTGCAATGACTGCTGATTGGCGTCGCAAACAGCTGACCAATAGTACACAATTTCAAACAGAGATAGTAGCAGCTAAGCAACTAGTTGAAGGAAGCTGTTCCCAGAAAACCAGTACACGACACCACAGCAAGCGTTCACCACCAATGCACGAGAGCTAAGAACAAGTTATTATTCCTTTTCGAGCCAGGACTGCTTAATTATTTGCACTCTGACTTATGAAAATTCGCGTATTACGTTGCAGTGCTTAGACCAGTGTTCAAACTATCGTAACTCCATGAGACACATATGCACCGCAACAGTCACTAAACCGTTGGAAAGGTCTTGAGCTCATCTTTCCGTTGATATAATGTTCTTTGCCGTAGGATAAAGATTCACTGAGTGGTGACAAGATGAACACGGAAATCACTCCCCAGAGCGAACGGGAATTTTTTTGTTCATAACTTCGCAGTGTTTTTGGAGCGTACTAGGTGTTTTCCTTTGGCACGTCTCATGCTTGATAGGCTTCAAATGAAACGCTGGGTTCTCAGCTTCGCAGTGCAGTTTGAATCGTGAAATTTGGTTGAATTTGGCAAGATGACGAAAAAGAAAATGAAAATGAGTTGTTGTGGCGTTCCGAGGGACGGTGGAGTAGTTTGGAGAGGAGGTGGAAATGGTCCTGGTGTGTCTATGTCGCCGATAGCTACCATGATGTAATCGCTTGGTCCTGATCTTTCCAACGAGCCCAGGATGATGAAAATCCGTCGAGGTGGAGTAAAATGAGAATAAATTTCTTTCGGAGCTTTGCGCTCAAACTTCAACAGGAGAGTCAGTGCGCTGGACAGCCGGCCTATTGGAGAAAGGGGGCTTAGCATGGAAAAGGTTAAGGCACGAGGTGGATAAATGTAGGCATGCAGAGGGATAAAATCCAACGCAGGTTCTGAGCAGGGTCATCACTGGCGGTGATATGAATGTGGCGGAGCGGATGCAATCTACCACAGCCTTGTTGTCACAGTGCATTGTGATACGAAGCTGGCACCATTCCTTGCCCCAGGGGCAGCAAGCTGTGACCAACACGTAGTGCTCCTGCTATGTAGTGTAGTTATTATATGATGACTACATGTTCACATATCATATAGGCCGTCGAAGTCTGACGTCACAGCTTCTTGACAACGTGTAGTTATTGTGCCAAGTGGTGACAAACGAAAGTCGCGAAACCGGCATTTGTCGTGTTTCCAGTGCCAGCAGCATGCAATGAACACAGCTACAGCATCATTTTTGACCGAGGAGCGCGCAAACGAGATTATTTTATTTCAAATTAACTGCTACTTGTCGCCGAGCTTGTAGTTTTCGCTTTAGCAAGAAGGAGAAGCTGTAGCTGCTTCTGGCCACTGCTGTGCCTGTACTGTCATCCGGCTTTACATGTAGTCGCCGGCCAAGAAGCAATGATGGGTGTCTCCGTTACTTCTAGCGCAACGATTGCTGATTTCTTTTAGTTCTGAGACCAACCAACACCGGGTTTGTTTCCTTGTCCAGCGGTAAGCGAAAACCAGAACTCCTATCTCTCAAGTGCTGGTGAACACTCAGCAGGAAAACACTGCACGATGGCTAGAGAGCGAAGGAGAAACTTCTTAGTAAAACAAAATTTGAAGTCGCGATCTTGCACCAGCGCGCCCCTGTCAAAGTGATGCCGTGACCGTCGGAAACACGACAAGTGCAGGTGACGCGACTTTTGTTTGTCACCACTTGGACTTGTATTTACGTGTAACTATGAGTTTTCAGGCAGTGTGACGTAGGCACTTCGACAGCCTAATGCGTATGCGTAAGAAAAACATGGTCTTTCCTCTTGGTGAACTTGAAGAGTACTTTGTGTGAGCGTAGACACAACAATGGCGACAAAGATATTATTATTAATAGAGTTGTCCTGGTACTACAGTCGTGATAGTTACGAATTGTTTCCATTGCCATGGCCAAGGCCACGATAGAGCCATTTGACAGCGGAGATTTTGATGAATGGCGAGAGAAACTGTATTTTTTTCTTTTGTGCAAACGAAATAGGAGTTGTGGCGGCGAATGGCAGTACGGCTGAAAAGACTCGTTGTGAAAAACGGGTATCAGCTTATCTTATCTCTCTTCTGAGTAAAATGGTTTAAGATAAATTGTGCACTCATAACAACAGCAAAAATGAAGAAAGTCAAGTTCCATAACGTTTTCTTGTGACTGTCATCAGTCTTCTCGTCGATTGTTGAAGACTCTTTGTTTACCTAAAGCTGCGAGTGATTTTAAGTATCAGGAGATCGGGGGAAAACTGACGGATCATTACAAGGTTCAAACATCACGATCGAGCGTGACTCACGCTTCCAGGAACTGTAATCAACTTCCGACCGAGTCAGTGACTGACTTTTCCCATCAACTGCAGTGCAGTGCTGGAGACTGCAAGTGTGAGAGCCATTTGGATAGAGCACTATCGGACCAGTTCATCAGTGGTTTGCGGAGTGTTGCAGTGAAACGATTAATTCTGGCGAAGCCAGACGGAGATGGCGACACATTTCAGAAAATCAGTAAGATTACTCCGAGTGAGAAGAGTGCGGCAAAGTTTGCTGCAGAGATGTGTCCTGGCACTACGTCTCTAAATGGTGTCAAGTCGTCAAACTCGAGGTCGAGGCGTACCTCTACTGCCACTTGTACTCAAAACCGCACACCAGCAAGGTTGACAAATCATGGCATGCCTGGTGTAACGAAAACGTGTTACCGGTGTGGTTCAGAGAGTCACTCGGCAGACGGATGTACCCACAAGTCGACAAAGTGCCGTTTCTGCAAGCGCATGGAGCATCTGGAGCGCGTTTGCCGGTCGAAGAAACGCCAACAAGATACCCATCAGTTGGATGACGACACGATGTACGATGATGATGATGATGATGATGATACTGGTGAGAGTGTACCGTTGTTTCACGTGAGCAATGTATCTCAGTCTACTGAAAAGGGTTTTAATGGTCCACTGTTTGTACCGGTCACTATGAATGGTTTAGTTGTCGAAATGGAATTAGACACAGGCAGTGATGTGTCAGTTTTGACGAAAAGTGATTACAAAAAATGTGGTGGTGATAAGCGTACATTGCAGAAACCAAGGTTTCTGCTAAAAGGGTTTTTCGGTACTAAGATCGAATGTATTGGGGAAACTACAATGTCAGTTACGATTGCCAGGAATACCGAGAATGTCCTAAGACAGGTGGTTGAAAACGACGGTCCCTCCTTATTGGGTAGAGATTAACTGAATGTTTTGACACTACCTTGGAAACAAATGTTTGCGGAAAGTGTTCACCGCATCCTGGGTACAGATACAATCAAGAAAGACTTCCCTGCATTACTCGAGCAATCGTCACTGGGTAAAATGAAAGGTGTTCAAGACACCCTGCATGTAGATGACTCAAAACCAATGTTCTTCAAGCCACGATCTGTGCCGTTTCACATCCGAGCACAGCCGACCAATAGTACGCAATTTTAAGCAGAGATAGTAGCAGCAAAACAACTAGGTGAGGAAGCTGTTCCCAGAAAACCAGTACACGGCACTCCAGCAAGCGTTCACCACCAATGCACGAGAGCTAAGAACAAGTTATTATTCCTTTTCAAGCAAGAAGCGCATACTGTAAAGTCGCGGACAAAAGCCGGGCCTATAAGCATATAAGCCGCTTTCTGCATCAGGCTACAATGAAAACCAGGCTTGTATGCAAACCATGCTTATATGCACCAATGATATGCGCGACACGCGTACATCTAGCACTGACTACCGGCGACAGTTTTACTATGCACCGTACATCGCACATGCACTCCTGACCTACCCGATCCGCGCTTGCATAGACGCCAGGCTTCTATGCGCGACAGGATTATATGCATTTGACCCGTTTGATTTTCAGGCTTCTACCCGCGATGTGCTTGTATGCAAACCCGGCTTTTATCTGCGATTTTACGGTATATGCGATTTGAAATTATGAAAATTCGCGCATTATATTGCAGTGCTTAGACCAGTGTACAAACTATCGTAACTCCGTGAGACATAAACGCATAGCAACAATAAATCAACCGTTGGAAAGGTCTTGAGCTCATCTTTCCGGTGATAATAACGTTCTTCACGATAGTATAAAGATTCACTGAGCGGTGATGAACACGGAAATCAAGGCCCAGAGCGAACGGGAATTTTTTGTTCATGACTTTTCAATTTTTTGGTGCGTACCAGGGGATTTCCCTTTGGCACATCTCATGCTTGATAGGCATCAAATGAAGCGCTGGGATCTCTGCTTCGCAGAGCAGTTTGAACGGTGAGACTCGGTTGAATTTGGCAAGATGGCGAACAAGAACGTGAAATGGAGTTGTGGCGTTCCGAGGGATGGTGGAGTAGTTTGGAGAGGAGGTGGAAGTGGCAAAGTGTCTATGTATGGCACGTCGCATGCTTGATAGGCATGAAATGAAGCGCTGGGATCTCAGCTTCGCCATGCAGTTTGAATTGTGACAATCGGTTGAATTTTGGCAAGATGCCGAACAAGAACGTGAAATTGAGTTGTTGTGCCATTCCGAGGCACGGTGTAGTAGTTTGGAGAGGAGATGGAAGTGGCTCTGGTGTGTCTATGTCGCTGAGGGCTACCAGGGTCTATTCGCTTGGTCCTGATCTTTCCAACAAGCCCAGGATGATGAAATCCGTCAAGGTGGAGTGAAATGAGAATAAATTTCTTTCGGACCTGTGCGCGCAAACTTCACCAAGAGAGTCAGTGCGCTGGACAGCCGGCCTATTGGAGAAAAGGGGCCCAGCATGCAAAGGGTTAGGCATGAGGGGGATAAACGTAGGCATGCAGATGGATAAATCCAACGCAGGTTCTCAGCACAGCAAATTTGGAATGACAATCAGTACCTGTATGTCAAGGCCTTACTACATCGACTGGAATGGCAGGACTGCTCGGTCTGGTTGTGCTTGACCAGCTGCGGTTACACCGCGGAGTTCCTCCATGTGGAAACAAGGCAGCAAATCGGCAATGCAGTTAGAATGGCCAGCAACGTGAGCAGCAGTGATGGTGAATTTAAAGCGGGCGCACACGAAGAACAGCTTCCTGAGGGTCCTCACTGGCGGTGACATGAATGTGGCGGAGCGGATTCAATCTACCACAGCCTTGTTGTCACAGTGCATTGTGATACGAAGCTGGCACCATTCCTTGCCCCAGGTGCAGCAAGCTGTGACCAAACCGAAGTGCTCCTTCCACTCAATGTTGTGAGCGAGTTGCGCAGGCAACTAGGTTCCTTGAAGCCAGCGGCCGCTGTAGAAAGCGCCCCAAACCAGTGTGCCGCTGGCATCAGTGAACAGCTCCAAGTCTGGAGATGGTGTCCTATCTGGGAACAGCAATAATGACTTTCTGTTCAGATAGACGAATCGTTCTCTAATGGAAACTTGCTTGCGTTGTGAAATGTTGAGGTAGAAGTGACCGTCTCGGAACATGTCGATGCTGTTCACGTTGATTGTCTTGTCCTTCAAATCAACGAGATTTCCCCTCTGTATCTTTTTCTGCTCACCCTGTTGACGGATTCAAATCTGCTAGGATGAGAGTATATGTAGAGGTAAGCGTTTCTCCGAATGTGAGGTAATAGATGAAACGGATCGGATAGGTTCTGATTTGATTGCGGACCCACGGGCCCTCTGGCTCCTGAAGGACCTGGGCAGATGATTCCTTGGGGGCCCACAGGACCTCTGTTTCCTGGAGGACCGGTTGCACTGATGGTTCCTTGGGGACCCACGGGACCTACAGCTTCTTGATCACTTTGCACACCACGTTCACCTTGTGGGACGTCTTGTCCATCTTCGCCTCTAGGTCCAATCTCACCTTCAGGACCGACTAATCCACGTTCTCCAACTTCACCTCTGGGACCTTCTGGACGAGGTATTCCTTGATCACCTTTTTGACCGCGTTCACCACTTTGCCCATTAGTTCCTCTAATTCCAGTCTCACCTTCGGGACCGATCGATCCACGTTCTCCACGTGGACCATCTTCACCTCTTGATCCATGAAGCTGACTGAAAGCCATCCATTTCGAGCTGAATTTCTTGTACATGATGAGCGTGGTTGCATCGAGATAGAAGTCACCATTTCTCCCTATAGAGTTCAATAGCATGCCACCTCCGCTAAGCCATCCCAATCCCCGATCACCACGAGGACCTTTCATCGTGCGCACAGCGTCGATATCGTGGTGCAATCTCGAAGATGATTGACGGATTTCATTCTTGACCCAACCGACAGGGACAGCACATGTCAAAGAGCTATCATCGTACGCCTAATTACAGATGGAATGCTCGTTCATGTCAAGGTTAGCATTCATGGACACGGATCTGTCTGTTTTAACGTGCAGCTCATCAGCTGCTATGGCTTGATCTGTGTAGCGCGTAGATCTGTTTTCCACATCTTCCACTTTGCTCTCATCGGCTTTCTCATCATTTTCAGTTTCTCCACATTACGAACCAAGGTGTTTTCGGTGTCATCGTTCCCCACAACCGATTGCATCTTGACAATGTCATTCCGCATGCTTTGCATGTGTTTGAGGGAGGCCTCGTCACCATCACTCCTATGGAAATGCGTAGCCCAGTACGCCACCTTCACACACACACACACACACACACAAACACTGTACTAATTATGATAGGAAATATTTTCTTTCTCAAAAAAACTTTATGATGCTCATAAGAACAGGTAAACAATAGGCAATGCACAGAAAACAAGGGCCACAGTCATCGTGTTGATGAGTGGACCATTCATCCTCCTCCTCGATTGAGCATGGATGTGTTTCATGAGGAAATCTCGCGCTAACAACACCTTCGCACGATCGCCTTTCCGTGCCAGCATGTCCAATAGAGTCACTGAATATGCAAAGGTCATCTCCAGGGCAACGATGTCGTTTGACGCATGACTCCATAAACCTTCCATGATGCCGCATATGCAACTTTCAAGTCGTTCAGCTTGTTCACGATCACCATCGCCAACAGTAAAGCTCACAGCATACTTGAGAATGTCAGGTCTCTTCATAGCAACATGTTAAGCAGATGTCCACGTGTGAAACAATGTCGAATCACGAACGAACAAATGGTCAATGTCATGACGAGTCTCCGAGCATTCACCTTCATCCTTTGCATATGTCGCAAGAACATGGTCAGCAACTCGTACTAGCAGGTGATTGATCTTGTCATGAATGACGCATTCCTTGATGGTGTGCAAATGAGATGACCCTGGTTCATCTTTCCCAATTCCATTCTTTTCACATCCTGCAACCCATTCTCCACTAGTAGCAGTGGGGGATACTAGAGTCCGAAGAGGTAAGGCAGCACTCTTCCGTGGACGTACTACTCGACACGACACCACCCATACTTGTTCTTTAGAAGTTTTTTTTAATGAGTATCATGAGATATTGCCGTAGAAAGTAGTATAGGATAGTATAGGATAGAATAAGAATGAATGATCAGCTGTGTGGTAAAGAAGGCAGTTCATTAAAGACTTATTGGAAGGTCTCTACCAGCTGATCGTCTTGTTGGACGACGACACTTCATAATGATGTGAAGCTCTCAGTCAGCTGTTTCAGTTCCGTGATAGAAAGTGTCATGTGTGCGTCCAGAGCACGATGAAAACATCTGGGTTCCACGTTGATGCAGATGATTGGAGCAACAGCAAGACGTACCTTAATCACTTGCTCGTCAGTGTCGAGGGAGACTGCCCCGGGGTAGATGAGTACATCTTGTTCCACATCCAGTTTGATCGAGCTGGTCGGGACTAGCTTGTTTTCACCGTTGATGTTCACCCGACATTGACCGTCGGACGAACGTGATGTGTAGAAGTTGGTCTTGATCTTCTCCACACGTCCACTTCGGAGAGTGTCACGGAGCGATGGACAAGTCTTGATCAAGTTCGTAATGATGAACTCTTTGGACTCGTTCAGTTCGATGTAAACTTGTCCTTGAGCATCTTTGCGGGCTGTTGCCATACTACCACAGGCTGGCAGAGCTTCCGAAGGGAAGTACATCTTATAACCAGGTTTGTAGAAGGATTCACCCGATAACTTGTAGGACAGCTGCATATCCTCCTGAAACCCATCCACCACAATTTCTTTGTGGAGCTTGGTAGAAGCAGGTAATACATAGCGACGCTTAGCCGGTACTGGCTTCGAAGAGAGCACAACTCGAGGAGGGTCAGCAGGAAGAGCGGAATTCTTCTTCATCTGTCGCTCGTATAGGGAAGCCATCTTCTAGGAAGTGAAGTCAGGACAACTCACGATGAACGAATGACTCAACTGCAGGACAATCATTCGTATTTATACGAGTCAGAGAGGGAGGTGGATTGAAATGATAAGATATGTGTTAACCAATCAGCATCAAGCCCGCCCAAAACATTTGACCAATCAGCATCAAGCCTGCCAAAAACTTTTCACCAATCAGCATCAAGCGCGCCAAAAACATTTGATCAATCAGCATCGTGCCCGCCAAAATCATATCTCGTTATAAAGATTCCTTACATGATACCGCCACCTTAGTGAATTGATACAGTATGGAAAGAAGATCACAGTCAAACGTGTGCATGTTCTGGATCACGTGATCAACTGAATAGGTTTCCCAGCAATAAGCAGCAATCAATGATGTCATAAGAGATATATCAGATGGGGATAAAAGCAGCAAATTCGAACGCAACGTGAACAGTTGCAATGAAGACTCCATCCTGGTCGACTCCATGAGATGCAGTATGTATAGGAGTGGAAAATGCTGAGGAAGAGGTTTCATGATTCGACTGAACCTCAACCAGGATAAATTGCTATGAGGTAAATAAGAATGCAGTTTACGTAATGCATCCACATTCGTATCGTCTACTTTACAGGATAATGCTATAGCATAGTTTGTACTCTTGTACAAACAGGACTTCTTCATCGCACATATCTGCTCTCGAAGAGGGTGTACACGAAGCTGATCGGATAAGAGTTCAGTTTTCGAAAGAAAATGCAAAAGATGACGATCCACACCACATAACCGCTCATCTGCAGCGTAAGGCTTCTTCATCAAACTACATCTCTTATGCACATCAACTTCAGGTAAGTAAACCACATCCATGACAAGTCCACAAGAAGAACATACGTATCTTCCTTCATGAACAACATTATCGAGATGATGACACAGTTTTCCTCCCCTTCTTGATCTTCTTCTTCTTCTTCTTCTTCTTCACAAAGTCTCTTTTCACGTACATAGGCACGTAAGATCTCAAATTCAAAAGGTGGGGTACAATCCACCCTTCACCCGAAAAATCATTTTTAACGTAAAAACCAGCGCCCGGTTTTTACCCCAAAAATGGGGTACTATCAATAGAACCCCATTTTTTCGGGCTGGATCATGTACCTCTCACAGAACCGGCTTTATACATACTACTGAGATCTATCGGCAACAGAAAACTCTCAGCTGTCGTCTTGAAGAAACCCGAACGAACGCGACCCAAGGTCCTGTAGTCGGGCTATATCTCAAGCTGTATTATGAGCTTGTAAAATGCACTTCAGCTGGGGATTTGTCCATTTTTGCGCGTCCCTAGCCAGCCAGGTGCTATGACCAAAATCATGCTACCGGAATCCAGAGGTCTTTGCAAAATCCCAGTGCTCTACGATAAACTTTGAGGGAATTGCGTTGCGATGTGTATTTCGCTAGCAATTGACATTGCTTCCCTCACTGTACATTTACGTTGATGCTTGTCATGTCTACAGGAAATGTATTACTTATGGATAGAGCCTAACAGAAAGTCAGAGATAGTGAAAATCGACCTACAAGTTATTAGTGGAGTTATTCAACTTATCGTGGGAGAAGTATGTGCAAGAATGCCGATTTCGAATTTTCTGAGATCAGTTCTAGTCCTTAAGGATTGGCAAGAGAAAAGGCGGCCATGGTGGCCCTCCTCATGGCACGAAGCTCCGCGCTGTGCGTGCCACCATTTTTGACAAGTGGACTGCTGAGCGTGACAAGGACCTTTCGACGGGGAGTATGAGAGATGCAAAGATGATCAGGCAGGGATGATGTGGTTAGGTGCAAGGTTTGTGTGCAGTTTCCAAGGAAATTGTGTTCGTTCATATCGTTCGGTCGAGAATTAAAAAAATGTTGCCTTTCAGCGACATGTGAGGCAAAATGGCAAGTCCGGGAAGTGTCAGGACATTACGTCAGTACGACCCTTATCACATGGCCTGGAACTCAAAACGTGCACATGCGCTTGGTTACAAGCCGGGGGGAGAGGGGGGGGGGGGCACAATCCAAGGGAGGGCTATATATTTTTTTCACATGCTCATAGAGACTGGGGCACTCTTCAACATAGAGCACTATTCAAGAGAGGGCTCTAATCGCGAAAGTACGGTAATCCTTCTTTTCTGCTCCCACACAAACAAGCATGCACGAGGGATATCCTGACTTACCAAATCTTTCGCTTCCAACGGATGTCCAGCATTCAACAGACATTCTAGTACGGACACATGACCTCCGGATGCTGCAAGGTGGAGTGGTGTCCCACCAATCTGGATGTAGCATCGTTAATGAATACAAACCATGTACACACAAACACACACAAACACATACACATACATGCATACACATGCAGATTCATACACATGCACACATACACGCATGTGCGCGCATGTGCATGCGCACACATGCACACAAGCGCGTGCGCACACACACACACACACACACACATACATACACACACACACATATACATACACAAACACACACATATCTCATAAGTTCGCATTTTTTCTAAACGTAAGGCATTTCGAAACGGGGGTGTGGGGGGGGGGGGTAGCGCCCTTTTCGAATAGAAAAATGACAGTTCGCACTTTTTTTTGGAAGTGTACAACACTGTGCTGTCCATGCGCTAGATCGCTTCAGATAACTGTGTTTACATGGTTTAGGTGTGGATCTACCTGTGTTTGCAGATCAGCTAACCCTTGCACTGTATGCATGCATGCAGGCTACTCAGAGGTGTCAAATGTCACACCAGCCTGATCAAACGGTGTACCTGGCCAGCTTTTTATACAGCAGTACATTGACATTGTACACTGTACATGCACAGCTGTTATGGAGGGGGAATTGGAGGAACTACATGTACATTTATGTGTGTACATGACCATTGATGACTACACGTCATTGATTGTTCTTGTACTCAGTTATGAATAGTAATAGGTTGTTCATTTGACCGGACGAGACCACACGACGCTTGCCGATCACAGCACGAACAGTTCATCAGCCACACTCCACGAAAGCAAGTAGTAGTACTCCTGACAAGTCTTGTTTCGTTCCATGGAGATAATAACAGGGAACTCATCAGAGGAGAAGCAGTTGTTGAATGAAGGGGTTTAGCTGAAAAATGCTATTATTTTTATAGAAAAGATATTGGCGCACTGAGGTGTAAACACTCAACTAACTCACATATGTGAAATATCAACACAAAAGGTATAGTGCAGAATGGAGGTGTTCTGAACCCTACCAGACACAACTATCACAAGTGCTAAATCATTCACACCGAGAAGAAGAGGTACACAGGAATAGGTTGCGCTAGCTTACACGTCACAAATGGTACTGAGGTAGTGACAAAGATAGGTGAAAAGTAGATGCCAAGTGAAAGCCAACAAATCATGACGGACGTCTAACGTCACATCTGAAGATATCTGAAGATGTTTTTCAGTAATGAATGTAACTACTGGATGCACTACAGTACTTCACTAGCAAAACATTCATATCCATGTACATACCCAATGCTGTACACATATACATACCCAATGCTGTAGACATGTACATACCATAGCATGAGGCATGAACACAGGTACAGTAGATCTACACAGATAATGTGCGATAAGACCTTCAAATAGAGGGGGGGAGGGGGGAGGTAGGGGGTAAAGTCTATTCGAAATGCGATACTTTTTTCAAATAAAATGAGAACTTATGAGATGCTCCCTTAGTTAGTAAAGGCAACACCGGCACTGGCATAGAGAGTTCCGCATCCTTATGGATGAAGAATTCGTAGGGAATTGATGCCTTCTACAGTGAAACCTGTGACTAACAACCACCCCTTGGGGCCAGAGAAAGTGGTCTTTAGTGGCAGGTGGTCCTTAATTACAGGTTTGCACCACCCAACCATGTATGAATGTGAGACCTTCCGTGCCTGACGAAGTGGTCTTTAGTACCAGGCTGGTCGCTAGTCACGGTGGTCTTTAGTTACAGGTTTTACTGTACTTAGCATCTGAGATGGGTTGGTCTTCAATTAAGTTGGTTATGGGCTTTGAGTAGTATCAGCTCCAGTGCCGGTTCAGGCAGGTCAGCGAAACTGGGGGGGGGGGGGGGCTGGGGGGGGGGGGGGAGGCGGGTTACTTGGACCCGTTTGAAAAAAGAATTATTAACGAGAGAGCTTGGAAGCTCAGGGCCATACACCATGCTTTTTTTGCCTAGCTCATCATGCATGTTATTGGAACTGATGGACATATTTTTTTCCATTGATTGGTTACATCATTGTTTTGCACAAACGATACAATCAGTTTGAATATGAGTTAGGCAAAAGTGATTGCAGAATTTATTGGGTTATATAAACTTTCTCTTTGCATTCGAGGGTAATACAACACCGTCTACCACCTTGCTGACCTAGGCAAAAAAGCATAGAGATGTTATGTATAGATGTTGTGTATAGAGGTGTTATGTATTTTTTATATTTTTTTAAGACATAACCAAGGATTCGAACCCGCATTATCGTCCGGTGTGCATTACCCCGATACACTTCGCTTACATACTCATTCTTCCAAGTTGCTTCACGTTATGATCTTGCATTTGAAAGCCCTATTTGAATATTGTGGCCAGCTGTCTTTGATCAAGGGCGTCACACACGGCACGACCACTACCACCATGGTCGTACCACTTTTCGTCCAGGATAGTCCGCCCAATTCATCGAAAAAGCAATAAAAAATTCAAGGATCTTCGGACTTGTACAAAACATCGCAACAAATTACTTTCATTGCAAGGAGGAGCATACAGACTTGATGCCTAGCACTAGCAGTTAGTTATTGCCCAAGACTCCAGGCGACTATCCATTACGATAGGCGGTTGGAGTCATGGGTAGGACCAACCAGACGATGGATTCCTCACGGACGCATTCACTGAAAACTTGACAGAAACAGAGCTGAGCTGGCGGCGATCACTGGGTCCAGAACTAAAAATGTCCAAGATCTACCGTGTTAAAATGGCGATCAGCACGGTCAAGAGACACTACATGTATGTCACTTGTCAGGTACAACATAATTATATTCTTTCCACAACGACACCTACCTAGTACTTCTGGCTCCTGACGATCTACTGCAAGCTAATGCGAAAATGCATTACACCCGCGAAAGCCGCGCTTGTCAATGGAAAAGGGAAACGCTTCATTCTCCGAACTAGAAAAGTGTTTGGACTGCTGCTCCACGGCGGCAAAATATTCTGCAGCTGTTCACCGACACGACCCGCTTCACCCAACGATTTACGATCGTTTCGTTCTCCGAGTTTTTTGGTAGCAGCAGCAAGAATTGCGTCTGCGACGACAGGACGAAAGTCTCTCGCAAACTAAAGTCCTGTTGCCACGAAGACAGAGAAGATTCCGCAAGCCCTTTCTTCTGCTTCCAGTGTTGTAGCTCTTCGGTCCACTGGCAGATCTTTCGATCCCACCGAATAAAAAAGGATCTTCTTCTCTCTCTAAAAACAACCAAAGTATTACTTTGCGACTGTCCAGGCCGGCCGTGTACATAGTGCATGCGACACTGCGGACTTGTGCAGAACATAACATACGTTTTTGGACAGCGGCTGGTGCTAGAACGGGCAGCACACTTGTACTTCGGATTTTGCGATTTTTCGAGGGCAATGGGTTCCTTTTGCCTTGCTTGGCTAACTACAATGTACAGAAAATACCCAAAAATCCATGAGAAGTATGTTTTTGGAGTATGTATGTTTGTCTAATAAGTGCTAGGGGAACCCTCCTTTGCGGCTGTAGAGTGCTAAAACGTGGCCTGTTAGCCGAAAAATCCTTATTTTTTTCTCAGGGGACACCCCCTACCCCGTCATACCACTCACAGAAACCTGTGACGCCCCAGTTGATGGTACGGTACGGGACAGGCACGGGATAGCGCCAGGTATCTTTTCCGTTTGCCCTTCTAGGCTTCTTCCGCGACAGCTCGATCGCCTTTCATCTCTGGTGCGGGTGTAATCTAGTGACTTCACACATGCGTTATAATAGACGAATCTTTTTTTCTGGGTTCGTGAAAAGGGCCACACGTGCAAGTCAGCTCGTGTGAAGTGCATGTTATTTAGTTGGTACGTGCAGCGTTTGGGACAGGGAGACTTTTGCTCCCCGAGCTTGTGTATGCAAATAGTGTTTACATCCACCATGACGGCTACAATTCCCAACCATACCACGACGAATTGATTCGCTACATCATTGTACTGCAAAACGTTCCATCTGTTCGAATAGCATGCATGATGAGCTAGGCAAAAAAGCATACGGTAGGACCCTGAGCGAAAGAAATAAACTTTCTCTTTGCATTCGAGGGTAATACGACACCGTCTACCACCTTGATGACCTAAGCAAAAGAAGCATAGGGATGTTATACATTTTTCATTTCTCCTATTTTTTTTCAGAACATGACCTGGGATTCGAAACCGCACTATCGCCCTGCATGCATTCCCCCCGATACACTGCGCATATCTACTCATTCTTCCAAGTTGATTCACATTACGATCTTGCATTTGATAGCCCTGTTTGAATATTGTGGCCAGCTGTCTTTGATGGTACGGTACGGGACAGGCACGAGATAGCGCCAGGCATGCCGACGGCACAAACACACAAAAAGGGAATTAAAGCTGTGTGGACCCTGGCTAGCGCCAGACGTTACTGAAGTAACGTCTTCTGCATATTGAGAATATAGGGTAACTACATAAAAGCTGTGCTAGTACTCGTTAGCTTTGTACTGCAATCAAGACTGACGTTATGCGCTTTGCTTTGCTGCGTAATTACAAATGACACCCAGCGTGTCTTTCTGAAAAGAAAACACATCTTGCTTGCCCCATTGTGTTCCTGCAGACAACAGATCGTGCTTCAGCAGTGTTTCTTTTTAGTTTTCCTTTTCCTTTCGTAACATTGCTGTCAGCCCGAATGTCACCTCGACACTGTATTTCTTCAGCATACCTGACCTAACTGTAGACACTGTGAAGGCAATGACTTGCCAAGCCCTCCGCGGCGAGCTTTACCAGTGCGGCTTGAACCCGAAAGGAAATAAAAGTATTTATATTTTTACAAGACCGTCAGCTGTCATAGTTATCCCATGGTAGTGAGGTCTGCTCTGGCCTCGAAAACCAGCAACATGACAGTGCGGACACGGCTCGCGAGCCCAGGAGCCCGACTGGAACAAATGTCTCCTCGACCAGGTCAGGTGACGCGGGCTCAATGGACCTCCGCGCTCTAGTATGGGACGAGGTACAGTCGACTTTTTCGGCCCCTATTGCTGAAAGTACTATATGTTGCACCTCACGCAAGGCCAAGGCAATGCAACTGCTGCCGCCGCTACGCCCGCCCAAGGCCCACGCTCTTGCAACCCGCCCGTTCAGCCACCTGCACCAGCTGTGCCCAAGGCTGTGCAAGAATGTATCTTTCGAGGGACGTTCGTAGATATTTCAAGTTTGTTTACTGATATCTTCCATCCCACCCCCACCCCCCGAACAATCCGGCTGGCGCATAGCCCGAATAGCGATAGCCAGCTAAATATCGTTGAGTGAGATGACGCGAAGCAGGTGTGTCGCAAGGTTCACGATATAGCTACCTGGCTCGAGGCCTGTACCACATACATGTTTGTTATCACGGCTGCTGCCCCACATTGCACTGCTGAACTGTTTGTGTACCCTCAGTTTGTTTGTTTGTTTGCCGACCAATAGTACACAATTTCAAACAGCGATAGTAGCAGCTAAGCAGCTAGTTGAAGGAAGCTGTTCCCAGAAAACCAGTACACAACACCTCAGCAAGCGTTCACCACCAATGCACGAGAGCTAAGAACAAGTTATTATTCCTTTTCGAGCCAGGACTGCATATATGCACTCTGACCTATGAAAATTCGCGTATAACGTTGCAGTGCTTAGACCAGTGTACAAACTATCGTAACTCCATGAGACACATATGCACCGCAACAGTCACTAAACCGTTGGAAAGATCTTGAGCTCATATTTCCGGTGATATATTGTTCTTCGCCGTAGGATAAAGATTCACTGAGCGGTGCCAAGATGAACACGGAAATTACTCCCCAGACCGAACGGGCATTTTTTTGTTCATAACTTCGCAGTGTTTTTGGAGCGTACAAGGGGATTTCCCTTTGGCACGTCTCATGCTTGATAGGCATCAAATGAAGCGCTGGGTTCTCAGCTTCGCAGTGCAGTTTGAATCGTGAAACTTGGTTGAATTTGGCAAGATGGCGAACAAGAACATGAAATTGAGTTGTTGTGGCGTTCCGAGGGACTGTGGAGTAGTTTGGAGAGGAGGTGCAAATGGTCCTGGTGTGTCTATGTCGCCGATGGCTACCATGATGTAATCGCTTGGTCCTGATCTTTCCAACGAGCCCAGGATGATGAAAATCCGTCGAGGTGGAGTAAAATGAGAATAAATTTCTTTCGGAGCTTTGCGCTCAAACTTCACCAGGAGAGTCAGTGCGCTGGACAGCCGGCCTATTGGAGAAAAGGGGCTCAGCATGGAAAAGGTTAAGGCACGAGGTGGATAAATGTAGGCATGCAGATGGATAAAATCCAACGCAGGTTCTGAGAAGGGTCATCACTGGCGGTGACATGAATGTGGCGGAGCGGATGCAATCTACCACAGCCTTGTCACAGTGCATCGAGATACGAAGCTGGCACCATTCCTTGCCCCAGGGGCAGCAAGCTGTGACCAACACAAAGTGCTCCTGCTATGTAGTGTAGTTATTATATGATGACTACATGTTCACATGTCATATGGGCCGTTGAAGTCTGACGTCACAGCTTCTTGACAACGCGTAGTTACTGTGCCAAGTGGTGACAAACAAAAGTCGCGAAATCGGCACTTGTCGTGTGGACAGTGCCAGCAGCATGCAATGAACACAGCTACAGCATCATTTTTGACCGAGGAGCGCGAACGAGATTATTTTATTTCAAATTAACTGCTACTTGTCGCCGAGCTTGTAGTTTTCGCTTTAGCAAGAAGGAGAAGCTGTAGCTGATTTTTTGATTGGCCACTGCTGTGCCTGTACTGTCATCCGGCTTTACATGTAGTCGCCGGCCAAGAAGCAATGATGGGTGTCTCCGTTATTTCTATCGCAGCGATTGCTGATTTCTTTCAGTTCTGAGACCTACCAACTCCGGATTTGTTTCCTTGTCCAGCGGCAAGCGAAAACCAGAACTCCTATCTCTCAGGTGCTGGTGAACACTGAGCAGGAAAACACTGCATGATGGCTAGAGAGCGAATGAGAAACTTCTTAGTAAAACAAAAATTGAAGTCGCGATCTTGCACCATCGCGCCCCTGTCAAAGTGATGCCGTGACCGCCGGAAACACGACAAGTGCAGGTGACGTGACTTTTGTTTGTCACCACTTGGCCTTGTAACGACGTGTAAGTACGAGTTTTCAGGCAGTGTGACGTAAGCACTTCGACAGCCTAATGCGTATGCGTAAGAAAAACATGGTCTTTCCTCTTGGTGACGTGACGCACGCTTTTACGCTTTCAGGAACTGTAATCAACTTCCGACCGAGTCAGTAACTGACTTTTCGCATCGACTGCAGTGCAGTGCTGGAGACTGCAAGTGTGAGAGCCATTTTGATACAGCCCTATCGGACCAGTTCATCAGTGGTTTGCGGAGTGTTGCAGTGCAACGATTGATTCTGGAGAAGCCAGACGGAGATGGCGACACATTTCAGAAAATCAGTAAGATTACTCTGAGTGAGAAGAGTGCGGCAAAGTTTGCTGCAGAGATGAGTCCTGGCACTACGTCTCTAAATGCTGTCAAGTCGTCAGACTCGAGGTCGAGGCGTACCTCTACTCCAACTTGTACTCGAAACCGCACACCAGCAAGGTCGACAATTCATGGCATGTCTGGTGTAAAGAAAACGTTTTACCGGTGTGGTTCAGAGAGTCACTTGGCAGACGGGTGTACCCACAAGTCGACGAAGTGCCGTTCCTGCAAGAGCATGGGGCATCTCGAGTGCGTTTTCCGGTCGAAGAAACGCCAACAAGATACCCATCAGTTGGATGACGACACGACGTACGATGATGATGATGATACTGGTGAGAGTGTACCGTTGTTTCACGTGTGCAATGTATCTCAGTCTACTGAAAAGGGTTCTAATGGTCCACTGTTTGTACCGGTCACTATGAATGGTTTAGGGCCCGGTCACACATGCACTGGGATTCGCTTCGGCGACGAGGTTCGGCGGCAGCGAGCCTGGTGTCGCTCCAGCGAAACCACGTGTGTGTGGTCACACATACAAACAGGGCACAACTCCTACTTTGGAGGAACATGAGACTGTGGTGCATACGGTACGGAGAATAGACGAGGTCAATGACTATCTTGCACGCATTTTTGTTGCATGGACATCATACGCATACAAATTTCTCGTTGCAAGTCCATATACAGCAGACCGTGGTGTTTTCCGCTGAAGCGAATCCGCAGAAGCGACAGTCTCGCTTCGAAAATTTTGGAGGAAGCGGATTGGAGTTTCCGCTGAAGCGGAAGTTCCGCTTTTCGCCGTTGCCATGCCATTTTTCGCTCCTGCGACCTCGCTTCAGCGTATACGCTACTTTCGAGTGCATGTGTGACCGGGCCCTTAGTGGTCGAAATGGAATTAGACACAGGCAGCGATGTGTCATTTTTGACGAAAAGTGATTTCAAAAATGTGGTGGTGATAAGCGTACATTGCAGAAATCAACGGTTCTGCTAAAAGGGTTTTCCGGTACTAAGATCGAATGTATTGGGGAAACTACAATGTCAGTTACGATTGCCAAGAATACCGAGAATGTCCTAATACGGGTGGTTGAAAACGACGGTCCCTCCTTTTTGGGTAGAGATTAACTGAATGTTTCACACTACCTTGGAAACAAATGTTTGCGGAAAGTGTTCACCGCATCCTGGGTACAGACAGGCTTATATGCATTTGGCCCGTTTGATGTTCAGGCTTCTATCCACGATGTGCTTGGACGCAAACCCGGCTTTTATCCGCGACTTTACGGTATATGCGCTCTGAAACTATGAAAATTCGCGCATTATATTGCAGTGCTTAGACCAGTGTACAAACTATCGTAACTCCGTGAGACATAAACACATAGCAACAATCAATAAACCGTTGGAAAGGTCTTGAGCTCATCTTTCCGGTGATAATAACGTTCTTCACGATAGGATAAAGATTCACTGAGCGGTGACAAGATGAACATGGAAATCACGCCACAGAGCGAACAAGAATTTTTTGTTCATGACTTCAATTTATTGGAGCGTACTGGGGGATTTCCCTTTGGCACATCTCATGCTTGATAGGCATCAAATGAAGCGCTGGGATCTCTGCTTCGCAGTGCAGTTTGAATCGTGAAACTCGGTTGAATTTGGCAAGATGGCGAACAAGAACGTGAAATTGAGTTGTTGTGGCGTTCCGAGGGATGGTGGAGTAGTTTGGAGAGGAGGTGGAAGTGACTAAGTGTCTATGTATGGCACGTCGCATGCTTGATAAGCATCAAATGAAGCCCTGGGATCTCAGCTTCGCCATGCAGTTTGAATTGTGAAAATCGGTTGAATTTTGGCAAGATGCCGACCAAGAACGTGAAATTGAGTTGTTGTGCAGTTCCGAGGCATGGTGGAGTGGTTTGGAGAGGAGGTGGAAGTGGCTCTGGTGTGTCTATGTCGCTGAGGGCTACCTTGATGTATTCGCTTGGTCCTGATCTTTCCAACAAGCCCAGGATGATAAAATCTGTCAAGGTGGAGTTAAATGAGAATAAATTTCTTTCGGACCTGCGCGCAAACTTCACCAAGAGAGTCAGTGCGCTGGACAGCCGGCCTATTGGAGAAAAGGGGCCCAGCATGCAAAGGGTTAAGGCATGAGGGGGATAAACGGAGGCATGCAGATGGATAAAATCCAACGCAGGTTCTCAGCACAGCAAATTTGCAATGGCAATCGGTACCTGTATGTCAAGGCCTTACTACATCGACTGGAATGGCAGCACTGCTCAGTCTGGTTGTGCTTGAGCAGCTACGGCGACACCCCGGAATTCCTCCATGCGGAAACGAGGCAGCAAATCGGCAATGCAGTTAGACTGGCCAGCAACGTGAGCAGCAGTGATGGTGAATTTGAAGCGGGCGCACACAAAGAACAGCTCCCTGAGCAGGGTCCTCACTGGCGGTGACATGAATGTGGCGGAGCGGATGCAATCAACCACAGCCTTGTTGTCACAGTGCATTGTTATACGAAGCTGGCACCATTCCTTGCCCCAGGTGCAGCAAGCTGTGACCAAACCGTAGTGCTCCTTCAACTCAATGTTGTGAGCGAGTTTCGCAGGCAACCAGGTCCCTTGAAGCCAGCGGCTGCTGTAGAATGCGCCCCAACCCAGTGTGCCGCTGGCATCAGTGAACAGCTCCAAGTCTCGAGATGGTGTCTCATCTGGGAACAGCAATAATGACTTTCTGTTCCATTATTCCAGGAGCCTAAGCCACCATTGAATATCTTCCTGGCACTCGGTAGTCAGACTGATGCGGTAGTGAGGCTGCTGGTTGTGACTGTAAATAGACTACAGGCGCCGCACAAATATCCGGCCGGTAACGATGACTCCTGCAGCGAAGGAGAGTTTCCCCAGAAGAGATTCGAGTCCGCGCTGGCACATGGTGAGGTTGATGCTCGCTGGAGTCAATAGGCGCTTGATGTCAGCCCAATTGTCGTCAGGTGTCAGGCTTCCATCTTCTCACAATCCATGATGCTCATGAATGTCAGGATACGAGACGGGCCTTCCACCTTTGCAGGTGTGAGCGGGACTCCGAGGTATGACCACTCACGGAGGAGAATAGCCAGCTGCCGAGTCGCCACTGCTCGGCCCGCGGTCACGCATAAGTAGTCGTCCAGGAAATGCAACAAATTAGGAATGGAGAATTTGTGGTGCATTATCCTTTCGATGGTGTTTGCCACAGCATCAAATGCCGCCGGGCTAGAGCGGAGCCCAAATGGCAAGACACGGTCGTAGTTGTACTTCCCCTGCCACAGGACACCAAGGAGATGCCAATTAGGTATTGTTGCGAAAAGCGCTCTTCACATCAAGTTTATAGAGGTGGACAGGAGACAGGGAGGACATATTGATGTTAATGGCTTCATCATTGCTGATGTACTGCGAAGAGAAATGCTCGCCGGCCGTTAACGCTGGAGCCAGCAGGGCTGGACAGGTGGTGTATCAAGTGTAGCTTGCCATTCATTTTTGGAACGACGCCAATGCCAGAGCAGTACATAAATGGGAATGTGGGTGAATCAAACGGGCCAGCCATGTAGCCAGCATTGCAGGAACCAGTGAGCTGTGTGCTGATGAGAGGTTTGACAAGTGCTGGTTAGTTATGCAGTTGCCGGTAAAGCCAATGTCAAAGCCGCAGCGGAGGTTGTTAATAACATACGAAGCCAATGAACTGTCAGGGTGGCTACGGAGCAGTAGTTTGAAGCGAGAAACAGAGAGAGAGGTGTGTGGACAGCAGTACATGCGCTTGTGAAGTCAGTAGAACTTGAAGTGCAGGAAGAAATATTTACAATCGCGGTAGCTTGCAGCCAAAGCAGCAGAGTTGCTGGCGCCTACCGCACTTGGAACCGACATACAGACATGGGCGTACTTGCACATGCCCAGACTGCAACGCCCAGCATTAAAGTTGCGGCAGATTGGTTGGTCATTAGACACCGTACGGACTCCGTTGAAGGATTGCTGGTTGCTACGTTGGGGACGAAAGGTACACTGGCTGCCTGCGGGATGTACGAGGCGGCATGACTCACATGTGGGTCTTGATCGGCTTGTCACTGGCATTTGCCTCAGATTAATGTCGATGACGTCGAAGCGCTTGCCTGCCTGACCAGCAATGGCAGAGAAAAACTGGTTGTAGTACTACAGCCAAGCCTACAGCAACAATGGTAGCTTGGTATGAGAGCATCTCCTGTAGGCGGGACAGGTTGGCAGACCACACGACAGTCATAAAGAGAGTCCATGCCTCCAGCCATGTCGACAAGTCGTGAATACGTCGACGAGTGGGCTGGGTAGCGTCACCTTCCACCACCTCCAAAGACTTGCCGCCACTGCTGAACTGCAACTGAAGCTGGCGTGGAGCAGAATACGAGGTTGCCATGGCATCGTGCAGCAGCTGGGTGAAATGTACAAAGTCACCCTTCATTATTTTCTCTCGTAAAGTCTGGGGAATGGCGAGATTACCAGGGTTCGAAGACTCCGCCGAAGGTTGAGTTCCAGATCCAGGGGCAGAACTGGTGGCCAGCATTGGAGAGATGGCCTCCGACAAGGCAACATTGACGGCGGAGTGTACTTCCTGCCGCACAATCTGGTACAAATCGACATTCCTACTCCGGTCTTGGACCAGAGGACTCGGAGAGGCTGCTGCAACACTCTCCAGATCCTGCTCTTGTTCCTGCTCTGGCGCGCGCTGCAAGGATGCCGTGGCCGACGGGACTAGAGGTTCCCGTGCTTGACGTGTCCTCGATACTGAGCAGCAAACGGGCAAGTAGCGTTGGGTTTGTTCCGCTCGAATTGAGCCCACGGCCTTCCAGCTCGGCCCGGAAGTCCGACACTTTCATACGACATGCTTCAGAGGTAAACAACATGTTTGTCGTGCTGTAAATGGCTGCGAGAGAACTACAAAGAGTCTCAATAATCGAGAGAGCTTAGAAGCTGTGTGGACCCTGGCTAGCGCCAGACGTTACTGATGTAACTTCTTTTGCATAGCTACAGGAATAATTCTGTTCTCCAAGCAAAAAAATTCCGGTGGCTGCTCAGTACCACTGCAAAGGAAAGCACAAGCCTAGGTGAGCACAGCAAGAGCTACTCAAGGTGATTTGGGCACGCATGCACAGCAGTTGAGTGCGCCTGTAAAGCCAGCTCAGTCGAAGCACGAAATAAAGAGCAGCGCATCGGTCTTATCGCTAACTAGGGTAAGCCCAAAAGCTAACCCAACATTTAAAATTAAAAAAATGTTCCACTGATGATAGTCACGAGAAAACATTTTTTTTCATTTTACTTCCTCCGTATACAAAAACTTCGTGACTTTTTTTCAACAGTGTTTTTGAGCAAGAACCTGCTCAGCGAATCGCACCAAAGCCTGTCATCGACAACCTACATTCAGGTTGAGGTAAGTTTGGTTGATCCTGTCATCCTGAACAGATTCTCCGCGGAAGCCATGCGTGTGAGGACATTGCCGACAGGAACTCACGTCAAATTTTTTTAAAAAAACTATGCATTTCACCAGAACTCCAGCTCCTTTCTACCCCTCTCTGATCCCCTTCGCTCAGCCTTAAACCTGCCTTGTGTCTCCCAGTCATCATACCTTATACGACTATCAGTTCTCTCCCTCTTCCTAACCCACGGTGCACTGTTTTTTTACTATTGTGTTATGTCACAATTATCTCAATCGCAAATTCTCTCCATTAATGTTTGCAAATGTCCTTCTCTCTTGGGTGCACATGTTCTTTTCTCCTACGTATCGGCACACATGAGTAACGATGAATCCGAGACCTTTGGTCAGAGGAGTTACTTTTGCCCCGCCCCCACTTCCATCCAATATGCCACCACTATGCTTTGCAGCATCTGATGGTTCTGTGGTATTCAGTGAAAAATAAATAAATAAATAAATAAAATATAAACACTAGCAGGCAAGCTTGGCCACACCAAACATTACACGTTACTTGAACCATTTCTATCTAATAGGACTTCCGCTACCCTAGGCAGACCCTGACGGAGTTTGGAGGCCAGCTACCTCTCGGCGAGGAGAGAACGCGTGGCGATCGACTCTCCGTGAAAAATACAAGCTACATAGCGCCGACATACTGCAACAGCTACGATTTCAACTAACTTCTCGATCGCTGCTTCACAAAGTTCAACTACCGGTATTTAAAAGTCCTGACCGTTGAAGTCTGAAGCTGGAGTCTCATCGCCCACCTACAGGTAGCTTTTGGAGCTGATGGATTTCCCGACTTGGACTCCTGCCGCAAACTCTCGCAACATTACTGCAGTGTATGCAGTGTTTCCGCACGCTCGTGTCGACATGTCACCTATACTGTACATGTACCGGGTCGCGGAGGAGCTTGACGACGTCCGCTGATTCCAGGTTTCTGAAATACTGCTGTTGTCTTTGTTGATGTCGCTGGTGACATTCTCCCCTTGCAGGGCGTGCGCATAGTTGGCGTCCCGGGGGTAAAGACTATGTTGTTTTTCGAATAGTTCTTCATCACGCTCGCACAAATGATGTTTCTCATCATGAACTCGTTCCGCAGTGTGACACGGTGATGGTCTTTGGCGTGGCACTGGCTTGGCGAATACGCTATCTTCTTGTGCAATAAAACATTGATCGGCTGCAGATGAGTACCGTCACTTTGTGGTTGGTTCTATAGGAGGGCACCTGCCAGGAAAGAGGCAGGACTCATCGAAGACGAAGCGCTCGCAACAAACAATAGCACTCGAAATATCTCGTGAGATTCACGGCCTATCGCACAGCGCTCACAGCCTTGCCTACTGCATCAAAGTGAGCTCTACATGTTCCTTGCCCTCTCCACACTACACAGAAGAGCAAAAAAAGGATTATGTCTTAGCATTTCAACTCCAACAGCAGACCATTACCAGTGTGAGAGAGAAAACTACAAAGGGCTTTGCTTTCTGTCGCATTGTCTCTCTTGCATGCAACTAACGAGAAAAAGGTGGGCTTTGCACAGCAAAGTTAGCCCATGCACACGCATACTGGTTGTTGTCGCCACTCACCTGTTCTGTAAATGGTTCAAGACAGCCTCTTGAATGATTCTCGTTTTGACCTTACCTTGTCTGTTTATTTATTCATCTTCCTCTGTCTCTGAGTCACATTGCTGCGAGCGCGCACGTGGAGATGCTCCAGTTTTCAGCCATGCTATTGTTCTACTGACGCTGATAATTGGAATCATAATTCTCTCCTTCTGTCTAGTCGTGTTCTACTCTGCTTCTCTGTCTCTCTTCTATTCTGTTTCTGCTTCGAACGTGTAGTTGTTTGAGCTGCTCTCATGATAATTTATTTGTACTTTTGAAACCCTTTGTACCCGCGATCATGCGCTTGTACAACTGCGCTGTGCTGTATGACTGAGCTATGACTATGAGTCATGCTCGCACTAGCTATGATGCCTTTTGTGTCACGTGTCCGTGTATGTCGTGGCGCAAGCGCGCTGTGCCTTTGCTGGCCCTTTTTGCTTCCTTTTGCAGTTTTGGTTTTAGAGTTATGCCGGTTATGGTTGAAGTATGTTTGCAAGGAGAAATCCAGAACGTCTAGTAATGGTGTGTTGTCCCATTTGCGTTCGGAGAGTGTGCCTGTGCACATGTATCGGAATTTTGAATTCTTGCCTGGAACATTTGGTCCTTCGAGCCTTACTTCGACTCAACCTTGTAGCTTCAGTACAGTCTTCTTTCGTAGTGTCAATTTGTTTGTTTGTGATTGTCAATTTTAGTCCGGCCGCAGTTTCAGTGACTGTCAGTCTAGTAGTAGTGTCACAATGTCTGACCAGGAGCTGCGTCGGAGCAGCAGGACTAACGCTGGAATACCCCCCGATAGGCTGGGAGAGTGGGAGCCCGCCGCTGGACACGATGCCCCACTGACACCTGTGTCAAACCGAAGTGTTGCAGCCTCAAAGTCTGCTGCATCGTCCAGCTCTGCAACTCGCCGGCGACTGCTTCGAGCGCAGGCTCAGCTAGAAGCAGCGAAGAAAATTCAGGTGCTCGAGGAGCAGGAGCTGGCCCGCAAAAAGACGCTGGTCGATTTGGAACTGAAAGCTGCGCTGGCAGAAATTGCAGACGCCACCAGCAGAGCAGGCAGCTCAGTCCGTAGTGGTCTTCCTGGTGCTGCCGGTAGCAATACCAGTGGGAGTGTGGCACTGTAGCCAGCCCTTGCCACTGCTGTCCACACCAGTAAAGTGGCACGGGTGGAAGAGTGGGTGAGGACCCAAGGCGTTTTCTACGTCCCTGATCAGACGCCCAGTGTTGCCACAGCGCAGTCCGCTTGTGCCGCTTTGGCGAGTGTCTCGTCCACCCGGGAGCTGTTTGCGCAGCGCAGGACCCAGCCAGGCATTCTGCACCAGCCTGCTTCTCAGTATGTAGCGTCTCCAGCGGTACGCCAGTCAGCGCCAGCTCCTGCGGTACGCCAGTCAGCACCAGCTCCGGCTGTAGGCCAGTCAGCGCCAGCTCCTGCGGTACGCCAGTCAGCACCAGCTCCGGCTGTAGGCCAGTCAGCGCCAGCTCCTGTGGTACGCCAGTCAGCGCCAGCTCCTGCGGTAGGCCAGTCAGTGCCAGGTCCAGTAGCCCGCTTGAACGCGGAGGCAGCCCCATTTGTGACCGTGCCCATGACGAGCCTCGGTGATTCGCCAGGTGCTAGGGAACTGCACCTCCAACAACAGCTAGATCGTACGCGGTCCGAGCTTGTAATGACAGAGCAAGCGCTGCACCAGACATTGGGTCAGGTCCCGCAAGCCAGTCCACTAACTGCGCGCGCTCCACCTGCACCACCTCAACGCCAGCCGGCCAGCACTAACAAGTTCTTGGCTCGCCAGACCATGGGCAGGGACTTGCCCACGTTCTCTGGCCAACCGGAGGAGTGGCCGTTGTTTTTTAATGTGTACCACTCCCCCACCACTGCGTGTGAGTTCACGGATGCAGAGAACCTCATCCGATTGCAGAAATGCCTGCGCGGCAAGGCGAAGGAAGCAGTGGTTGGCCTGCTTACCGTCCCCGGCAACGTCGACCAGGTTCTGCGGACTTTGGAGCTCCGGTTTGGACATGCTGAGCTGGTGATCAGCACGCTCATCCACAAGGCCAAGAGCCTGAGCTCCATCCGAGCCGATGATTTTGACGCCCTCATGGTATTCGCCACTGCCGTGCAAACTTTGGTGTCAACCATGCAGCTGCTGAGGACACCAGGCCACATGTTGAACCCGCAACTTCGGCAGGAGCTGGTGAGCAAGCTACCAGCAAGTCTGCGCCTCCAGTGGGGAGACATTGTCCATAGTATGCCACCTGATGATGTCAGTATTGCAACGCTATCTTCTTGGCTTCAGCAGGTAGCCCTCTCTGCATCATACATCCACATCCCTCGACCGTCCGCCACGGACCACAGGCGACCGCCTCGTCGAACGGACCCGTCACTCGCCACAACGACCAGCAGCAGTGGAAGCAGCGATCGCTGCGATTTCTGCAACGGTCGCTCCCATGCTACTACCGAGTGCAGAAAGTTCCTGGGCCAGTCAGTACGTACTCGCTGGAAATGGGTCAAGGAGCAAAGACGTTGTTTTACATGCCTCCGTAAGGGTCATCGTCTGCCAGACTGCCCACGCCCGACGGAGTGTCCTGTTCACGGCTGCAGCAAACGCCACCACAAACTCCTGCACTCTGACGCCTCGGATACCGCAGGTGAAAGAGACGAGACACACCTGTGTGCCGTGACAGAGCAGACGGGTGAAGTAATGCTGCGTGTGGCACCGGTCACCCTGCACGGCCCAGCCGGCGATGTCAGAGTGTGCGCATTGTTCGATGAGGCTTCGACCGTCACTCTGGTCGACTCATCCCTGGCCACGGAAGTCGGTGCCACTGGCACGGTGACCCCGCTCACCTTGTCATGGACGGACACGCAGCGGCAGCGGCACCCCAAATCTCTGTGCGTCGACCTAGAGATTTCTGGCGATTCCGGGGAGCTCCATCCCTTGCTCGGAGCAAGGACGGTCACCAACCTGCGCCTGCCATGCTCCGTAACGTCTGTGGATCGTGTGCGGAAGTCCTGGACCCATCTTGCACACGTCCCTGTCAGCAAATTGCACGAGCGGCCCAGACTCTTGATTGGGCAGGACAACATCAACCTCACCATCAGCCGTGAAGTAGTAGAAGGCCCGCCGAATGCTCCGGTCGCAAGCCGAACATTACTTGGTTGGGTGGTACATGGACACTTCGGCAGCCATCGCAGCAGAGTGGACGAGCATTTCACCTTGGTCCATTCCACCAGCGCTGACGACGAATTGCATGACCTAGTCAAGGACAGCTTCCGTACCGACAACTTCGGCGTTCAAGTCACTACCAGCTCGCTTCTCAGTGAGCGGGAGAAGCGTGCTCAGCATATTCAGGTTGCAACCACCCAGGGCAGCTCATGCGGCACTAGGTGGGAGACGGGTCTCCTGTGGAAGGAGGACAATACCACAATGCCTAGCAGCAAAGCAGCTGCCATGACGCGGCTTCTTTCTCTCGAGAGGAAGATGGTGAGACAGCCTGAATTCGCCCGTCAGTACAGTACCAAGCTTGAGCAGTACGTCGCCAAGGGTTACGCCGAGAAGCTGACACCAGAATTAGCTGCACATGAGCCGCCTGCAGCATGGTACCTTCCCCACTTTGGTGTGACGAATCCGAATAAACCCGGAAAGCTGAGATTGGTCTTTGACGCCGCGTCAAAGACAGGTGGGAGGAGCCTTAATGATGCACTGCTCTCCGGGCCAGACCTGCTCCGTCCACTGCCAACGGTTCTGTTCGGTTTCCGGGAGCGCCGTATTGCGTTCGGTGCCGACATTGCCGAAATGTTCCACCAGGTTCAGATCCGTGAAGCTGACCGAGACAGCCAACGGTTCCTGTGGCGGACCGATCTGAGTCAACCACCTGATGTCTTCAGGATGAAGTCAATGACATTTGGCGCGACATCGTCCCCTTCATCGGCAATGTTCGTTAAGAACCACATTGCTCACAGCCACCCGCAGACGTCGCCTCGGCTGCAGACTGCCATAGTCGAGCGTCACTACATGGACGACTACTTTGACTTAACAGACACCGTTGAAGAAGCCACCGCACTGTCTGCTGACGTCATCCGCATCCACAAGGACGGAGGCTTCGTCATCCGTCATTGGATCAGCAACTCGCCAGCCGTTCTGGCATCTGTACCAGAAGCGCTAAGAGCCAACACAGCAACCGTTGACCTTGATGTTGAGCATGCCCATGCTGTTGAGCGAACGCTTGGCCTGCGCTGGGACACAGCGACAGACACGCTATGAGTCCAGCCAGCCGCAGCAAAGATCAACCGCCCTGGAAAGTCCATGACCAAGCGGCAAGCTCTCAGCACAGTGATGGCGGTGTTTGATCCGCTCGGACTACTTGCCTGCTTCACCATCCGAGCCCGAGTACTACTACAGGACATCTGGCGCTCTGGTATCGGCTGGGACGATGAGCTGCCCACTTCTATCAAGGTCAGGTGGGATGAATGGTGCCAAGACTTGCAATCGCTTTGCAAAGTCAACATCCCACGCTGCTACTCACTAGCTGTTGCCGACGCTACCAGTATTGAGCTGCACACGTTATGCGACGCGAGTGAGAAAGCTTTCGGTGCTGCCTCATACTGGCGTTTTCAGTTGAGCAATGCGTCCGTCGCAATATCGTTAGTGATGGCGAAGACCAGAGTGGCGCCACTCAAGCCACTGTCCATCCCTAGACTCGAGCTGCAAGCTGCCGTTCTGGGCGCACGCCTATCGTCAGCTGTTCTGCAGCATCACAGCTTCGACTGCTGCAAGTCCGTTCTGTGGTCCGATTCTCAGACCACCTTGAGCTGGATACGAGCTGATGCCAGGTGCTACAAGCCGTTTGTGGCACACCGCGTCGGCGAGATCAAGGAGCTCACCAACGAGTCCAACTGGCGCTGGGTACCCACTGCTGACAACGTAGCCGATGACCTCTCCCGCGGCGTACCTGTTATGGAAATCGTCGAATCGACACGTTGGCTGCAAGGGCCCGACTTTCTGCGCAACCAACCAGCTAGTTGGCCATCCGCCGCTCCTGAAGTGGAGCCAGAGGACACGGACCCCGAGCTGAAGCGAGAGTTCTGCGGGGCCATTGTCGCCACGACGTCCCTGCAGGAAGCTCTCCCCGATATCGCCAGGTTTTCATCATGGATGCGTCTGGTTCGCACCACAGCCTGGGTGACCCGCTTCGTTGAGCGCCTGAAGGCTAGAGTTGCCAAGAAAGCCGTGAATCCCAGTAGTGAACTGTTGCCATCAGAGTTCCGACACGCCCAGCAGCTCTGGTGGGAGAACGTGCAGCAACAGTCGTTCCCTGACGAACTCGCCGCGCTGCAGCAGGGCAAGCCAGTCACCCGCAGCAGCCGCCTGGCATCGCTGACGCTGACCCTATTGGACAGCACCATAGTGGTTCACGGGAGAACAGACAACACGCCTCACTTGCCTGAGTCTACAAAGCGTCCAGTGTTACTCGACCCTGACCACCGCTACACCCGATTACTCATCCTGCAGCACCACGTCTGGGCAGGTCATCAAGGGCAGGAACAAGTTCGGAACGATTTACGCCAGCAGTACTGGATTCCCAGATCTCGAGCCGCTGTTCGCCGTGCCTGGAACTCCTGTTTGAGGTGCCGTCACTTCGCAGCCACACCGCAGCCACCGGTAATGGCGCCGCTACCGGAGTGCAGAACCGCAGCGTATGAGCGCCCGTCCTCCCACACGGGAGTTGACTACTTTGGTCCAATTGAGGTGACTGTCGGGCGTTGACGCGAGAAACGATATGGCGTTCTATTTACGTGTTTGACCGTTCGAGCCGTGCACCTGGAAATAGCCTCCAGCCTGACAACCGACTCGTGTATCATGGCGATCCGCCGCATGATCGCTCGGCGCGGATACCCTGCTGTACTGTATTCGGACAATGGCACGGATTTCAAAGGAGCTGAACGGGAGCTCGCAGAGGCGATTGCAGCGCTAGATGTCGGTGACCTCATGCGTGAGCTGACGCCCAGAAACATCAAGTGGGTCTTCAACCCTCCTGCCGCGCCCCACATGGGTGGCGCTTGGGAGCGCTTAGTGCGCTCAGTAAAGATCGCCCTGAAAGCGACTCTCAAGGAACGGACGCCACGTGACGAGGTGCTGACCACCGTCATGGCCGAGGCCGAGTGCATCGTAAATGGCCGGCCTCTGACACACGTTTCTATCGACCATGCAGATGCCGAGAGTCTGACGCCGAATCACTTTTTGCTTGGCGGCAACCACCGAGCTGTTGCGCCAGGGAAGTTTGATGAGAAGTGCCTGAGGAAGCAGTGGCGGATTTCCCAGGCCATGATCGATATGTTCTGGCAGCGCTGGGTCCGAGAGTATCTCCCCACGCTAACGCGCCGGACCAAGTGGTTCAAGGCGGCAGAACCGATCAAAGTTAACGACGTTGTCGTCATTGCTGATCCACAGTTGGCCCGAAGCTGCTGGCCGAAGGGCATCGTGGAGAATGTGTACCCCGGAAAGGATGGCAAGATCCGCATTGTGGACGTCTGCACAGCGATGGGAACGTTCCGTCGCCCGGTGTCGCGCATCTGCGTGCTTGATGTCCGTGCATGAGTCATGTGTTGGCTAACTGCATCCGCAGGTGGGAGAATGTTGTCGCCACTCACCTGTTCTGTAAATGTTTCAAGACAGCCTCTTGAATGATTCTCGTTTTGACCTTACCTTGTCTGTTTATTTATTCATCTTTCTCTGTCTCTGAGTCACATTGCTGCGAGCGCGCACGTGGAGATGCTCCAGTTTTCAGCCATGCTATTGTTCTACTGACGCTGATAATTGGAATCATAATTCTCTCCTTCTGTCTAGTCGTGTTCTACTCTGCTTCTCTGTCTCTCTTCTATTCTGTTTCTGCTTCGAACGTGTAGTTGTTTGAGCTGCTCTCATGATAATTTATTTGTACTTTTGAAACCCTTTGTACCCGCGATCATGCGCTTGTACAACTGCGCTGTGCTGTATGACTGAGCTATGACTATGAGTCATGCTCGCACTAGCTATGATGCCTTTTGTGTCACGTGTCCGTGTATGTCGTGGCGCAAGCGCGCTGTGCCTTTGCTGGCCCTTTTTGCTTCCTTTTGCAGTTTTGGTTTTAGAGTTATGCCGGTTATGGTTGAAGTGTGTTTGCAAGGAGAAATCCAGAACGTCTAGTAATGGTGTGTTGTCCCATTTGCGTTCGGAGAGTGTTCCTGTGCACGTGTATCGGAATTTTGAATTCTTGCCTGGAACACTGGTGGTGGAGTGCTGCGAGTGAGTGTCACGTGACCACCTCGTGACTAAGCCCCGTGCACAGCGTGTGGCCTGTCAAAATATTATGGACAGTCGTGGAGGCGGCGTCTAATTTATTTGGAGATGTGTTTTGCGGAGCTGTCTTTGTGCGAAGGAGCGTTCTTTGCGGTTGCAGTGAACGTTTTTTTTCCTTCCGAGGTTTTCCCTTTTCTCCGTAAGTTGCTCGACGTGTCGCGATCCGCAGCATGGCTGCGCGAGCTCCTCCTGCTGCTGCAGCACCCCCTGCTCCCTCGGCAACGCCAGCTCCGGCGCCCGGGTTTTCTCCTGGCCAAATGGCAACCCTCCAGGCCTTGATCGCCACATAGGTCCAGGCGGCTGTTAGAGCCATCGCCCCTGCAGCCTCGGATCAGGCGGAGTCGACACGCCGTCCGTCCCACCCGGCTGCCCCTGCCAACACTGCCGATCCTCGGGTGCAAGTGGAGGAGTCGTTTCCCACAGGTACGGGTATGTGTAGTAGTAGATCCACACGTGCGCCTCCTAGTGGTAGCCCCCTGCCCCTGTGGCTGCGTTGACTACTGTCGACGGGCTGTCTCTCCCTAGTGGTGTGACTATCCATAGCTCTTGTGTGCCTACTCCTAGTGTGAATATCTCCAGCAGTCTCGCATCCAATGATTATGTGTGTAACCCTAGTGCTGTCAATGTCGGGTCCCGTAAGTTTTTTTTGCAGCTCATGACTGCCGCGGCCTGACGCATTTGTCAACCACACAAAATCACCAGGGAAACTCAATGACGACATGGATTCCCACGGAAGCCGGCCTTTTGTTTATTATACAAAAAATTGTCGCACAAAATTTTCAAAATTTTCATTGATTCTTCATTATTACAAGAAGACGAAAGGTCCATGCGTGCACGATTGTTGTTGTTCCTTTTCGAATTATTTGCATCACAGCTGTGTTTCTCCTGACTTCGTCATAGTGGTTCTCTTTTTTTGGGGCTTTTGGTGGCAACAACAACACTCACAAGTCAACAGGCTCCAGTTGAGCGATGACCCACTCATACTACTGTCCTTTTTCAATATCATTTTCTTCTCAGAAAGCGCCTCGCTCTTCCGCCAGGTTCAGAGCAGAGCAGCCTCAGCCTCGAGGTCCACAGGCTCATCTCGAAAAAAGGGAGGGAACAAAGCAAACCTTCAAGAGACGAATGTCGAAAGACTGCTCAACTCAAGCAACTGCCTTGAAAGACACTGTTTTTCCGCCAAGCGTCACTTCCATCAGCGGCAACGCAGCCGATTTCCCCACGTCAGAAGCAGCAGCGTCTGACGCTCAAATTTCCCGTGTTTGCGTCAGTTGCCATGGAAAAGCTCATCATTCTGACGCTGACGCAGCATTGTTGCCGTAGTGTGACCGAGGCATAATGGGGTGACTGACCACTTGCCCCGCAGTACGTACGACAAGGTGCTACGCGGGAAATATGTGGAGCTTGCGTTGTTCCTCACCCCCTCGCGGATGAGCCAGCCACGAAGCGAGTCCAGGTGTCAAAGGACAGTGGCCAGCTAGTTCTCTCCCTGTCCCTGTCATTCCGTCGCAAGCTGGAGAGCCTGCCCATTTGGCTGGAGGCGTGGTCAGTGTATTGTGCAGTGATCTGCGACACCCAACCCGCAAGGGCGCAGTCGCTGATCACGTATCAGCTTCGCATCATCCAAGCGGCGAAACGATATAGGTGGTTGGCGGTGTGCCAATACGACGAGGAGTTCCGTCGGAAACTCACCCACAGCCCTAGCGTGCAGTGGGATGTGGTTGACCAGGACCTTTACACCCGATGCTTCACAGGCCAGGCGCTCGTTCTCTTCCCGCTCTGCAAACGTCTCAGCCACACCACCAAGACTTGCACCTCCCGGGATCAGCGCGAGCCTGGCACGACCCAGCCAGCGTGCGAGCTGTACAACAAGGGCCGGTGTAATTTTCGGAACTGTAGATATCGCCACGTCTGCAGACGTTGCCACCCGGTGCGGGGCGCACGCCGGCCACTGAGGCCCCGGCTAGTCTGTATCCTGGCTTATCCACACACACACCTCACCTCCTGTTGTTTTTAATGCATTCGTGTCTGATTCGCACACACATACACACCATGCCTTACCCTTGCACACCCCTCACACTCCAATTGTTCTGTAGGCATTAAAAATTGAATTGGTCGCACACCCTGATCCTGCATATGTTGCCCATTTGTTAGTGTTTACGCTATGGTTTTAGAGTTGGCAATGACGGTCCCCGTTATTCTTTCCTTTGTGAGAATCTTGCTTCAGCATTTGTTTCCCCTGCTTACCTCGCTTAATAGATTCAGCTTGGTCATATGGCCGGTCCGATTTGGCAACCCCCGTTCGCCAACTCCCGTTCGGCTGGCATCGGTGTCATTCCGAAGAAGTCGGGTGGCCACCGCCTGATAGTGCATCTGTCTGTGCCGGCCAGCGCTAGTATCAACGATGGCATTCCCGATGACCTGTACAGCCTCAAGTACATTACTGTGGATGTCGTCGTGGGCACGTGATCCGTCACGGCAAGGGCGCGCTAATATACAAAGTGGATATCCGCCACGCATTCCGCAACATCCCTGTCCACTCACACGATTAGCCCCTCCTAGGCATGGTGTGGGACGGGCAGTATTATTTCGACAAGGTGCTGCCATTCAGACTGCGGTCTTCCCCAGCTCTCTTCAACCTGCTGGCAGATGCGCTATGTTGGATACTCCGGCACAACTATTCCCTGGCCGACCTCAAACACTATCTGGACAACTACATCGGCGTTGCCCCGCCTAGCCCCTCACCTCAATCATCTACCGCAGCCATTCAACAGGCGACGCTGCTAACCATGTTTGAGAACTTGGGCGTTCCAGTGACTACCGGCCAGGACAAGGTCGTCCCTCCAACGACTGTGATGACTGTCCTGGGGATCGAAGTTGACAGTGTGGAGCAGGTGACACGGTTCCCCCAAGTTGTCCGCCCTCCACACAGCTCTGGCAACTTGGCTCCAGCGCACCGACTGCTCCAAGCGTGAGCTCCTGTCCCTCATTGGCACGCTGTCCTTCGCCGCCAAGGTGGTCCCCGCGGGCCGCACGTTCATTTGGCGCCTCATTGACCTCAGCACAGCGGCTTCCGCCATGTCTGCCCGGATCGCGATCGACGAGGAAGCGCGCTTTGACATCGCCTGGTGGCATTGCTTTGCGGCCGACTGGAATGGGAAGTCCTTCTTCCATGACCAGCCCTGTTCCCGTTCTCCTGACCTCCAGTTGTTCACAGATGCCTCCGGCGAGGGCTACGGGGGCTACTTCCAGGGCGACTGTTTTTTTGGGAAGTGGCCGGAGGAGTTTGATCTCCTCAGTTAAGCGTTATTATGGTTAGGGAAATGGGTCCCATTGGTCTAGCTTGCTGCATTTGGGGTCCGTGCTGGGCAGGGAAGAAGCTGTTGTTTCATTGCGATAATGAGACGGTAGTTTGAGCTTGGAAGAATGGTTCATGTAGGAACAAGCAGGCCATGGCGTTGATCCGCTTTATGTTAGCTGTTGCTGCTAGGCGCAATTTCATATTGTATATCCGCCATATTGCTGGCACTAATAACGGCATTGCTGATGCTCTTTCTCACTTGCAGCTGACCCGCTTCCGTCAACTGGCGCCAACGGCGGCTGTTTCGCCAGTGCCATGCCCCTGCTGGACCTTGCTGCACTAGGCCTTGAGGCTGATGCACTTGTAGCAGGTTCAGTGTCGGAACACTCAGCGAGAATTTTCTCCACTGGCATTGATGCCTTGAATGATTATTGCGTTACACATATTGTCAATCCCCTTGCACCCTCCAATGAGGATATCGTGTTATTTGCTACCGAGCTATCCTGTACGAGGTGTGCGGCGACTGTGCGTGTGTATTTGTCAGCGGTACGGTATCATTTGCTGTGCAAGCATGTTCCTGTGACTTGTTTGCAGTCGGTCCGTCTTTCTGCAGTTCTCAAAGGCCTTGAGAGGAGGCAGGGTCCGGCCACCACGACGCGGAGAGGTCTCACTGGGCAAGATCTGGCCGACTTACAGCATTTCCTACTCCGGTCCAACTACAGCGAGTCGGACCGCGCAATGATCTGGGCCAGTGTCTTGACAGCGTTCCACGGCCTCCTGCGGGCGAGTGAATTCTTGGCACCGCATGCAATAAGAGTCGATAGCACACGCACGCTAACCTGGCAGCAGATCAGCGTCCAGATATCATCGGCAGTCGTCCGCTTGCGGGTGACGAAGACAGCCCAGCTGGGTGACGGCTGCAAAGTACAGCTGCGCGAGACGCGCGACGACTTCTGCCCTGTGCGTGCCCTGACCGCCTATCTAGACCTTGCGGGTCAGAGAGAGGCAACGGAGCCAGTGTTTGTGTTTGGGTTTGGCCGGTTTCTGACCAGGGAGGAACTGAACAAGATTCTGCAGCTAGCCCTGAGGACGAACGAGGTCAGCTCTCACTCCATGCGTATCGGTGGCGCTTCACTCATGGCACAGCATGAGGCATGTGAATGGTAAGTAAAACCGGCGGGCCGCTGGAGAAGCTCTGCATGCGAACATTACGTGCGGCAGGCAGCCTAGCTTGTAAGTTAGTGAGCGGCTCTCGCCATGATAACCATGAGAACTAATGTGTGTATGCCTGCACGGGCACGGTATTACTGTGAGTAATTTGCTGCACTTGCAGCCGTGGCCACAAAGCTAGCTCGTCGTGGGTTGCGGGGAACAGGATGCCATGGTTTCTAGTACTACTATATTTTTGGGGCAAACGGGCCTCCTATAATGTCTGTATGTTGTGACGCCTGATGCCAGGCAGTCGTGTGAGCCCTCGGTGGGCGACCGGCTGCCTCGGTGGCCGTTTGTGTGGCCTCGACGGGCAAAATAATATCGGCCCACGGTGGGCAGTTTGCTGGCCTCGGTGGCAATTTACGTACCCTCGATGGCAATTTGCGCACCCTCGATGGGTTGTCTGTTGGTTTAGCCCTCGACGGGCGGTTTGCTGGCCGCGGCGACCATTTAAGCACCCTCAGTGGGCAGTATGCTAGTTTAGCCCTCAGCGGGCAGTTTGCTGGCCTCGGCGACCATTTGCGCGCCCTCTGTGGGCAGTCGGCTAGTTTAGCCATTCGGGCGCCCTCGGTGGGCAGTATGCTAGTTTAGCCCCCGGCGGGCAGCTGCTGGCCGCGGTGGCCATTTGTCCGCCCTTGGCGGGCGGATGCTAGTTTCAGGCATGCATCTTCACTCACTCTATTATTATCAAAGAGCATATTTTTGAATATTTGAATTGTCCAAAAGAAATCCTGGCAACCCCCAACCCAATGTGTCTATTGTATGTTTGTGCACGCCATAATGAGCGGTACGTCGTGCGGGTGTCTGCGTGTCAGAGCATGGGTACGCCAGTGGCGTGTGCGTGCATGTGTGCGCTTGTGTCTGACTGCGTGGGTGCACGAGTGCACAAGCTGGGCGTGCGGGATCACTTGGAGGTGCTTGCATATTTACGGGTGCAGGGATTAACCGTGTACTTACCCTCGCATTCACTCGCGAACTATCAAACACGTCCTGTGCCGCATGCTGATCAGGTAGTGCCATGTATGTGTTGTACAGTGTACTCTCAGTTGACATGCCTCCTTTCGAATCCAGACAATCTTTTCGGGATTGGTCTATAATGCCATCTTTCTGTCTTCAGGATGCTGAGTCGAATGGTCTTGGTCCGAGGAATTTGAGACGCTTCCTCCTTTATCCCCAATCGAAACTGGGTGACACTATCAGAGGGGGATTTAGGAAAGGGTTTGCTCCCACACTGGAGCTCGCGCTATTCCGCCGACTTGACTTGACACTTGACTCCGGTGTGGCAGCAAACCCTTTCCTAGAAAAAAATCATCGCCGAAGGCCCAACCACTATTTCACAGAGGGGGGCTTGTATGCAAAATGTCACTAAAAGCGCCAGTTCGTTCTTATGAAAGCACGGATGAACACAATTGGCCCATAATATGTTGTAGTCTTTTGGATGCTGAGTCGACTGGTATTGTTCCAAGAAGGCTGCGATGCAGCGTTTGGCCCTTATTCCCAAATAAAACACGGGTGAGTAAGCGGTCACGTGCTTGTCACCTGGTCATCGTGCCTGCAGGCTACAACATTTTTACACCAAGGTTCAACTCAAAGGTTCAAAGGGGGTTCAACTCGAGTAACAGGAACGCGCCCAAACAGGCTGTAAGTTGTAAGGAGCTGAGCTGCTCACTATGCACCAGCTGTACAAGTCATTGCCTGCCTGCTGGTTGTTTCACCTGCTGCTTATTCTTCCAGCCACGAACGCCACATCGGAGAGGTCATTCAGTGCACTTCACAGCCTGAAGACGTTTATTCCATCCACACAAGACCATGTCAATCATCCTTCTCCAAGTTATGAAAATTCGTATACATCTAGAGGTTATACCAATGATTTCATAGAGATTTTCGAATGGACACACTAGTATACAAGGGTGAGTCAGCAGATTTTGGAATGTATTCAATATGCGGCGCTGTGCCACGATCACTCACGAATCTGCGACTTTGCCAAAAACATTTCAACTGACGATGCAATTGTATAACCTGTATAGGTGCACTACATGTACTGGTACATTGTAGTAACTTGATTCGGTCATATCATTTTAAGTTAAAAATGTCTCTCCGGACCAGTCAAATATGTGGCAGCTACAGCCCGGGCATACATGATGCCGTGCATTATGTACCCATGCGCACATCAATATTCAGTACATGAGGAAAAATGGTTTGGTGTCCTTGAAAAATACTTGATATCACAAGAGTTTGTTGCAAAGCACATTTGATTGGTGCATTCCACCTCCAAAGCTCACCTCATCTTGGACATTAACGTCGACACCATTTTTTATCAGCAGCTCACACAGTGCTTTATGTCCACGGACCGCGCAGACATGTAGAAGTGATACTGGGCGACAGAGCTATTAGGTCACCATAGCAACAATCACACACATACCCACATACACATTCTTACAATCACTTGCAAAGCATACAAGTTCCAGATTTTTCCTTTCTATTGCACCATAGTACCATACACATGCACTCGAAGTACAATTGACTTCTCCAAGAACACAGCATATCTCATCTTAGTGTGTGTGTCGTAGAGAACGTGGACATAGTAAATGCTGGCTGGAACTAGAAACAAAATTCACAATAATACTTGCATCAGTGGTGCCTATGAACTGAACTCATAACCTCAGATTAGTGATACAAAGAGTACATAACCCCAAGAGTGTACAACTGACCACACAGCCTTTATCCAGTGCTGCCATGCCAGAACTTCACATCACTCGTGGTTCAAAAGGTTACGCTGGCAAGCAGTGCAAAGTGACCACAGGAGAGTTGAACCCAAAACAGGATTGGGTTCAACCCTCTATCTATCAAGCACAGTGTGAAATACCTGTGTGCAAGCTCGTCATGTGATGTGAAGTTCTGCCATCTCATAACGTGTTACAACAAAACTGCAGTAGCACACTCTTGGGGGTTGTGTACCCTTGGAGGATCTACAGTACTTTTTCCCTTATCGTTCACCTTTACTAAAGTATACCCACTGGCCAGTGGTTATGTTGTACCTCTACTAAAGTATACCCACTGGCTAGTGGTTATGTTGTAGCTCTACTAAAGTATACCCACTGGCCAGTGGTTATGTTGTACCTCTACTAAAGTATACCCACTGGCCAGTGGTTATGTTGTAGCTCTACTAAAATATACCCACTGGCCAGTGGTTATGTTGTAGCTCTACTAAAATATACCCACTGGCCAGTGGTTATGTTGTACCTCTACTAAAATATACCCCCTGGCCAGTGGTTATGTTGTACCTCTACTAAAATATACCCACTGGCCAGTGGTTATGTTGTACCTCTACTAAAGTATACCCACTGGCCAGTGGTTATGTTGTACCTCTACTAAAGTATACCCACTGGCCAGTGGTTATGTTGTACCTCTACTAAAGTATACCCACTGGCCAGTGGTTGTGTTGTGCCTCTACTAAAGTATACCCCCTGGCCAGTGGTTATGTTGTAGCTCTACTAAAGTATACCCACTGGCCAGTGGTTATGTTGTACCTCTACTAAAGTATACCCACTGGCCAGTGGTTATGTTGTACCTCTACTAAAGTATACCCACTGGCCAGTGGTTATGTTGTACCTCTACTAAGGTATACCCACTGGCCAGTGGTTATGTTGTAGCTCTACTAAAGTATACCCACTGGCCAGTGGTTATGTTGTACCTCTACTAAAGTATACCCACTGGCCAGTGGTTATGTTCTACTTGGTCAGACTTACTAAAATGTGCGCTTCGTTTCCGAAGCCTACCAAGCAAATCCAAATTATCTCAGGACGGAATAAACTTCCCAGCTACCTAACAGTGTCCTTCAGTTGTCGATTTGTGACATTAAGGAAGGAATGGCTCAAAACTCCAAAGGAGGCAGCACCTCAAACTCCTAGACGACTCGTGCGTTTCGCGTTCAAATGTTGTCGTCAGAGGACTCTTGTTGCTTCACCTGCAACACTTGTGCTGATACCAAGACCCCCAATACGATGGAGAATTGTCACGGAGTACCAGGAACTCCAGGGCGATCGTTCTTGATTCCCTCCTGACAGATTAAAGTCGCTGCAGTCTCTGTTTCCTGGGCAGAATTTTCTGCAAACGCGTCATCCAGAAACTAGTGCAGGTTGTCCAGCTCACTGATGTATCTCGCAGTCGTCCACGATGTGGGGGCCGACGACTAAAGATCGCCGAGAAACTGATCGAAAAAAAACCCTGGAGTCGCCTTTCCCACGAGAAACTGGCTGGAAAACTGAAATGAACAAACAGTGAAGTTTTCTGCGGATGCGGTTTGTGGATGGTGTGAGGTTTTCGGAGCCGCGAGGCGTTATCGTTGCACCAAGCCAATGCGAAAGCTCCATCTCGTCTCCAGTGACAGTGTACTACTACCGGTAGTGGCCCATTGATTCATACACCAGGGATGAGCGCATACTTTCGGACTGTATGACACAGACTGTCAGTAAGCGGAACAAGGTGATGAGAAGTAATCTTTTTGGTGCGTGGTGGTTTACCTGTTCGCCTCATTTGAAGGTTTCGTGGCAACGTCGGGTGTAAACCCCTATAGCTTGTTAGAGAATTACCCCCACAAACGGTCTCAGGCATACCACGGCCAAAACACCACACAGGTCTGGACAAGTAATTATACTAACTGGAAGGTTATTGTTTGTGCTAATACATACGACAGTACAACAAGAGAGAGAAGTTTGTTCACAAAACCATCGCCATGGGAACACACCAGAACTACTGTAAAAAAGAGCCAAGAGCAGCATGTATCAGAAAGGAACTGGAGCATGCAAGCGTACCACAGCAAGCGCAAACAGCTGCACAAAAGATGAAACATGACACTACTGTTATGACAGCATACATGCATGCGTACAAGAAAGCCGCAACCACAGGATGAATCACGCACATGAATCACATGACAGGCAACAAGAGGTAAGAATTAATGTCAACTACACAAGACAGAGTCATACAAGAGAAAGCCATAGTTCGATTACACGTTCCCACCAGTTGGCATTACTGGCAGAACCTAGCCGGGGCATTCAGGCCATCACGGGGCCGAAGACGCATTACTTCCTCAGGCTCTACTGGCTGGTCTTCCGTTGTATCATCGGCATTCCCACCATCTGTCGGGTCCGAGACATCAGGCTTGATAAGTGACACGTTGACCGTCTTCATTTGCGGCAAGCCTCCTGCATCTCTCTGAATTCTCACGGTGACAGGGGTCACAGTCTCAGTGACGACCCATCCATCCTCGTATGGCGGGAGCCTCTTCTGCTGGCGCTGTGGGCGTAGCATCATCACACGGTCTCCACGGCTGTACGGGTTCTCGGCCTCGGGGCTGCATGCGTCAGGCCGTGACAGCTCCTCTTCCACCAAGTCGCATATCTGGCTAGCCCTATTCGCAAGCTTGGTCACCCACACACTTAGAGACTCAGCCGCAGCATCCTTCTCCACAATGAGATGACGTGGCAACCAGCCAAATATGGCTTCCATAGGGCTAATACCGGTGGCAGAGTGTGGCCGCGTACGGTAGTAAAACAGCAGCACTTCTAGGTCGTCCTTCCAATCAGATGACCGGTCAAGCACCTTCCGTATCATCGTCAAGAGCGTATGGTTCATCCGCTCTGCTGATCCCTGTGACTGCGGGTGGTAAGCTGCTCCAGTGCGCACCTTAGTTCCAAAGACGCGAAACAGCGAACTCACAACAGCATTCGCAAACTTTGTTCCGTTATCCATCCTCACGACTTCAGGCGCGGCAAACTGCAGGCAAACCTTGGTCACAGCTTCAGCGACTGACTTGGCATCATGACGAGGTAGCAGTATAGCATCTGCCCACTTCGTAAAAGCGTCGACAATGACTAGCACACAGTGATACCGCCCTGAGCGATCGATACCGAGCTCCAAGGTGTCAATGACTATCTCACTCCAAGGCTTTCCTGGGATGTCCGGGCGAACAGGCTCTCCAACAGGACCTCGCTTCGTGCTAGCTCGGACACAGGCCTGGCATCGGCGCACATAATCTTGGCAAGCTGTCGACATCGACGGGAAATAGCACTCAGCTCTCAGCATGTCATGCATAGTCTGCCAGTTGGCATGACCAGAGTTGGCGTGCACAGCACTGACAAGCTGACCTTGTAGCGACTCTGGTATCACTGGCACAGCAACGCCACCTTCCACAGGCAGCTTCACACTCCGGTACAACATGCCTTTGTCAACCAGTAGCTGTCCGCCGATCTTCTTGTAACACTCCACCGTCACAGGCTCCCCCTTCTCCAGTTGGGAAATGGCTTGACGAACATCAGCGCACTGCTGTTGCGCAACACTGATTTGCTCCAAAGTCACAGGTCCAATCACCGTCAGGGCCATGGCAGCTACATCATCCTTCAGCAGGGTCTTAGCATAGTGCGTCCACTTCTGAGGAACGCGAGTTAGCCGGTCGGCCTTGTTGTCAGCTGTCGGAACCCAGATGACTTCCACTTCCAGACCCAATTGTGCCACGGTCTCTTCGATAACCTGCAGACGACGTTGGATAAGCACGCTATGCAACCCACTGGTCTTCACGCGCTTGGAGTCGGTCAGAAGCTGTTGGATCCAACTAGCAACGGTTTTGGAGTCGGTCATCAGCTGGATTCGCCGCGCACCCCACTGGACTGCGAGGTTGAGTCCCTCAGCAGCTGCATCCAGTTCAGACAAGTTGATGTGGCGCTTGTCGTCCATCTTTCTCAGCCAACCGCAATCCTCGATGATACAGCCATTGAACTCCAAGGCCGCGCCATACGCGATATCAGAAGCATCGCACCAGACTTTGCATGGATCCTCTGCACTTCCGGGACCTTGTCACACCCCGCCGACTGGGTCATCGCTGCTGAGGCACTGGGCTAAATCAATGCAAAACTTCTTCAGCTGGTCAGGCAACGGATCGTCATACTTCAAGCCGAGAAGGCTAGTTAGACGCTTCAACCAGCTACAGTGCACTCGAAGCCAGCTCGAGACTGGGTAGTGGCCCACCAATGCTCCACACCACTTGTACACTGCACGACGTGTCAACACGTCCGGCAACGCGGTTCGGGGCCCATCTCGCCTAGCCCACTTGACCTCACCGCTGTAATCCTTGCTCAACTGCAGGCCAAGAACGCGCGCGGTCGCCGGGTCTTCCGCCGGCTTTGTCGGGAGTCCATACTCTGCCAGCTGCTTGACGACGGCATCCGTCTGCTCCTTGGGTACATGAGCCCTAGCGCGCTAAAACATGACCACAGCTTTTTTTGAAAAAGTCGAGATAATCGCGATTTTAATTCCGCGGCAAAAAATACGAAGTGCAGTGCAACGCGAGTCGCTGTTGTTGTTCTCCTCGGTCGACTGGACTGTTCCGGATGCACTTTGTTGCAAGTAAGTTTATTTGTTAGAGTTTGTATTACATGTTGCGCTGAGTCGCCTAAAACTGATCGTCATCGATGTATCGACAGAAGAGCCTAGTAGTAGTAATGTAGCGGAAGAAGACGACATCATCGCACTCCATGCGCAGGATAAAATATTTTGAGGATTCGAGTCGGAAACAGAAGGAAGACGATGATGGCTACAGCGACGAGTCATTTGAGGGCGACACTTTCATCGAGCGTAAAAAGAATTAATGCTGGTAGTCCCACGATCTGCAGTGACGAGGAATTCTACTCTGATGACAACCTGGCAAGCGATTGGCATCGACACTGACTTGGGAGGTGAGTCGGCCGATGATTTGGCCAGAATGGACATCGCTGCACATATCCGGGACAATGCCAGTATTGGTTGCAAATGCAAAAACAATCACTGGACTCTGCTGCTCCCTCAACTAAGTTACTTGCTCAAGTCGATAATAATTATTTGAGTACCCTTATGCAGAACATCGCTAGCATGAGCAGTATGCAGCGAAAGCAGTACTCTCTGGTGAGCGGAGAAAACCGTGTGCAGATGGGCTTTGGTGTGGGGAATATGAGTGCGACGTCTAGTATGTTGAGGAACACTGTGTGCAGCAGTGTATACTGTATATCTGAAAGTACAGGTGGAGTGTGATGGAGAGGACATGGAGTGCCAACTTCTTCGGCCATCTACAGATGTTGACCGTGTTTTCGCTGGCGGTTCTCCAGTGGTGCTCCAAACAGGAGGTATTTCGGACACCCAGCTCAGCTGCCTATAGACAATTTGGATGTGGCTGAGTACCTGTCAGCTTATGCTATAAGACACTGGACAGAGGAACTGACCCGGAAAGGATGAACCAAGGGGCATATCAATTGTGTACAAAAATGAAAATCCCATTGCTGTACATAGAATTTCACCATTTCAACAGTGCTGCATATAATACCATTGTAGCAACACTTAGACATGTCGGATCAATTCAAAACTTTCAGACAGTGAACATTAGGTGTGTTAGATCATTTTTGAACAAAAAACTGAAAATCGAATTTTTGGTCTGTGGTCATATTTTGGCGTGCTCTGGCTCACATATAGATCGTCGATATAGTTGTCGACAGCCGGAAACTGGCGAGTTGAGTACCGAACAATCAAATCCATCAGCTTAGGTGCTACCAAATCCAATTCTTGTTAGGACATACGTCTGACCTTTCCACTTCACCACCTGGTAGCGCCATAGGTCAGGGCACACACGGACTTGCAAATATGCCTTCCGTATATCAATCAGAGCATATGAATCGGGATCTCCTGCACCGCGCCACTGCCGCAGCTTCTCTTGGCACGCAGGTGCTTCAGCACCAGGGTTGGATACCAGCTCTTTGTTCAAAGCAGTGTAGTCCAAACACGGTCTCACAGGCGTCGTCAACTTGTGCTCTTGTTTGATTGCTAGCAGGGGAAGTACTGCAGCCGGTTCTCCGTGGACCGCTGGATCATGAGGTATGAGCCACCCCTTCTCAATCCATCCGTCTACTTCATCACAGAAGGTATTCTCTTGCGATTCCGACAGACCGCTCCGCGAATACTGAGCCACACCGGAGCCAATGAAACCCTCAGGCTCATTTTTGCTTGACCACTTCCACGATATCTCCCAGTGTCGCTCTTCAGCGTTCCAGCACGCCGTGCTATCACTGGTGGTAAGCACGACATTGCCTGTGCCGGCGTCCTCTGTGACTTGCACATGCCGAGGGAGCTTAGTCGGTGTAGGTACAGCTCCGACAACGTCAGGTGCGCGTTTACCCGACTTCTCCTGGGCCGGGCCGATCACCACACCAGCTAGCATTCCGTCATCATATTCCATATGCAGACCCCACACATTGTCACGAAGTCTGAGCCGATCAGCACGTCAGCCGACACAACGTTCAGGTCAGGAAGCACAACAGCGGACATAGTTGACTCAGGAATTGACACAGGACCATCATCACGCTTGAACTGCAGTTCCACCACGCCACGTGTAGTCAGCTGCTCTCCGTCCAAGGCAACAATTCCATTGCCCAGACTCTCAGTAACAGGGACACCCAAACTGTCAACAAGTGCTTCGCTAATGAGCGTGCGACAGGAGCCAGTATCGATGATGGCTTGCACGCGCCTCCACACATCCCTGTCAGGTATAGCCACGTCTACAAACACACGAGGCAAACCAGGTCGCGTGGTAGTTACCGTAGCTAGGAGACATGGATCGGCGATCTCCACAGCCGCTCCGGCCACACCTTTGCCTCTCTTCTGGTCTCAAAGCCATTGCTTTTTGAGCTCGCAGTCCTGTTGATAATGATCCGGTTGCTCACAGAAGAAACATGTAACATTTCGTGGCCCTGATGACTTCTGCTGGCCACCACCACCACCACCTCCACTGTTCTTCACAGCACTGCTGCCGCCACCACGTCCTTCCGGGTAATGTTTCCGTATATGCCTAGGTTCACCACACTTATGACAGACAATATGGGACTTCTTCCCACAGGAAGGGCCAGACACCACTGCACCAGCAATACCTGGCCTTGCTGACACAACCTTGCGCAGTGCTCTCAACTTCTCCACACAGTCGGACACACGTAAGTCTTTCCCAGCACTTGACAGGCGGATCTCCTTGGCAAAATCAAAAGGGAGACCAGCCAGCAGCTGCTACATAACGACAGAATCGTCATCACCTGTCAGCTTGTGACCTGATGCAGCCAGCAGCCGCTGCAAATCAGACACGTACGCGTCAGGACTTTTATCAGAAAGAAACCGGCGGGACGTAAACTTTTCGTACGCATCACTTCCTGTCACGCAGAACGACTTTTGCAGCAAAGCGGACACCTTATCCTCGTCCTTCTTATTCGCAGCCTCCATTCTACTAAACACGAGCAGCGCATCTCCTTCCAAAAACAGAGGAAGTCTCTGCATGCGCTTATCAGCCGTGTCCCAACCGTTCACCTCCAACAGCACAGAGTACTTCAACCAAAAGTCATCAAAGCTGTCACCTGCCTTCCCACCAAAGGACTTCATCAAGCCGTCCAGCTTCTGGCCAGACATGGCTTCAGGTTCAGAAGCAACGCCAACTGCTTCACTGTCCGATACAGGCAAGGCCTCAACCTCTCCTTGTCTCGCCCTCTGTCTCGTACGACGACGACGAGGCATACACTAAAACTGACGTATACGCACAAACAATTCCCGGGTTTCGGCACCACGCTGTTAGAGAATTACCCCCACAACCGGTCTGAGGCATACCACGGCCAAAACACCACACAGGTCTGGACAAGTTATTATACTTACTGGAAGGTTATTGTTTGTGCTAATTCATACGACCCATACATCCTGTACACACACCTTGTACACACTCTCTCTAACGGTCTCTAGGCTACACTGCAATTGATATACTTTAGATCAAATTTTCGGGCAAGGCCCATCATCAGGAATAAGTCTACTGTAGACAAAACAGGGGTTTATATAATATATATATATATATCTCACTGACTTGTCAGTTTGAGCACTCTGGCAAGGTACGTTCGGACCTGATTGGAAATTTTTATTTCCATTGCTGTCAGGTTCGGCCTCATTTCCTCTGTGCTGCGCTGACGAGTCCACAAAGGACGAAACAGTTCTGTCCGCAGATTGAGTATTTCGCTCCTGCTCTTGTAGCAGTTGAGCACTCTTGCGTGGGGTAGTGCCTTTGCTGTTTGCGTTATGCAGAGCTCACTGACTTGTCAGTTTGAGCACTCTGGCAAGGTACGTTCGGACCTGATTGGAAAGTTTTATTTTTATTTCCATTGCTGTCAGGTTCGGCCTCATTTCCTCTGTGCTGCGCTGACGAGTCCACAAAGGACGAAACAGTTCTGTCCGCAGATTGAGTATATATATATATATATATATATACACAAAACAACAAGGTTGTCAGTTTCATAATACCAAAAGCTTTTCACCCATTTTCATCAGTGGTTACATGGGAATGAGCAAGAACGAAAACGAAGCCAGAATTTATACTGGGGGTAGAGAATCAGCAAGAATATTCTTACGCGCCTCAAGTTCACACTACACTACCATAAGAATGTATGGAGCAGTGGAAAAATGCGGGAAACAACACATGAGGGGAATGCAGTACCAGAACAAACACGTGATAAAGTTGTCAGTCCGGTTGCAGCTTGAACAGCCGTAGCACCTTGATGTGCTTCTTTTGTCGACACAGTTCTGGCCTCAAACTGCGAATGTACAGCGCCTCCAGTGTGAATCGGTGCGCGCTGTTTCGGGCTGGTGTGATCACACTGAAGCTGCTGTTGCGTTCCTATAAGCCTGTATAAATTCTGGCTTCGTTTTCGTTCTTGCTCATTCCCATGTAACCACTGATGAAAATGGGTGAAAAGCTTTTGGTATTATGAAACTGACAACCTTGTTGTTTTGTGTATATAAATTTTGTTCGCCTACCTCTCTATTTAAATATATATATATATATATATGAGTTGCCTGAAGAGTGCTTTTGCACGAAACTCAGAGTAGCAACAGTGAGAAACTTGGAGATCCTTTGTGTCTGAGTGTATATATATATATATATATATATATGTCAACAAACAATGGATCACTCGTAATATTTCGCTACTCCGAGTTTCATGCACTGTGTGCAATCATCAGGCGAACAATATTCAATGCAGACTGGTCAAAGCATAATGGGAATTTAAGGTGGATGCAGGCGGAAGCAAGTGTAAGGCTTAGCGGGACCCCTGATACGTAATCAATGGGCTAACTTGCCGGCTGAGAAGTGTGTGAAGCTGAGTGCTAGATGACTATAGCATAGTGGGGCAGTGCAATTTGCCAAGGCGCTAGCTGTTGGATGCCTGTACTACAGCAGAGCCAATTTGCAGTGGGGGGGGGGGGTTTGCCAGCTGTTGGATGCCTGTACTACAGCAGAGCCAATTTGCCAAGGCGCTATCTGTTGGATGCCTGTACTACAGCAGAGCCAATTAAGTCCGACGAGTTACAGTTAGGTGCAATGGCGGCACTTGCCTCTTTGGTGGTGTTAGGATTCAGGTGTTGGGTGCTGGATGCCTGTACTACAGCAGAGCCAGTGAAGTCTGAGGAGTTACAGCTGGGTGCGATGGTTGCACTAGTCTTTCAGGTGTGAAGATTCAGGTGCGTGCTGGATGCCTGTACTACAGCAGAGCCAGTGCCACACCAGGACATGCCTTGCTTAGCAAAGCATACTGGATGCCTGTACTACAGCAGAGCCAGTATGCGCTATTTGGCTAAGTCACACCTGAATACTTGCTCAGCTGGTATCTAGTGCTGTGCCGGCATTTGGCGATGAGGTCACACCTTGTGTTCAGGAGGGTTGCTTTGTCGGCCGTGATAATTTCTAGCTTCTCTGTTAGACAGAGGTTACAGCGCTTAGTTGTTGGGCTGTACGACTTGGCTCTGCGCTTGACGTTCCATGACACGTTGTACTCCTGACCCTGGTTTTTGAGCGACCAAACGTAGCTTGACAGCTCGGTGGAGTTGCGGTATTTTTCGTGCCGCATTAAGGTCTTGTGATTGGCGTGACGAAGTTTGAAGGGCGTCTCAGCCGAACCAATGTAGTACTTAGGGTCGTTTGCGCCGCCCACGACTGCTTCGTACACGACACAATCGGTCTGGCATGCTCCACGCAGCGGGCAGTTGGCCTTGTCACGGCAGTTGCACGGCTTTTCTGGAGGGGTGGGGTGCAGCTTAGCTTGGTTGTGTCCCTTGATGATGGCAGAGACGTTCGGGAGGCAGCTGTAGCTAATCTTGATTGAGTTCTTGTTGAAGATTTTGCCGAGGGGGGAACCTGCAGGGAAACGTCGCTTGATGAGTTTTAGGAAGACTGCCCCTACATTTGTCTTGACATTTTTGCTGTATGGTGGGTTGAACCATATGATGTTTCTCTTTCTCTTCTTTCTCTTCTTCTCCTCGGCCCGTGCCATGCCTTCACCTTCATCAGCGCGGTACTGCATGGCCGGCAGGAATCCACTTTTGGAAAGTGCGGCTGCGTATATTGGTTTGGCCTCTTCAAATATGTCCTCACTGGCCGAGATTGATGTCAGGCGCTTGTTGATCGACTTTGGTAAGTTTTTGATGATTGTTGGCGGGTGGTTGGAGGCCATGTTGAGATACAGGGGAGTGTCGCCGGGTTTCCTGTATGGCTTGTAGGTTCCTGTTTTTAGATCCAGCGTTACGTCTAGGAAGTTTGTTGTCTTGATGTTGGTGTCAATTGTTATTCTAAGGCCAAAAGACTTGAACAGGCTGACAATGTTCTTTCTTGTGCGATCTGCGACACTGCCGGATGCACCCTTCAGTGTGGCGAGGCCATCGTCTCGGTATAGGCCAATAGACGCCGGATCCACAAAAGCAGCAAGCTTCGTGAGGAGGAAAGCACCCACAAGCTGGCAGACCTTAGCTCCGTCAAAGGATCCCATCGTCACATCAAAAGCTCCCCCGCTGCTTCTCTTCACCCACGTGTTCTGTCCGTCGAACAGTAGCGACCTTCACGCGTGCAGTACCATATCAACTTCTTGCTGGCTGATGTTGGAATACTGCTTTGCGAATTCGATGGCACTTGTCAAGAGCTGCTCCGTGATTGATGGGTAGTACTCTACAATGTCGAAAACCACAAAGGTTCTTTGGTCCTTCGACTCCAGAGCAGAGAACCAGTCTAGAACTGAGGCAGTGTTTTTCCATAGGTTGATTCGCGTTGCAGACTGCACATCCTTGGTCACGCGCTCCAGGATTGCCTTGCTGACTCTTCCCATCTCGGGCTTGGCCGGGTTAATCAATCGGCATGGGAGGTCGTTTGTAAATCTTTCCTTATGATCCTTAAGGGTGATGAACGCTTCGGACTTCGCCATGACTTCCATTCGCTCGTCGAGCGGCGGTTCCATGCTCTGCGCAAGCTGCTTTGCGTCCGTATTGATGTCTTGATACATCCCATCATCTGCGATTCTGTAAGTCTTCGTAATGTTGTCCCGCAGGAGCTTTGAGTACTGGTCCTTCGTGAGGGCGTACATGTTCCTCGTTTTATCAGCCTTCACAACGATGTTATCTGAAGATGTCAAGGATTTAATGTCGTTTGATAACTTTGTCTGGAATGGCTCCGTGACCTTCCGGAATGTCACGTTATCCACCAAGCTGGTCAGGTCGTCCTCAAAAGCCTTCATCTCGTCAATCCTTGGAGGCGTGGCTTTGCTTTTGAAGCCGTAGAATTCACCACCCTCCTCTGCTTCGCTCTGGGGGTTCAAGAAGAAAAATGCCTTCCATCGCATTCTCCTCACTAGTGACTCTACCTTCTGCAGCAGTCCCTTCCTGTACACATGTTCCGGTGGTATCGGTATGTTCTTCAAGGAGTAATCGACATCCAGTCTTCTCGGCTTATCCATTGTCGGTATCCGTAGCTACAGTAGAGAGTGCTCGACTTGCGGAGCGGTCCTACTTAGTAAGACTATGCCTGTAGCTGCAGAAAAAGTGCTCAACATCCAATTTCTTGGGGGGAGCAATGACACATGTCAACAAACAATGGATCACTCGTAATATTTCGCTACTCCGAGTTTCATGCACTGTGTGCAATCATCAGGCGAACAATATTCAATGCAGACTGGTCAAAGCATAATGGGAATTTAAGGTGGATGCAGGCGGAAGCAAGTGTAAGGCTTAGCGGGACCCCTGATACGTAATCAATGGGCTAACTTGCCGGCTGAGAAGTGTGTGAAGCTGAGTGCTAGATGACTATAGCATAGTGGGGCAGTGCAATTTGCCAAGGCGCTAGCTGTTGGATGCCTGTACTACAGCAGAGCCAATTTGCAGTGGGGGGGGGGGGGGGTTGCCAGCTGTTGGATGCCTGTACTACAGCAGAGCCAATTTGCCAAGGCGCTATCTGTTGGATGCCTGTACTACAGCAGAGCCAATTAAGTCCGACGAGTTACAGTTAGGTGCAATGGCGGCACTTGCCTCTTTGGTGGTGTTAGGATTCAGGTGTTGGGTGCTGGATGCCTGTACTACAGCAGAGCCAGTGAAGTCTGAGGAGTTACAGCTGGGTGCGATGGTTGCACTAGTCTTTCAGGTGTGAAGATTCAGGTGCGTGCTGGATGCCTGTGCTACAGCAGAGCCAGTGCCACACCAGGACATGCCTTGCTTAGCAAAGCATACTGGATGCCTGTACTACAGCAGAGCCAGTATGCGCTATTTGGCTAGCAGCTAGCGCCTTGGCAAATTGCACTGCCCCACTATGCTATAGTCATCTAGCACTCAGCTTCACACACTTCTCAGCCGGCAAGTTAGCCCATTGATTACGTATCAGGGGTCCCGCTAAGCCTTACACTTGCTTCCGCCTGCATCCACCTTAAATTCCCATTATGCTTTGACCAGTCTGCATTGAATATTGTTCGCCTGATGATTGCACACAGTGCATGAAACTCGGAGTAGCGAAATATTACGAGTGATCCATTGTTTGTTGACATGTGTCATTGCTCCCCCCAAGAAATTGGATGTTGAGCACTTTTTCTGCAGCTACAGGCATAGTCTTACTAAGTAGGACCGCTCCGCAAGTCGAGCACTCTCTACTGTAGCTACGGATACCGACAATGGATAAGCCGAGAAGACTGGATGTCGATTACTCCTTGAAGAACATACCGATACCACCGGAACATGTGTACAGGAAGGGACTGCTGCAGAAGGTAGAGTCACTAGTAAGGAGAATGCGATGGAAGGCATTTTTCTTCTTGAACCCCCAGAGCGAAGCAGAGGAGGGTGGTGAATTCTACGGCTTCAAAAGCAAAGCCACGCCTCCAAGGATTGACGAGATGAAGGCTTTTGAGGACGACCTGACCAGCTTGGTGGATAACGTGACATTCCGGAAGGTCACGGAGCCATTCCAGACAAAGTTATCAAACGACATTAAATCCTTGACATCTTCGGATAACATCGTTGTGAAGGCTGATAAAACGAGGAACATGTACGCCCTCACGAAGGACCAGTACTCAAAGCTCCTGCGGGACAACATTACGAAGACTTACAGAATCGCAGATGATGGGATGTATCAAGACATCAATACGGACGCAAAGCAGCTTGCGCAGAGCATGGAACCGCCGCTCGACGAGCGAATGGAAGTCATGGCGAAGTCCGAAGCGTTCATCACCCTTAAGGATCATAAGGAAAGATTTACAAACGACCTCCCATGCCGATTGATTAACCCGGCCAAGCCCGAGATGGGAAGAGTCAGCAAGGCAATCCTGGAGCGCGTGACCAAGGATGTGCAGTCTGCAACGCGAATCAACCTATGGAAAAACACTGCCTCAGTTCTAGACTGGTTCTCTGCTCTGGAGTCGAAGGACCAAAGAACCTTTGTGGTTTTCGACATTGTAGAGTACTACCCATCAATCACGGAGCAGCTCTTGACAAGTGCCATCGAATTCGCAAAGCAGTATTCCAACATCAGCCAGCAAGAAGTTGATATGGTACTGCACGCGTGAAGGTCGCTACTGTTCGACGGACAGAACACGTGGGTGAAGAGAAGCAGCGGGGGAGCTTTTGATGTGACGATGGGATCCTTTGACGGAGCTGAGGTCTGCCAGCTTGTGGGTGCTTTCCTCCTCACGAAGCTTGCTGCTTTTGTGGATCCGGCGTCTATTGGCCTATACCGAGACGATGGCCTCGCCACACTGAAGGGTGCATCCGGCAGTGTCGCAGATCGCACAAGAAAGAACATTGTCAGCCTGTTCAAGTCTTTTGGCCTTAGAATAACAATTGACACCAACATCAAGACAACAAACTTCCTAGACGTAACGCTGGATCTAAAAACAGGAACCTACAAGCCATACAGGAAACCCGGCGACACTCCCCTTTATCTCAACATGGCCTCCAACCACCCGCCAACAATCATCAAAAACTTACCAAAGTCGATCAACAAGCGCCTGACATCAATCTCGGCCAGTGGGGACATATTTGAAGAGGCCAAACCAATATACGCAGCCGCACTTTCCAAAAGTGGATTCCTGCCGGCCATGCAGTACCGCGCTGATGAAGGTGAAGGCATGGCACGGGCCGAGGAGAAGAAGAGAAAGAAGAGAAAGAGAAACATCATATATTATGGTTCAACCCACCATACAGCAAAAATGTCAAGACAAATGTTGGGGCAGTCTTCCTAAAACTCATCAAGCGACATTTCCCTGCAGGTTCCCCCCTCGGCAAAATCTTCAACAAGAACTCAATCAAGATTAGCTACAGCTGCCTCCCGAACGTCTCTGCCATCATCAAGGGACACAACCAAGCTAAGCTGCACCCCACCCCTCCAGAAAAGCCGTGCAACTGCCGTGACAAGGCCAACTGCCCGCTGCGTGGAGCATGCCAGACCGATTGTGTCGTGTACGAAGCAGTCGTGGGCGGCGCAAACGACCCTAAGTACTACATTGGTTCGGCTGAGACGCCCTTCAAACTTCGTCACGCCAATCACAAGACCTTAATGCGGCACGAAAAATACCGCAACTCCACCGAGCTGTCAAGCTACGTTTGGTCGCTCAAAAACCAGGGTCAGGAGTACAACGTGTCATGGAACGTCAAGCGCAGAGCCAAGTCGTACAGCCCAACAACTAAGCGCTGTAACCTCTGTCTAACAGAGAAGCTAGAAATTATCACGGCCGACAAAGCAACCCTCCTGAACACAAGGTGTGACCTCATCGCCAAATGCCGGCACAGCACTAGATACCAGCTGAGCAAGTATTCAGGTGTGACTTAGCCAAATAGCGCATACTGGCTCTGCTGTAGTACAGGCATCCAGTATGCTTTGCTAAGCAAGGCATGTCCTGGTGTGGCACTGGCTCTGCTGTAGTACAGGCATCCAGCACGCACCTGAATCTTCACACCTGAAAGACTAGTGCAACCATCGCACCCAGCTGTAACTCCTCAGACTTCACTGGCTCTGCTGTAGTACAGGCATCCAGCACCCAACACCTGAATCCTAACACCACCAAAGAGGCAAGTGCCGCCATTGCACCTAACTGTAACTCGTCGGACTTAATTGGCTCTGCTGTAGTACAGGCATCCAACAGATAGCGCCTTGGCAAATTGGCTCTGCTGTAGTACAGGCATCCAACAGCTGGCAACCCCCCCCCCCCCCCCCCACTGCAAATTGGCTCTGCTGTAGTACAGGCATCCAACAGCTAGCGCCTTGGCAAATTGCACTGCCCCACTATGCTATAGTCATCTAGCACTCAGCTTCACACACTTCTCAGCCGGCAAGTTAGCCCATTGATTACGTATCAGGGGTCCCGCTAAGCCTTACACTTGCTTCCGCCTGCATCCACCTTAAATTCCCATTATGCTTTGACCAGTCTGCATTGAATATTGTTCGCCTGATGATTGCACACAGTGCATGAAACTCGGAGTAGCGAAATATTACGAGTGATCCATTGTTTGTTGACATGTGTCATTGCTCCCCCCAAGAAATTGGATGTTGAGCACTTTTTCTGCAGCTACAGGCATAGTCTTACTAAGTATATATATATATATTTAAATAGAGACGTAGGCGAACAAAATTTGTATACACACAACAACAAGGTTGTCAGTTTCATAACACTAAAAGCTTTTCACCCATTTTCATCAGTAGATACATGGGAATGAGCAAGAACGAAAACGAAGCCAGAATTTATACTGGGGGTAGAGAATCAGCAAGAATATTCTTACGCGCCTCAAGTTCACACTACACTACCATAAGAATGTATGGAGCAGTGGAAAAATGCGGGAAACAACACATGAGGGGAATGCAGTACCAGAACAAACACGTGATAAAGTTGTCAGTCCGGTTGCAGCTTGAACAGCCGCAGCACCTTGATGTGCTTCTTTTGTCGACACAGCTCTGGCCTCAAACTGCGAATGTACAGCGCCTCCAGTGTGAATCTGTGCGCGCTGTTCCGGGCTGGTGTGATGACACTGAAGCTGCTGTTGCGTTCTTGCGGGATGCATTCAGGTTGCGCCTGCAAATGCTTTGTGATGGCGCTATCACTTGTTGCCACACGTTTGTCAGGCGGCTTCTTGTACAGCTTGTCTGGGATATGCTGCTTGATCCTTTCCGAGAATCGCTGACATGTCTCACCAACGTACGTTCGCTCACAGCGACACGCATACTTATAAATAAAATTACTATTTTCAAGAGTTGGTGAAACATCCTTCGCGATAGACCTGAATGCGGGCCTGGTTGTATAAATTACAATGGGGGATACTGTGTAGGATAGCAGTTCAAAATTGCAGCTTTAATCTTTTTGCGGAAGGCAATGCAATGTTGCCCTTTCCACGGCAATTTTGTGATAATACGCGTTGCAGGTTCAAGTTGTGCAGAAGCTGTATCTGGGCTAGGTTCAAGAACGCTTGTCATGACTCGCTTGAGTGCTTTGAGTGGGTAACCGTTAGAACACAGAATATCCTCTAGCTTAGCAATTTCAGCTGATAATAGTGATGGTGAGCAGATGGTTTTAGCTCTGAAAGTTAATGATCTGATCAAATTGATTTTGTTTCCAGTGTCACAAAACGAGTCCCAGCGGGTGTAAAGACCTGTGAACGTCGGCTTTCTATATACTGTGGTGAGCAATTCTGTGGAAGAATGCTTAATCAATACATCAAGAAACGGCAATTCTCCATTATTCTCCTCCTCCATTGTAAACTGGAGAGCTGGGTGAAGATTATTTAAACGCTCCGAGAATTCCAATGCCAGTTTCCGGTTGTGAAATGCTGCGAAAGTGTCATCCACATAACGCCTATAGAATTGGGGCCAATGACTGTCTGGAATTGTGTTCTCAAAATATCCAACAAAGATATTGGCTAGCACGGGGCCCAAGGGTGAACCCATGGCTACTCCGTCCCTCTGTGCGTACATATTGCCATTGAAACTGAACTGCACGTCTGATGTGGCTTTGAAAAGCAGCTTCTTGAAAAGATCTTGGGGTATTTGCGGGGCTGATATTTCATCATCATGGTATAGCGACTGTATGCAGATATCTATGGTTTCCTTGAGAGGTACGTTTGTAAAGAGGCTGACTACATCGAAAGAGCACAGGAACAGCGATCCAGAGTTCTCTGCCTGCTGCTGGCCAAATTCCCGTACATCATCCACGAACTCGAATGTATCCTTAGTTGCGTGGGCGGAATATTTGTTCAGGACTGGTTTTAGTAATTCAGCTAACCACTTGGCCATTTCGTGTTGGGGAGCATTGATCATGGACAGGATAGGTCGAAGTGGCACGTCTTTCTTATGTATTTTCGGTACGCCATAGAGCACAGGTCGGCACGAGCCAACGGGTCGGATCCGGTCGTAACCTATATTGAGTATTTTTCCAGCCTTTTTGTATCGCAATAGGTATGCCTGCAAGGCGCGTTCATCCAGGTAAGTGCGGTCATGCGTTTCCGTCGGTCCCAGGAGTTGAAACTTCGATGCATCAGCCAGAATAGCATTCATCTTGTCATTGTAATCACTTCGCTGCATTATCACCACTCCATTCCCTTTGTCCGGCCTGCTGATTATTATATCTTTGTCATTCTTTATTTTCCTGATGGCTGCCATATGCTTGTCGTTGAGGGGATAATCGGTTTTATCTGCTTTACTGTTACTAAACTCTTCTGCAAGATTCGCCAACGCTGCTTGACACGTATCCCTCTTGGCATCACTCACTGGTACGCAGCGCTCCAATTGATCATTTGTTAGTTCGAATTCTGCCTGCACAATCTCCTTGTCCATTCTGGAACTAGGGGGGACTCCAAACTTCAAGCCCCTGCACAGTACGTCTTTTTCAATATTAGTTAGCATAACTCCGGCCAAGTTGAGTAGGTGGGAGTGTTTTAATTCGCTTGAGCCCTTCTCATAGCGCACCTCCCTCCTGAGTGCATCGTCAAACTTACTTTTGATCCGGCATTGTAATCTTGAGGAGGTCTGGTTGATGAGCTTCGCGAACCTGAAGCGGTCCAGCACGCTAAGGCTCCGATTGACTTCGTGAAGAACACGGCGGTACTCGAGGAGAAAGTGTTCCAAGTCAGCGGCGGTCTTCTCCAGTTCGTCCTTGATAAAGGCGCGTTCGATTCTCCATGGCTTCTTGGCCTTAACTCTCTGCACCCGCTTCTTGATAGAGCGGGGCGCAACGCCGCACGTAAGGCAGTTCCGTAAAAAATCTGCATTCTCACGACCACGGATGATCCGGCCTTTGCACTTTAACACATAATTCAGGTCCTGAATTAGTCGGTGGTCCAGTCGCCGTTTTAAATATTTAAATAGAGACGTAGGCGAACAAAATTTGTATACACACAACAACAAGGTTGTCAGTTTCATAACACTAAAAGCTTTTCACCCATTTTCATCAGTAGATACATGGGAATGAGCAAGAACGAAAACGAAGCCAGAATTTATACTGGGGGTAGAGAATCAGCAAGAATATTCTTACGCGCCTCAAGTTCACACTACACTACCATAAGAATGTATGGAGCAGTGGAAAAATGCGGGAAACAACACATGAGGGGAATGCAGTACCAGAACAAACACGTGATAAAGTTGTCAGTCCGGTTGCAGCTTGAACAGCCGCAGCACCTTGATGTGCTTCTTTTGTCGACACAGCTCTGGCCTCAAACTGCCCCAGACAAGCTGTACAAGAAGCCGCCTGACAAACGTGTGGCAACAAGTGATAGCGCCATCACAAAGCATTTGCAGGCGCAACCTGAATGCATCCCGCAAGAACGCAACAGCAGCTTCAGTGTCATCACACCAGCCCGGAACAGCGCGCACAGATTCACACTGGAGGCGCTGTACATTCGCAGTTTGAGGCCAGAGCTGTGTCGACAAAAGAAGCACATCAAGGTGCTGCGGCTGTTCAAGCTGCAACCGGACTGACAACTTTATCACGTGTTTGTTCTGGTACTGCATTCCCCTCATGTGTTGTTTCCCGCATTTTTCCACTGCTCCATACATTCTTATGGTAGTGTAGTGTGAACTTGAGGCGCGTAAGAATATTCTTGCTGATTCTCTACCCCCAGTATAAATTCTGGCTTCGTTTTCGTTCTTGCTCATTCCCATGTATCTACTGATGAAAATGGGTGAAAAGCTTTTAGTGTTATGAAACTGACAACCTTGTTGTTGTGTGTGTATATATATATATATATATACTCAATCTGCGGACAGAACTGTTTCGTCCTATATTCCTATTCAAGAAAGCATCGATGCGGCCATGGAGTTATTAGAAGAGCATGAGGAATCGGTTGATATGTTCGCACTGTCATTATCAGACATACGCGAAATGCTCATGTTTGTCCTCGAGTCAAATTTCTTTGAATTTGACGGCGCCATCTATCGACAACAGCAGGGTCTAGCTATGGACAACCACCTCGCGCCCCCATTGGCTATTATCTTTATGTCGAAATTCGAGTCACGTGCCCTGTCTGAGTATCCCCTGAAACCGCTCTTATATCGTCGGTATATTGATGATTGCATACTCGTTTGGATCTTTGGTATTGCGGCATTTCTGGCATTTGTTGATTATCTCAATTCCCGCCACCCACGCATACAATTCACCGCAGAATATACACAAACGACCAACTCTCACACCATCAGTTACTTGGACCTGTCAATCTCGGTGTCAGGTGGCAAGTTGGACTGGGAGTTACTTGTCAAGTCGTCCCATAGTGGTGTACATTTGTCATATTTGTCTGCTTTGCCAATGGAAACAAAAATCGCTGTCGCCAACAACCAGATCCGCAGAGCAGTCAACAACGCAACAACGGAGGCAGGACGACAACGGGGGATTAAAAAGATCACCACACTCCTCCTTGAGAACCACTACCCACGACGCATTATACAATCAGCCATTCAACACTCCAACACCGCACGGACAACCCCACGCATCCGAGAGCAGCCCCACCAGCAGACACCACACCGGAAGGCGAAACGACAGTACACGTCACTTGTCAAGGTACCGTACGTAAATGACCAGCTTGCAAGGAGGGTTCGTCAAGTGGTCACGTCGTTTGATAGAGATGTGCGTGTGGTCTTTACGTCTGGTCGCTCACTAAAGGATATGTTGGTCTCGTCGTCATTCAGCAAGCCACAATGCCCCAGGACGGTACAGCAGCAGAGGGAGAAGAGGGGGCGGGGTCGGCCGGCTGAATGTCGTGCATGCGATGGTGGTCTGAAGCGTGATGTTTGTATGTCCCAAGATGTGGTGCACTCTATGAAATGTACCATCTGTCAAGAAGAATACGTCGGGGAAACAGAAAGGACAACACGCAAGAGGACTGAGGAGCACTACAGACAAGCCAAGAACGCGACACTGGGAAAGCCATGGGGAGACCGTTATCGACAAAAGCAGCACACCTTCCCATCGTCACCGCGGTTCTCGCCGTTTTCCCATCTACAAGTTCTCGCCAGCAGGCAACGGTCATACGTTGACCGCAGAATCATGGAGGCACTATTCATGAGGAAGAGGAAGCCTGCATTGAACAGTGACAATGGTTGGCGACTGTTGGGTGACGTGTAAATATATCTGTCATAATTTGTGCAAGAATGTGTGCACTGTGTGTGTGTGTGTGTGTATGTATGTGCGTGAGTGTTGCTAGAAGTGTGTATTTTTCTGCTTTGCACTCACACTAGTAATCTTGCACTATCACTTCACTTCATACATATCACACAGAATATTCTCGCTTCATGTGGTATTGCAACATTTTACGCTATACCATCACACTTTGGCCACTAGTACTTGTCATATATATATTATATAAACCCCTGTTTTGTCTACAGTAGACTTATTCCTGATGATGGGCCTTGCCCGAAAATTTGATCTAATGTATATCAATTGCAGTGTAGCCTAGAGACCGTTAGAGAGAGAGTGTGTACAATGTGTGTGTACAGGATGTATGGATTCAAGTATTGGCTACAGTGGAGTCTCCAAACCTTGAGAAAAGTAATACATACGACAGTACAACAAGAGAGAAAAGTTTGTTCACAAAACCATCGCCATGGGAACACACCAGAACTACTGTAAAAAAGAGCCAAGAGCAGCATGTATCAGAAAGGAACTGGAGCATGCATGCGTACCACAGCAAGCGCAAACAGCTGCACAGCATACATGAAACATGACACTACTATTATAACAGCATACATGCATGCGTACAAGAAAGCCGCAACCACAGGATGAATCACGCACATAAATCACATGACAGGCAACAAGAGGTAAGAAGTAATGTCAACTACACAAGACAGAGTCATACAAGAGAAAGCCATAGTTCGATTACAAGCTATTCTGACAGTTGCACTGCACGAGGGAGAGGCGAATGCGATCGTCAAAATCTAATGATAGACAAAATCAAGGAAATGCAGCGTAGCTTGAAGGAGACAAAAAAACTGGCGATGTTTTGTAGGGTGACGCGCTTGCAGATGCGCCCAGAGACACCAGCAGCGATGAAAACTAGAAGGTCAGCCCAAGAGACGATACAGTAGATATCTATCTACCATCTCTTGGTTGAGTTTTTAGTTGGTTTGTTTTTGTATTTATGGATTCTCCACAGGCCGTAGCCTAAGTCGAGAGAGTCTCCGTCAACAGCTTATGAAGAAGAAGCTGAGGAGAAAAATAAAAAATAGGAAATAGAAAGATGCGGGGTGGTAGTAATATAACCAACTGCTCTATGACATCGCTACTCTACTTGGAATAAAACCAGAGGGCTCATCACGGATGATAGCAAAGTGTGTGCGGACAAGAGCGGTAAAACATTTTGGGCTATATACAGTACGAATGGCATCCGGGAGGGAGTTCCATGTGGCAGTGGTGACAAAGAGAAAGGTGGCACACGTGTGTGTGCTGGCTCTAGCAGGTGGGAGTAGATGCTGGGGCGCCTGGCGCTGTTTAACACTGAGTAGCCTCTCTTGCCACTCTTGCCTGTAGCCGTTCAAGGGTAGTAGCCTGAGCACTGGAGAGTTAAAATTGCCAGAGGGATGAGGCGTATTCAACCACAGGTCGAACATATCCAGTGTACAAGCGGCTGGCTACGGCTGGGGTGATACGCTTGATCATGTGGATCAGCAGGACCGCTCGCTGGCGAAACTTCGTCGTGATGGTGGCGATGTGGTTGGTGAAGTAGTTCTGGTGCTCACTTGTACAAATGATTGAGTTTTGAAGTTAAGCGCACATTTGAACAAGGCGGACAAAGTAGCTCAACTAAAGTAAACCGTGTGTACAGTAAAACCTTCAACTAACGACCACCCCCCCCCTTGGTACCAGAAGAAATGGTCTTTAGTGGCATGTGGTCTGTTACAGGTTTGAACCGCACGACAATAATTCCTTGTCTGATATGCATGACAAAATGCAGCTAATGAAAATTCCCACCACTTGCGCAATGCCATTTCTCCTTTGAGCAGTAGCATCGATCATAGAGCAGGTTCGAGCAATTACTCTCCAAGACGTTTCCTATAATGTTTGCTCATGAGAGAGCTCTTGAAACTATGACAGGTGCAGTGAAGCCCATAGTCAAAATGAGATTGCGTTCATTCATGCAGCTGTAGTATCAAAAGAGTCCATTCAGGACAGAAAATCATCAAAATTTCGAAGAAGGAGCTTCGAACAATCTTCTATTCCCTGCACTGCTGTCGCTACTTACTGGTCAAAATCGACTTTGGGACAAGAAAAGGCGGTCGCTGGATGCGTTCAGCAGGTAGTCGCTTGTCACAGTGCATTTTTATATATGAGACCGTCCGTGCCTGGCGAAGTGGTGTGTAGCAGCAGGCTGGCTGTTAGTCACGGTGCCGGTCTTTAGTTACAGCTTTTACTCTATTATGGCTTTGAGGCGCATTGTTCACCACATTTACAAACAGAGGAACATTCAATTTTCTAGGAACATCTTTGACAGCGAAGTGACACTGTATGAGCACGTACTCAGTTTATCAGAATAAATAAACCAGTGATCAGAACAAACAGTTTCACGCCGAGCACTTTGGCCAGTACTCACCTGTCGTGGCTCATTATCGACATTGAACATAACTTTGCCGTGCAGGAGCGACGGATCACACCACAGTAACAACTGGACACAATGAATGCTGCCATAGTAGCATGCTGCCAGCATCAGAAGAGCCTGAGTATGCAAGCGCAAATGCGCACAAACGCACAAACAAGCACACAGATACGTACGTACACACATGCACATACGCACACGCTGACATGCTCACACACACACACACACACACACACACACACACACACACACAAACACACACACACACACACGCACACACACACGAACACCATTAAAACACATATTTTGCACGCAGGTATGCACATAAGCACTCACACAGGCGCGTGTGCACACACCGCGCACACACAAAAACATACATACAGATACATACACACATATACACACACATACACATACCAAACACACAAACAAACAAAACAAACAGATAAAGATACACACATGCTAGCATGTTCAAACACACGCACACCCAAACACACAAAATAACACAGACAAACACAAACACACGGACATTTGCATGCTCGCACATACACGCACGCACACACATACACACACACACACACACACACACACACAAACACACTCAGAACTCAGAACTCAGACATGCCCCTCATCACGGAAGCGATGATATCTACCAGCTATGTTAGACATAGCAAATTGAGCTAGGATTACACCATTCAACAGCTTGCAAGGATGATGATTTAACCGCAACAGCTGATTGAAGTGGCTTTTTTCTGGCCAGTGAATCCCTATTTTTCATTTTCTTTCTCCACTTTTACACACAGAGACACACACACACACACACACACACACACACACACACACACACACACACCTTTGACCTTTGACGCCCAACGCCGGAGGCGATGATAGCAATGCTACGGCAGATGCCATATCAACTTGTGCTGGGATTGCACCATTCAACAGCTTGCAAGGCTGAAGAATTGACCGTCACTATTCAGCCTGGTCTACACCATACAGCTATTTGAAGTGACTTTTTCTGGCCAGTGAATCCCTATTTTTGGTCTTTTTTCTTCTTTTTTTCCCGCACACACATCACACCACATACTCCGGCATGCACTGGCTGTTGGTAACCACCCAGGAGAATGAAAGAAAAGTCAGGAAGAGTCTGAGAAAGAGAAGAAAGACGTGTGTGACCATAATCGTCGGGAATCGAACCCGCAACCTATCGATTGGAAATCGCTGCACATACCACTGCACCATATGGGACACACACACACACACACACACACACACACACAAAGAAGCACACACAGGCTAGCACACTCAAATACGACCTTCCCATCCAAGTATGTACGCACACTCCCGCATACACATGTGCACGCACACGCACACACACACACACATACACACACACACACACACACACACACATACACACACACACACACACACACACACACACGCACACACACTTGTACTTGCTCACTGCCAAAACTGGTCACGTGAGTCTCACCGGGGAGGGGAGAGAAACTCCAAAGGAATCTTGGAAAGATGACTCAATTAGCTATTGAACCGCCCAACGGCCTATACCCCTGAAATCCGCAAACTAGCGTGGACTTGAAAGTATCCAACTTATGGGCTCACCACACCTCAGTTAGTGGGGGAGGACAAGGTGACAAAAAGGATTGATGGCATCAAGGGATCCGTCCCGGGATCCAACTGCAGTTAGTTCCAGCCTCTGGACGTCATCTCTGACGATAGTTGGCAGCTAGTGTCATCAGAGCCACCCAGACCCAAGAAATCTGTCCTGTATGTCGGTAACCTGAGTGAGTCATGCACTGACGACGACATCAAAGCTTTCACCCTGAAAAGGTCAGGCACAGCCGGGACTCCAGCTACTGTCCATAACTGTAGCATCCACAAGGCTGAAAATGGCAAGATATCTGCAAGGATCACTGTGGATGCCACTGCCATCGCACTCATCACCTCACCAAACTTCTGGCCAAGGCCACTCTATGCCAGACCGTGGAAGTTTAAGCAACGTTCAGTTGAGCCTGATCGTGACGACTTGCCTCGCAGCCCGGGAGTCAACACGGAGCAGTCCGGCTTGGCAGAATGACTACTGCAAGTCTCCGGCTGCTAGTCACAAACGCCTTTGGGCTGCTGTCCAAACTCGGCGAGTTCCAAAACAATCTGAGTTCAACTAAGCCTGATATAGCGATCGTCACAGAAACGAAATTCACGCCGGACAAGGTTCCACTCGCCATGTCAACTATTCCTGGCTATGCAGCACCTATTCGCCAAGACCGAACTGCTTCAGGCGGGGGCGTAGCTGTCTGGGTGAAGTCCAACCTGCATGCTCGGCACCTTGACACCATTGACTGTAAAGGTTTTGAGGTAGTATGGCTCTTAGTAGATTCATGCTCTCATGGCAAGGTTGTAGTCTGTGCTGTGTATCGTTCCGGTTCAAGTAGCCCATCAGATTGCTCCGTCATCGACTACCTAGACAGCTCATTACCTGCAGCACAGCAACTCGGTGACCATGTAGTCATTGCAGGGGACTTTAATGTCCACAATTCCGCCTGGCTCAAAAGTAGTAAAACAACATTGGCTGGTCTTGCACTGGAGGATCTAGCATCTGCTTATTGCCTCACGCAGCATATCACGGATCCCACTAGAGGTGATGCCATTCTAGACCTTGTCCTTTCAGACTTGCCTGGGCATGTGAGCACTTCTATCTGTAAGCCCCTTGGACGCTCTGACCATGCGGTCATCATCGCAGACTTCTTGACAGTTTCTCCCTCAGAGGAGGAGAGCTCTACTAGAACAGTATGGCGCTACAACAAAGCCGATTGGTCGAGACTGAGGGCACACTTCAGATCCGTAGATTGGCTGCAAGTCACTGCTCCCCATACCGACTGCAACAAGGTCTGGGATGTCATCTCAGAGACAATTCTAGTGGGGATGCACCGATTTATCCCGTGCAAGCAATACACTACAACACCCTCTGACCCTCCATGGTGGAACCCAGAGTGTCTGGACGCAGTAGTCCTCAAGGAACAGGCCTGGCGGCGCTGGAGGAGATTTCCATCTTCTGAGCCTCTGAAGCAGACATTTTTACAATCAGTCAACCATGCCTCAACTGTGATGGACACGGCCCGCCTAGCTTGGGAACGGCGTGTCCGGGCTAAGCTCTGTGCGGGTAATCTGCGTGACAAACAGTGGTGGTCGGTGATGAAATCAGTCGCTGGTGTTAAGCGCTCCTCTGATATCCCAACCCTGATTGATGCACATGGGCAGGAATGCGCAACCAACCTGGCAAAGGCAAAATGCTTTGGATCATTCTTTTCCAAGAAATGCAGTCTTGCCTCCGACATATCAGTGGACAGCCTGCCTGCTGCCTCTGGCGACAGTAAAACTCCATCAGTCACAAGGATCCATTTCCGGGCTGACACAGTACGACGACATCTGGCAAGACTCGACTCCTCCAAAGCCACTGGACCAGACAATATCCCAGCTAGGGTACTCAAGGAATGCGCAACTGAGCTTGCGGGGCCCCTAGCACGCCTCTTCTCCCTGTCTTTCAGTACTGGCCACCAACCACAGGCATGGAAGGTTGCCCGAGTAGTTCCAGTATACAAAAAGTCCTCCAAATCCGCTGAAAAGAATTACCGACCAGTCTCGCTGCTTTCTATATGTTCCAAAGTAATGGAGTCCATCATCAACCGCCAGTTAATGAACTTTCTGGAGGGACAAAACCTCCTATCACCAAGGCAATTTGGCTTTCGCCGAGGCCTAGGTCCATCCGATCTACTTACGGGACTACACCACAAGTGGTCGGCCACATCTGGCCTTGGTGGATCTGTGGAGGTGCTTGCTGTCGACATCGCCGGGGCTTTTGACAAAGTCTCCCACACAGGTGTACTGCACAAGTTGCGGAACATCGGTGTGAAGGGCCCCCTCCTGGACTGGCTTAGAGATTACTTAACAGGTCGTTCGCTGGAAGTGGTCATCGGCGGCAAGAGCTCCGATCGCTATCCGATCTCTGCAGGAGTACCACAAGGCAGCATCCTTGGACCGTCCTTGTTCCTAGTATATGTAAATGATGCTGATAGCTGTCTGGCTCCAGGGTCTGAAATGGGAACATTTGCAGACGACACCACGCTGTATGCCTGCGTCAATACACGCGATGATGCCATACACCAAGCTGACAGTCTTCAAGCTTCCGTTAATGCGTTACATGCATGGGGAACAAAGTGGCATGTTAAGTTTGAACCATCCAAGTCGCAGCTCCTACGAATCTCCTGCCATCGACAGCAGCCTTGGCCTGTCCCCGCAATAAACTTTGGAGGGGAGGTCATCCCACAACAGCCACACCTCAAGCTCCTCGGAGTTATGGTTGACTCCAAGCTATCCTTTTCCGCCCATCTCCGGTCAGTTGCTGCCAGGGCAAACTCACGTCTTGGCCTCCTACGTAGAGCTGCTCGTGTTCTGGACTGCCGTGGCATGCTGGCCGTGTATCACGGCTTCGTCCGGCCCCTGCTCGAGTACGCTCCCCTTGTCTGGATGGGAGCTGCTCCCACTAACCTTGAACACCTTAACAGAGTTCAGAGGCGTGCCCTCCACATCCTCCATACAACATCATCAACACCTGGAATGCGCTGCCATCCTCCCTCTTCACCAAACCACCATCTCCTAAGGGCCTACAATCCTTCAAAGCGAACGTCCACTACCATCTTCGCCGAAGCCAGTGGCTTTGGGCCACAGACTCCCTCTAACAGTTCAGAACTATTTCCATCCTGAAGCTCCCCCCCCCCCCAAGCATTGCATGATGTTCACTGCATCTGAACTGCCTTTGAATCTATTTTTCTCTCTTCTTGTTCTCTCTCCACCCCCCCCTCTCTCTCTCTCACTCACTCTCTCTCTCTCTCTCTCTCTCTCTTTCTCCACCCCCCCCCTCTCTCTCTCTCTTTCTTTCTCCTCATCCATTCTACCTCACCTTCTCTTGTCTTTATCGCACTAAATCACCCCCCCCCCTCTTTTAGGCTATGGTGCGCAAGCTCACGTTAACGCCGAGACCATAGGTCGGTGTTGTGGGCTTGCCTCACCAGCACAGGCTTGCTTTGCAGCCCCTACTCTCCCTGCTGTTTTGTCATTGTATACTCTGTTGTCTTCTCCCCTTCTGACGAGTAGGTTGTGTACTTAGTAAAAAAAAAAAAAAAAAAAAAAAAGTTACCTCTGCCCCCAGTGAAGGTAACACTTGGTACTAGTGCGGGTGGCTAAATAATGTAGTTTGGTCCTACAGATGGATCGCGGCACGGTGCCGACGAGTGAGGAAATCATTTGGCGTGCTCGGCAAAGACATGTCAAAAGCGTTCAACACAATATCCAGGCACCGTTTGCTCACTATATTAGCTAGCTTCCTTGAGAATGATGAGGTCACCATTATGTCCTAGCTACTCAGGAACACGTCCCTTGAGGTCCGGTTACCTGGAGGGAAGAGCGAACAGTTCCAGACCACCTGAGGTACACCACAGGGTGACTGACTATCACCTGTCCTATTCATTATCTACCTGGAGGCAACGCTTTGGGAGGTGAGACAGATTATCTGCGCAAGACTCGATCTAGATCGTCTGACTGCAAATGTATTCAAGAGCTCCTGCCCGACATTGCAAAGTGCCTCGAAGCCTGGGACCTCAACATCAATGAATCTAAAACAAAACTCACAAACATCATATGGCTCAACGACAGAGTGTGCGAGGAATGGCGCCTGACCATTGGTGACCACGAGGATGCTGCGCGGAGAACGCAACTCGCCACGGCTGCCCTGCACCGACTCTGGGCATTATGGATATGTGGTTCCATTTTAAACGAATAGCTGAGAGTACGGCTATACAAAAACATTCATCTTACCAGTCCTGTGCTACGACAATGGGACTTGGGGCCTCACTGGCACCGCTATGCATAGAGTTGATGCGTTCCATAGACAACAACTGCCGAAGGTTATTGGCATACGGTACCCAGCTAAAATCAAGAATAGCACCCTGTGCAAGAGGACCAACTCAACACCACTTGGTATCTCGGTCCTGAGAGCCCGCTGGCGTCTGTTTGGGCACGTGCTGCGGCTAGACCAGAGTGCACCGGCGAACCTATCAATGTGCTCCTCCTTCAAGCCATCCACTGAGCCTACTTGGAGGGGCAGGCGGGGCACAACTCTGCCGGTCGTGCTCAGACACGATCTCGAGCTGGTTGGGAGGACCCTCAAGACCTCGGCGGATCTTGAGGAGCTGAGGAGCATCGCCCAGAACCGCGGGGCGTGGAGCTATCTTTGCGGCCGTATCCTAGAGAGATATGTTACTGCTCACGGAGAGTCCCTGGCAATGATCAGCAAATTCAAATTCAACTCGGTTGAGCTGCTTGTTTGCTTGTTTTAATTGTATTCTATTTTCGTCAGGCAAGCACCTAGAATTAATTCGTTGTTTCGGGTCACTTCACTCATCCGTACCAGGGTCGGACGGTCGGGTTTATTTTAGTTGCGGGCAGGGGTGTATGCATGTACAATTGTGCATATCGAATAGCTTTTCTCCATCAAGCCAGTCGATCTAATCTGACTGTAGTCGATCCAGCGTAGCCATTGTCCCATCAGATCCAGGTCCGGGGCCACGTCCCCTCCAGGACCAGATCTTGGCCTCGCTGGCAAACGAGTCTGACGAGCAGCTCTCACCGATGTCCTTGAAAACTTCTGTCAATGAGCGACGCATTGGCGGAGCTGATGCTGTTTCAGGACCGATTGCGAATCGGAGATACAATGTAGAAGACAACGCCGTCACCAAGTGCTGCAGGCTGCTTCTGACTCTGAAGTCAATGTCTGGACTGCTATACATATTTTGGGTCATGTGTGTACATAGTCTACCTTGTAGTCATGCACATTTGCATGTACAAACAAAAATTGCGGTCGGGTGAAAAAAAGACGGTCGGTCGGGTGACCCGAAACAACGAATTAATTATGGGTGGCCTCACGCGTTTTATATCGCATAATTATGTTTTTATAACGCTATCAATATCCTGTTTGGCTGTTGTCGCTTCGGCTTATGCGAAAGCTGTACATGCTGTGTATATCTACATTGCATTTATGCCGACGTGGAGAACCTTCTAATAATAATACTTCAACATGCCAATGTCCACTCGCAACCATGGAGCCGCGGTTCATCTAGCTCCTCCTGAGCCTGCCTGGACTGATAAATCTGTAAAGGCAGAAACAACTCGAAACAGCCGTTTCCTTTGACTGGGAAACAGTGAGAGTCTACGAGCAGGGCAGCGTAGGTGACAGCCTTGCAGACGACGAAAGACTCGCCAATGCAGCCTCCACAGGTCGTCGGCTCAGGCAATTACAACCCAGGGAGCGGTTCCAACCTGAGATGCCACACCTAGGCAGGAATGTTCGTGCATTCAACATTGGCAACAACGCCCAATTCGAGCGAAGGCCATCAGGCCATGGACTGTTTGACAACGATGGCCGAACCCCTGGCAGCGGCCCGCATTGCTGGACCTGCCAGCAGGTTGGGTCACGTCAGAAGCCATTGCTCCCAGTTCGGCCGAGGCAGTAGTCGCCAACCACACTGAACTCAGCAACCACAAACCACTGCTGGAGCTCGTCCACGGATGGACGGAGCATGAGTTCCCGGACTGGCTGGAGTCTGACGAGATAAGTGCTTGTAACCGTAACGTTCATGTGCGGTTATTACACCCCATTGCATTTTGGGGAAATATTGGTGCCTCAGATTTTGTTTTATGTATTATTCCTTATGGCTATTTTTTGTGTGTTGTCTCCCCACCCCGCCCCGCCCCAGTTCCGGGCGTGACCTAAATCTTCTAATAATCACTCCAGTGTTGAGTCTGACCTAATCCTTCTGTTGTTGCGTTCGGGGGCTGTGGGAGAAAATGCTATCCATGTAATTATCCCGCTGGGCGTGGTCCCTAAAAGCAATGGAAACTTGAGGTTGATTATAGACCTCCGCTCCCTCAATAAGCATTCGGCCAACTTTCATTTTAGAGTTGAGTTGAGTTGTTTTTTAATCACCTTGCCCCCCCCCCCCCTCCCCCGCCCTCCCATGTGTAGTCCGCCCTCTGACAGGCTGCCTTGTGTTGTCTCTTGGTGTGTTTTTCTTGTGCTTGCTGCCTATGCTGTTCTGTTCCTGTCGTTTTTTAGTATAGAGTGTTTTTTCCGTGTGAATTGCCAATTCAATGAACTTACCCTTACCCATGTGAAGTGAGATGACCGAGGAGCAGGGATGATGAGGGAGGGAGACGCCCGATGGGCAGTGATGATGAGGGAGAAGTCCAAAGGGCAGTGATGTTGACAATGGTTGTCTCGGCTTGTCTGTATGCATGACGGTATGAGGCATGAGGCCGTGTTAACATGACGCCTGGGTCGGACGGTGCAGCGGTTGTCACCCCCAGTCCCCTACTCAATTCACACGGCGCATATTGTACACAACAAGCATCTTACCAAGAGTAGATAAACAAGACTGTGCAACTCCGGATCTCTCCTGCACACTCTGCAGATACCTCGTCCCACGGCGGAATCTTTTTGTTGATGTCACCTTTTTCCAGAAAAGCGCGCCTTTTGCCGCAGAGCAGTGTGAGAGCACGTGCTGGATACCGACCTTGTAATGTAAAGCCCGGCCAAGTGCACGAGGCAAAACTTTCCAAAAGACTCGCAGCGCATGCGTCGTAGAAAAGATTACGTCAACAAAAAAATTCCGCCGTCGGCGAACGCATCCAGGAGTTGCACACTCTTGTTTATCTAATCTTCATATTACACAGAGGAAGGTCAGACCCCTGGAAAGTGCACCGGGTGGGGGAGTCTGGAACCCACGATACATGGACAGAACACCGACAAAACTAACAGGAGCAACACAAAGTCTGTATATACCTGATCCCCCGTGTGCCATTTTCCTGTGCCTGGGTGTGTGTGTGTGTGCGTGCGTTTTGCATGTGCCTTGTTCAGCGTCCTCCCCCTTCTGGACGGAACTAGCATCCATACATAATCCAGTCGTTCAGCACCTGGTCGACGTTCTACCGTTCGTCCTGCTGAGTGACGTGGCACCATCTACAGGCAGGGCATATCTGCAAGCATTCGGTCGCTGGCATACGTGAGCTTCTGGGGTCGGATTCACCCCTTTCCCAGCTCACGCAGTACACGTGTAGTTATACCTAGTGAGTTACATCCAACAAGCCGCTATGTTTGCCCCTGTCTGACAAGGCTGTGTGGCTATATGTTGGTTGCACCGTAAGGCTGGTCACCCAGATCCGATCGCGGAACCAGTCATCACGTAACTGCAAGTCGCCGCTCGCCTTATCTGTGCTTGTCCCGTCTCCCGCTGCACTCTGATCTCACAGTCCTTGTTCCATCAGCTGACGTCCACTATGGCCCAAACAGATGCGTAACTGGGGGATCTGCAATGTATGACCATGATTTGTCTTAGGTTCTTTGCCCTACTGCCCTGGGACGACTTGCATCGTCTCATGGTGTCCTCGCTAGATTCTGTCCCGACCCATATGTCCTTGCACCTGCCAAGTCGCAAAAACAACTAACTGAAGCAGGGGACGTGATTCTGGGCGCTCGCAAATTCACCGGCTCAATGCCATGTCCGGTCCGCATAACAGAGAGATTTCTCCATCAAGGAGGAAATTCACCCGGCCAACATGTACTGGGGAAAGTAACCTCCGCCCGCTCTGGGCCAGACGTGGGCAGCACCATGAGCTACAGCAGAGCCACGGGAATCCTCAAGTTGGCTGTGGGCCGCACCCGACTGACCCGACACCATACATCTCCTCAGCCTCCGATCAGGTGGTGCGACGGCCGCAGCTAACCCGGGCATTGTGGACAGACTGCTACAATGGCACGGTGGTCGGAGGTCCGCGTCCTCCAAGGATAAGTATATCGCGGACTCACAGCACAACTTTCTTTCTGTATCCACACACATTGCTTCCGCCTGACTATCCTTTGCTTCGTGAGTACATTCTCTGGTAGACCACTACCCCATGATCAAACCGGTTGCTATGTGAGTGAAAAAATGTTGCTTTTCAGGGCTGAGCATAGAAAAGAGTGTACTTCAGAAGTAAAAACTTATTTTTAACTCACCATTTTCTGTTATGCACTGTTGCTCTTTCACTGCGCAGCTCTCTCTCTCTCTCCCTCCTTCCCTCCCTCCCTCCCTCCCTCCCTCCCCCCCCCTTCTCTATCTCACTCACTCACTCTCTCTCTCTCTCTCTCTCTCTCTCTCTCTTGCTCTCTCTCTCTCTCTCTCTCTCTCTCTCTCTCTTGCTCTCTCTTGCTCCTCTCTCTCTCTCTCTCTCTCTCTCTCTCTCTCTCTCTCTCTCTCTCTCTCTCTCTCTCTCTCTCTCTCTCTATCTATCTATCTCTTTCTCTCTCTCTCTCTCTCTCTCTCTCTCTCTCTTTCTCTCTCTCTCTCTTTCTCTCTCTCTCTCTCTCTCTCTCTCTCCCTCTCTTCTGCCATCATGGTCCTGTGTTGCACGTTTTAGCCTCGAATTTTCCCACCCACCCTCCCTCCCTTGGGTCAGGGACGTTTTTGCTTGTTTTGTCCCCTGTTAACACGCATGCACTCACTATTGCAGACCAGTGGAGAACACACAACGTGTGGAGGATTAATGGAGTGCAGGGCAACCGAATCTGGCATGTGATACTCATATGTAGGATCATCCGCCCACGAGATGCAGCCCATGTATGATGGTATGTACTACCTCCGACAAGCGAAACTTGGCGCGTTTTTTTACTTCAAATACTAGAAATAACTCTTACTTTACAATCAAAACTAATGATTGACTCACCAAAATTCAACTTTGTATTGCTCAACAAGGACATTAGAGACATCTGATTCAGAGATCGCAGTTTCGTCTGGAGAGGAATTGTTCCTGTTTTGAGACCAAAGTGCGACTAGAGCGGATTCTGTTGCAGCAAGTACCTCTGTTGTAATCGCTCTGAAAATCTCGATGTCGCTCCTGTGTGCTGTGCTCGAGCGACGGTGTCGAGGGTAGTCGTTTCCGCCGCCACCCCCCCCCCCCCCCACTATCCAGGTTGACGTGCTAAGAACTGTCCAACACCTCCACAAGCGCCTGGACTCGAGCTGTTTTGCCGGGTATTCTCGCCAACTGCCCAAAATTGCCTGCAGCAATTCCCGGCGATTTTCCTTAGCCGCCAGAGACGCATCGCTCTGGTGGCTATTGAAAGACGCTAGGATTGTTTGGGATGGACGTACGGACGTATGTGCTGGCGGAGTGACCAAGTGGAGAGAGAGAACTCCTTGGTTTTCCATTACAACGCGAAAGCACGACGATTCTCCTTCGCAGAAGGGACGCGCGCACTGTTTTGCTGGTACACGAGAGACTGGCTTGCCTCTGAGCCATGTGCCACTCAATAGCTCGTCGCTTGGCTTCCTGCAACCGGTTGCATGGAGCTACAAGTAGGTCGTAGATCTACGGGTGCCTCACAGCCTTGTGAAGTTGTGGTACCAACACAAAAAATCAACAACAAAAAACGCGCCAAGTTTCGCTTGTCGGAGGTATGATATTCCACGCACGAGGTGCAGCCCATGAAATGGGCGGAGTGTAGACGGCTCATATGATAGTATGTTCGATAGTCCACGCACGAAGTGCGGACCGCTCACGCACAAAGTGCGATGCCCGTTAGGGGGCAGGAGTGTGGGCGTATGAGTGTGATGGCCAAAAGCAGTGGTAGATTGCCAGATGAGAGGAGATAGCTTGCCCATGTTTGCCCAACCTCCATGCAAAGTTGTGACATATTGAAATGCACGTATGTGAATGACGCTGCTGTTGCTATCAGCGCAGTCTGTCAGCATGACCTTAGCAGATCAAATTGCCATGCTGTTCCAAGCAATCGGCAGCTGGTCTAAGCAATTGTATGAGCACATGCATCAGTGTGAGGTGTGTGCCCGCGTGGCGGGTTCTTACATACCTCAGTGTGTTGTGCAATGCGCCTGTACTTCTCGCAGCTTTTGGATCAGCTGCGCCATGTCTGTGTCGGTCGTCCTGATGTAGCGCAGGACACTGTTGCTCCTCCATCGGCCCATTGCCCTGATTAACCCTTTCCGTGCTGGCCCCGTTTACTCCAGCAAACTGCCTTTCCAGCGCACTGACTCTCCTGGTATCGTTTTCGCGCAAAGGTCCGAACAATTTTTTCTCTAAGTTCAGGTCACCTTGATGGATTTTCGTCCTCCTGGGCTTGTTGGAATGATCAGGACCAAGTGAATCCATCCTGGCACCTCTCATCTCAATATGCATGGCGGTACGACTACTAGCGTCCTCTCGAAACTACCTCTCGATGCCTCGGAAAGGCACAGCAACTCGATCTAGCCTAGCCAGCAGTCTCCCAGAGTGGTAGCGGAAGAGTGTGTCATTGCCATCAGATAGATAGGCAGTCAAATATGTCAGGATGGCACAATCGGGCAAGGTTGTGGAGTGGCTTCAAGATTCGTGTTGCACACTGCAGCCATATACACATGAATTGTCCGTAGTTCCACCGATTGCGGGAAGTGTGCTGCGAAGCAGCTGAGCATTATGTCTGTAGCCGCCAGGGGCGTCCATCTCCACTACGCGCATAATTGCATAGATTACCTGTTCCAAGTGGTGTATGTTCGCCATGCTGTCAGGGCGATTGCCATGGCTGCCAGGTCGGCAACCTTCCGCATCAGTCCAGCAGTGGGGAGCGGATTGTAGTGTCTGGGGCTTGCCGTGCCGATGGCGCCAGCTGATGGAATGCTTGCAGGTTGAAACGAGACAGAGCATCGGCGATCGGCTAACCTCTTATTGATATGCAATAAGTGTCGTGCAAATGTTCTGCCTCGTGCGACGATGCTTGACGCAAAGGAGGGTTTCCCAAGAAGTGGTTGAGTTTGCGTTGTGTGGGCTGGAGCGTAAGCCGTACGGCAGCAGCACTCGATCAAAGTAAAATTTTCCTTGCCACTGAATACCCGTTTAACTCATTGGATTTCTTTGTATTCTGTATCTCGTTATCGTTATCTTTTCCGCTAGTCCTCTCGCTTAGGATGAGGTTTCTTTTTTATGGTACTTCCTCCGCGTCATCGAAATTGTCGCAGTTTGACTTTTGATATAAAACGGGGTATTTACTCACCAGCACTCGTACCAGAGGCAGGGAATGGGATATAGGCGATAGTCATCAGTATAGGGTGACGGTAAAGTTCTATTTTCTGTTATTGGAAGCTGGAATTTTTGAACTAGACGCAATTTCTTCGCTGATGTCGCTGCGATGGTAATTTCGACTCGCGGAGATCAGTGAGGCGTTGCAGCCTGCACATTTCTCGTGCTTATGGCCATTCACTCAAGCCTCATCACTGTTTTACCTTAGCTGGGGTGAGAATGACTTCATGGAACAAGTGGCAGCGCTTGGAGAAACATCGAGGGGTCAGCAAACTAAATGCCTGCAACAGCGATAAAATTTGTCGCTCTAGCTGAGACACTCAGTACATGATTGTACCTGCAAGAGCCGTGTAGACTCTACACGTAGTGCTAGTGATGCACGCGCAGGTGCCGTACCATGGTATACCAGTGATGCTGAAAAACAGGGCGCGCTGAACGCGATAGTACACTTACCTGAGCTGCATGAGCTGTGACCAAACAGCTAAAATAAATGGGCATGCCACGGCTAAAAAAAGTTCATTTCAAGATCGAGGTGATTCCGCCGACGGTAATCAACCGACCTCGCAACGATCGTGTATTCTTACTAGGCTTCGTTGGTGGTGAAGTAGAAATCATCCAGAGCTAGCAGACGACAAGCATAGCAGCTCTTGTCCTGTGGAGAAAGTCAAAGCGTTTGAGATGAGGCGCAACCAACTTTCAACCTTCCTTGAAATATTTCGGAACGAAATTTTTGCGTCCATTGACATCAGCGACGACGAGGACTTCATCTCTGCATGAAAACTCTCAGTCCAACTGTTCCGGAACGTTACTCTAGTCTTCAGACTATCATACTGTGTAATAAGTTTTGAATGGCTTAGCTTATGGAGTTGTCAGTAACAAGTGACAAGTCACTAGTCAAACTGCGACAATTTCGATGACGCGGAGGAAGTAGCTTGAGCGAAGGCTATATACCTGCTTTATGCAGGTTGATGCAAACGCGAACAAACAAAATAATAATAATAATAATAATTTGAAACTCGGATGTTGAGCCATAAATAAATGTAGAAAGGAAAAGGACATATGGATACAAGTTAACTCTCCATCACTGTAACTCGATTATACATTCAGAAAGTGCAATAACTAGGCACAAAACTGACAAGAGTACTGAGACATTCGACGTCCTGACACCTAGCTTCAACACATCTCCGTAGCGCTAACCGACAGCCTTCCAACTTGGAAGGTTCAAGGTTATGGAAAGCCCAAAGAGGGGAAGGCAAGCGCAACGAAAACGAGCAAAAGCTACAGTCCCAACGGAACAAAGAATGTCGATTGTTACTGGACGACAACGAGACCAGTACGATATTTAACAAAGCGCTTGCGTTCCCCTCTTTGGTCTTTCCATAACCTTGAACCTTCCAAGTTGGAAGGCTGTCGGTTAGCGCTACGGAGATGTGTTGAAGCTAGGTGTCAGGACGTCGAATGTCTCAGTACTCTTGTCAGTTTTGTGCCTAGTTATTGCACTTTCTGACTGTATATAGTATCCAGTTACAGTGATGGAGAGTTACTCCTAACTCGTATCCATATGTCCTTTTCCTTTCTACAATAATAATAATAATAAATAATAATAATAATAATAACTGAATACCAAGCAGAGACCAGTCCGGCGGGTACACAGGGATGAGCGGAATGCGGAATGCATTGCGGATGCCCAGCTGTGTCAGCAATGCAGGCCATGATTGTTTGCATTGCGTCGTCAATCCGAATATAAGACAGGCTAAACGCGGACGGATCAATGCCATCGTTAACACTTTTGCCAACGGGAGCTGATAAATGGTGGAAATGCGTAGTTTTCTATTCTTCTTGGGCACCATGCCAATGCCCAAGTACTGGAAGGATGGAAATGGAGGGATGAAATATGGGCCGCAGGTCTCTCCTTGTGCACAGGATGTTGCCAGATACTCTGATATGTGCACGGGATGTTCAGTACATAAGGGAAGATTAGCGTCCATCACAGTCTGACGACGACCCGTGAAGCCTATGCGGAATCCAGCTTGTAAGTCCCTGCTCACGCAGGAAGAGAATGCCTTGTCTGGATGATCAGTGAGCAGTCTAGAAAAGCGGACGAATTCAGTGGGCGTGTGAATACTAGAAACTCCAGCATGTACAAGGAATGTTCGGCACATGAGCGAATATTTGGGTCCTTCACAGTCTGACGGCGACCCATGAAGCCTAAGGCTATGCGGAATCCAGATTATAAGCCCCTGCTCACGAACGTGGAGAATGCCTCGCCTAAATGATCAGTGAGCAGTCTAGTAAAGCTGACAACATTGATGGGCATGTGAATACATGGCATATTGGAATCAAGAGCAGGGCTGGCTGGTATGGTGAGTGATAGAAACTGTGTGTTACTACTGTCTGCACATGTCTGCTTCAAAGCAGAGCTAGTGGCGTGGCACCCTGCCATCCTTGGGTCGGGATCTGCCATGGGTGACTTACTTGCCGGACTGTTTGACGGGTGGAGCTGATGTACTTGGCCAGTTGCTGGAGGAGGTGGCCATGCATGCCAATTTTGGGTGGCGGCCTTGACATTACTGTAGAGGTGCGCTCCCCCACACTGCCCTTGGCATCTGGTCCAGTTGGAATTCCAGCTAATTGGGCGACCACTGAGGATGAGGAATGTATGCCGCCGAGGAGAGTGGCAGATTGACGACGTGAACACAGCCCCCCCCCCCCGACGGACGGGGGGGGGGGGTGAACGTGTGATCTGCGAATCACGAAGCTCAAGCCTTGCTAGTAGTGCTCAGTTGCCACATGTTATGACATGGTCCTGTGTTCCTCATGTTAGCTTGGAGTTTTACCGCCCACCCACCGTTGGGTCCTGTACGGTTTTGCTTGTTTTGTCCGTCGTTTTCTGGTTTTCCATGGCATGTGGCATGCTGTGTTTCTCTTCCGAGGGGCTCAGCGTTTTTTTGTATAATTGTTTTCTTCCACTTGCTTATCTTCGGCTTTTTGGTTGTGACTGGCAGTGCGGCAGGTCCCATATTACTAGAAGAGTTTTTTGGCGGCAAGGCGAGTTTTCCGCCAGCCCGGTGTAGCGGTCATGGCTGGAAATTTAGGGAGTCGAATTTTCAGGTGCTACCCTGCTGCCCAGTAACCCACACCGTGCCATTGCTCTGCCCATGTCTTGCACTGACATCTCTCTTGCTGGCAGGCTTGCTCTTTATTACTTTCTTGCCTTGTTTTTTTTGCTAGCGTGTGGCTGCGTGTGTGAAATACGATACACGGAGTGAATTCTCTGGTAGACCACTACCCATGTGCATTCCCAGGTAGACCACTACCCAAGTACATTCTCTGGTAGACCACTACCCACGTACATTCTCTGGTAGACCACTGCCCACGTACATTCTCTGGTAGACCACTACCCAAGTACATTCTCTGGTAGACCACTACCCACGTACATTCTCTGGTAGACCACACTACCCACGTACATTCTCTGGTAGACCACTACCCACGTACATTTTCTGGTAGACCACTACCCACGTACATTCTCTGGTAGACCACTACCCAAGTACATTCTCTGGTAGACCACTACCCACGTACATTCTCTGGTAGACCACTACCCACGTACATTCTCTGGTAGACCACTACCCACGTACATTCTCTGGTAGACCACTACCCACGTACATTCTCTGGTAGACCACTACCAACGTACATTCTCTGGTAGACCACTACCCACGTACATTCTCTGGTAGACCACTACCCACGTACATTCTCTGGTAGACCACTACCCACATACATTCTCTGGTAGACCACTACCCACGTACATTCTCTGGTAGACCACTACCCAAGTACATTCTCGGGTAGACCACTACTCGTGAGTACATTCTCGGATAGACCACTACCCCATGTACAAACCGGTTGCTATCTGAGTGAAAGCAAATAGTTGGAGAAGGCATCCAGGTAACAGCGAAGATGATCAGAGATGCAGAGAAGCTTCGTGACATACGACATCCTGTTAATCGACCTGCCACTTGGAACGGTTTCAGCGGTGATGAGTTGAGCGATGGCGACCCAGACTGACACTCTACTCCCACTAATCGATCCCGTAGATATTGTAGATATGTCGATTGAATGTGTTCAATTGTTTCTCTTCGAAAAGAACACTTTTGTTGAGCTCAGTAACTCCTTGAAAAGTAATATCAAAAAGTCACGAAGTTTTTGTTTCCGGAGGAAATAGTAGGGTATCCATTTTTCTCCTGAGAATTCGATCAGGTGGTTGGAGTACAGTGTTTTTGCAACGGTGCATGTAAACAGCATGGCTATATGTACATGCTACTGTACAATTTCAATGTAGCGCAAGTGCACACTCACAGTACAAACTGTGTCAAAAATACCTGATAGGGTACCCGGACTACCCGGATAAAATACCTGGACCCGTTACCTGACAAAACCCCTACCCGGTGCAGCCCTAAACTAATGCACCGCTAAAAGTCGTTGAAATTAATTGCAAGTTGTACTTAGTTTGGGAGGTGAAAATTGCTTTGGTGCGACACTGGCAAAGCAGCATTCATTTGGGGGAGGGAGGAGATACTTCTGACTTACCATGATTGTCATGGGAATTCTCTCACCATGCTTCCTAACGTGAAAGTATGACTTCGGCACTTGTTCCGAGAGATCCGGTCTAGTCACTGGTTCAGTTGGAGTGCCGATATTCACGGTGTGTCGTACTTGTTCCACATCGTCATCTTCACATGCTCTCACCAGGTCTGGATGAGGTGCATTGGTTGAGTAGTAGTGATCACTGTACTCAGCCAGACCTGGTGGTCGATACTTGTCCTTACTCTCCTCTTCAGACGCTGCTTTCATTGCTACAGTACAAACATAAGCACATGGAAAAGCAATGTCTACTTGTACATGGTAAGATTGCATGGTGTGTAGGTAAATACTGGGATTGCATGGTGTGAAGGTAAATACTTGCATGGTGTATAGGTAAATACTGGGATTGCATGGTGTGTAGGTAAATACTGGGATTGCATGGTGTATAGGTAAATACTGGGATTGCATGGAGTGTAGGTAAATACTGGGATTGCATGGTGTGTAGGTAAATACTGGGATTGCATGGTGTGTAGGTAAATACTGGGATTGCATGGTGTGTAGGTAAATACTGGAATTGCATGGTGTATAGGTAAATACTGGGATTGCATGGTGTGTAGGTAAATACTGGGATTGCATGGTGTGTAGGTAAATACTGGGATTGCATGGTGTATAGGTAAATACTGGGATTGCATGGTGTGTAGGTAAATACTGGGATTGCATGGTATGTAGGTAAATACTGGGATTGCATGGTGTGTAGGTAAATACTGGGACTGCATGGTATGTAGGTAAATACTGGGATTGCATGGTGTGTAGGTAAATACTGGGATTGCATGGTGTGTAGGTAAATACTGGGATTGCATAGTGTGTAGGTAAATACTGGGATTGCATGGTGTGTAGGTAAATACTGGGATTGCATGGTGTGTAGGTAAATACTGGGATTGCATGGTGTGTAGGTAAATACTGGGATTGCATGGTGTATAGGTAAATACTGGGATTGCACGGTGTGTAGGCAAATACTGGGATTGCACGGTGTATAGGTAAATACTGGGATTGCATGGTGTATAGGTAAATACTGGGACAGGGAACGCATCATCTTCTTCTGCTAAACATGTGTTTGTGAACATGGCATCTTTGAAAACTAATGAATCACTTTTTGGCGAAGTCACTATCTAGGTCGAAAAGTTGGATTGATCTACATCAAAGCCAGCTAGCCTCTACTAGTGATATATGTTGGACTCAGTAGAGCGTCCAGCCCCTATATGATGTCCAACCCCTATATAGAGTCCATTGGTCCAAAATCCACTGTACAGAGTCCAAACTTGGAATCAACTGTGAGCTCAAAGTTTAGATGGACATCACTCCCTGTATAGAGTCCAGCCAATTGGCTTCACCCCTATATAGAGTCCATTGGTCCAAAATCAACTGTATGGAGTCCAAACTTTGAAATCAACTATAAGGAGTCTTTATGTGGACAACACTCCTTGTATAAAGTCCAGCCAATTAGGCATCCCCTATCCAGAGTTCGAAATTAGACAAAGGATCTGCTGTAAGCAGTGAATATTAACCAGAAAACGGCCTCTCCCTTTAATCCTTTACATCATTCACTTCTCAAGATAAAAAATAAGTATTGAGGCGCCACTGCAGCCACTTCATTACATGAAAAACCCTACAAACACCATCCTCAAATCAAGTGGTCTTTTCGCAGACACTGCAAATTACAATATCTCAATCATGTAGTGTTGCCAAATTATTGTGCACGCACACACACACACACACATGCACATACCCACACAACACCAAGAAAATACCTAGAAAAAAACCAAGAATCGAAAGAGAATAATGGAGAGCCAAGGATTAATTATTTGTTTTCAAATTATTGTGCACGCGCACACACACAAACACACACACACACACACACAAACTTATACAACGCCAGGAAAACACCAAGAAAAGAGTAGAGACACAATAAACACGCAACTCCAACAGCCATGCAAACGTCCACCCATTTACACGTAAAGTCAAGAGGGATAACAAATAATTATACGAAACGAATGCATACGTGGGCGGATGCGCGCACGTTTACATACGTGTAGTAGCGTAAGAGAGTAACATAGTGCAGTAGTCTACTAGGACATGCTGAGAGTGCAATAGCAAGCTTCACCATTGCTCATGGCCATGCAAATGTTCAGCAGCACTCAGTTCCGCAATCTTCTGAAGATCAGCACACCTGCAACAAATAGATAGCACAAGGATACGCGTATTACCGTAATGATGCATAGAAGCACACAACTACCAAGTTCTCAACGAATGTAATGCTCAATGAAAATCCATCCACTCAAAGACCTGTGAACAGGTGACGGTGGGGACAATAATCTATTAGCAATACGAGGAATACTGTAAGACATGTATAATATTAGGAGGAAGCAAATCTAACGTTTTAACGGATGACATTTCTTCGTTATAATAAGATCCGTTGAGGCCGTACTGATTCATATTATGCTATGTGTGGATATGGCAGAATACTGCAAGATCGTTAACATTATCTTCTCGTTAACCTATGAATTTTGGACAATCGTTAAATTTGCGACTCGTTATAATAACATGTCTTACAGTAAGATCGTTTGTGCACACTCAAGATGCACAGACACACCACCATACATGTAGTGTACACAGTGTTTCACTTCACTGCAACTAAATTGAAATGAGATGATTTGAACAATCTGTACAGCGTTGCCGTCAGTCAGTCTTCCCCAAGATGGAAATGCAATGATCTGTTGTCACGAGGCAGTTTCACTGACACAATGTCATGTTTGTGACATCAAAGCGGTTACTTCATGGAATACGAGTACATGTATTAGCTTGAGAAGCTTTTTCTTGTCATCGGCATACGAGAAATCCTCCTACTACTACTACTACTACTAGTACACTGGCACTGCGTTTGTGGATCCCATTGTATTTGACATCATACTAGAGCCTAGTACTAGTAGTAGAGGAAGAGTGTCGTGGAGTTCACATAATTATCACAGGGATAAAAATACATTTCTCATGAAATAAAATAATAATTGATGATAGCTAGACGATCATATACGATTGATGCAAAGTCCTTGCAGTCCTTGAGGACTATTACGAAGTGGTTGATTACTTTTAGGGCATTCATTCAAGCAACATCAAACAAACGCGATACGATCCTTGAAAATGGAAAAAAATTCAAGCATAACGACAAAACAGCAAACCAATCGAAACGAGTAAAAGCTTCCTTACCTCAGTCATCGTCCTGCCATGTAGTTGGACAGCCTTTTGACACGGTGGTACAGGCAGCTCTTGTCCAGTCAAACAGGGTATCCTTGTGGCGTCGAACGAAAGAGAGTGTCAGTGTATCTGACTCGTCAGATTGGAACTGTGCTGAACTTTTCTCGTTCTCCGCTTTCTGCTTTCATCCCTCGCTCTGATGAAACCGTTCAAACGCCTTACTGGCAGCAATGGCCAGCCAAACAGGGGATCCTTGTGGCGTCGAACGAAAGAGAGTGTCAGTGTACCTGACTCGTCAGATTTGAACTGTGCGGAACTTTTCTCGTTCTGCAATTTCTGCTTTCATCCCGCGCACTGATGAAACGTCTTCAGAGAACCACAAGACGCTTTCCAGATTTGATTTTGAACGTCTCCTTATCCTCCTTGGTTACCTCGAGACAGATTACTGTCAGCAACTGCACAGCAGAACTGGCAGCCATGGCTGAAGTGAAGAAAGGAATGCGCTGCCATGAGGCAAGCAAAACTGAAAAGGTGTTTGTTCTCTTCAATTTCGGACACAACACACAGGACGGCGTGACTGGATAAACTGGACTCCTGGACCGTGAATAGGGGACTTGTAGAAAAAGTGTACTCCTTATAGGGGATTGCGCGGCAGGATGAAGCTGATCAAAACTGAGTGGACTCCTGGACTCTGTATAGTGGATTTTGGACCAATGGACTCTATATAGGGTGCTGGACATCATATAGTGCATGGACTCTATACTGAGTCCTACATATAGCAGTGATGATATAGAGCTGTAAAGTGTGTTCAGCACTGGCAAACCTAGATAACTGCTTTCTGGTACACGAACTTGACTGGGGATAGGTTTCAGTAAGTCTGTTATGTGCACTGCACAACATAGTACCACTGTATGAAGGAAATGAGCGAGAAGTGGATTGCAAGCATTGTGTTGTGATGCACATGCATACTTAGTACATCACACATACCCACACACATTGGCACTTGCAGACACGCAGGCTATTCTAGAACTACCTAGTGATGTTAGTTGTAATGACATTCCCCAAACTGTCTTTGTCTAGGCAAGTGTGCATGTGGATGTATGATGTTGTAGTCAGGAGTCATTTTGCCAGGCGTCTTGTTTATCTCTTTGACAGGGTACTGCTGCTAGGGCTCTAGCAACAAGAGAAAACGGTCAAATTTCAATAAAAAAAACACGCCACCCAGAAAGGCCCGTGAATCAGGCAAACCAATCTCTAGAAATATTCCACGGTATATAGCCTCCGGGAAAGCTACTGCTACAAAGCAATCAATAAACTAGAGCACCAGTCATCATACATAAAATCAACTGCGGAAAAGTCTTTGAGCGTATGGCGATATGCTCGTTCGTTGAGCGCTATAACTCAACGAATATAGGTCCCATTCCTTCAGCGGTTATTGCAATCGCAAGTTGAGAGCAGTGTCTTCAGCCTACATAGTTCGATTGTGAGAAAACTGCAAACACAGTCATCCAAGACAAGTTTTGGGATATATTGAGACTCCCTGTGGGTAAATTGATTACTCGCAGACTACCACATAGTAGGACGTATGTAGCAGGGGCTACTGAAGAGGTGATGCGGGCACCACACTTGTACATGGTAAGACGCATATGGAAATAGGCTGCTAGTGCGGTTACAATTACACCCAGACAGTCGCGTGTAGGAACATTGCGTTGGCGCTTGTAACCTAGAGTCAGGTGACAGTCAAGGTGTGTCGTGCAGAAGAGGCAGCCACACAGACCAGCCGCCACATCCCTACCGCCGGCCAAGTCAACGCTGCCAGGAAGTCGTCTTCTCAGCGTGTGAAGACAGCTTCACAGCCCCCAGTTGAGGGGAAGCACACTTCTGCTCCTCATAAGTGCCGTAACTGCAGACGCACAGCGCACACGAAATCGCTGTGTCCATCGATCAACAAAGTGTGCCTCAACTGTAATGGAATGGGTCACTTCCGGGCAATGTGCCGCAGGCCTGCCAAGAAGCCGGACAAGTCGTCCAAGATCGCACACTTGCGACTCAACCAAGCATCTCTGTTGGACGACGCAACAGTTTCCGTTGCTACCCAGCTTGGGACCGAGCCAGAGCCCGTTGCTCTTAGTTGGCTCCCGGATACTGGTAGCGACGTTGATGCCATCGGCACTCAACACCTTGACCAGTAAGGCGGATTTGTCGAGAACCTGCTTGACGACATCGACGATGTTCGTACCGGAGATGGCGCCAGTCTCACCCCTGTTGGCAAGATTTCGGCGACTCTCAGTTGTGGACCAAACCAGCACACGTCGACCATTCATGTCTATGGTGGTTTGACTGATGCCCTCCTATCTCGTTCATCCTTGCACGTCCTGGGATACTTGCCGTCCGGCTGGCCGTAGCAAATCGCAGCAGTCCAACAGGTAGTCCCACCGGTCGTTCCTGATGCACCTGCGGACAAGGTTGTGTCCAAAGCCACCGACTCAGAGACGATGAGAGCCGAACTCCTAGCTGAATTCGCTGACGCCTTTGATGACTCTGTGTTGAAGCCGATGCTTGGTGGACCTATGGAAATTAGAGTGCGAGCAGATGCTAAGCCTGTCGCTGCATATCATGCCCGCCAGATCCCGCATGCGTACCGTGACCAAGTGAAGTCCCAGCTGGATGACATGGTCCGGGATGCCATCAACGAGGAAGTCACCGAACCCAGTGCGTGGTGTCACCCAATTGTCATCGTGGACAAGAAGGGGACAAACGAGAAGAGGCTCACCGTTGATTTCAAAAAGCTCAACGACCAAGTCGAATGCCCTGCTCACCCCGCACCAAGCCCTCGTGACGCTGTATCCAGCATTGGCAACGCAAGGTATTTCACCAAGCTAGACGCCCGCCACGGCTATTGGCAAGTTACTCTGAGCGAGGCCTCCCATCCGTTGACCACGTTCATGACACATTGGGGTCGGTACAGGTACCTACGCAACCCACAAGGATTGGTCTCTGCCGGAGACGAGTTTAATCGCCGCACAGACCCCGCGTTCGCTCATATCTCCCAGTTCCAGAAGGTCGTTGATGACTGCCTCATCTACGATAATGACCTGCCCACCCACCGATCTCACATCCGGGATGTCCTGCTCTGCGCCCGGGAGAATGGCATTACTCTGAGCGCCAAGAAGTTTGTGTTCGGCATGCCAGCCGTGGAGTTCTGTGGTTACCACATTAGTGCTGACGGCTGGACCTTTGATGATGCCAAGGTCAAAGCTATCAGCCAGTTTCCATCTCCCAGCAACCGCACTGATCTCCGATAGTTTATGGGCCTTATCAACCAGTGTGGTGAGTTCACGCCGCACTTGTCTGAGCACGCCGCCCCGTTGCGCCCATTGCTCAAGACGTCCAACGAGTTTGTATGGGACTCAGTTCACACAGACGTAGTCAACGCTGCCAAGGCTGAGCTGTTGTCCCCATCAACGCTGTCATTCTTCCAACGTGACCAGCCACTCCGCCTAGAGACCGATGCACCTGCTTTGCATGGCCTTGGCTACGTTCTGTGGCAGTTGCAAGATGACAAGCGGCGCATTCTCCAGGGTGGCAGTCGATTTCTGTCGGATCCAGAATCCCGGTATGCTGTCATCAAACTGGAGCTCATAGCTGTCGTCTGGGCGGTGAAGAAATGTTCTCTCTACCTTGCCCGTACATTGTTCGAGGTTGTCACCGATCACCCGCCCCTCACACCAATCATCAACTCGTACTCGCTTGATCAGATTGAGAATCCCCGGCTCCAACGCCTGGTCCTGAAGCTTCGTCCATACCAGCTGCATGCCACTTGTCGTAAGGGTACTGACAACGCTTTCGCCGATTCGCTGTCCCGCAATCCGGTGGATGATCCCACCCCTGACGATGAGCTCAGTGAACACCCAGTCCTTCGTACTCCTGCCATACACGCTTGCATTCGGAAAGACACCGAAGGCCAGATTGACAATCTCAAGTTTGCCGAATTGCAAGAAGCCGCTCGAGCTGACTCGGATTATCAGGCACTCCTCATCACCGTCCGGAATGGATTTCCTGACGACAAACGCGACTTATGTCCTTCTGCCCAGCCGTATTGGACAGTCCGTCATCATCTTAAAGTCGACCAGGACCTGGTACTGAAAGGTCCTCGCATTGTGGTCCCGCGTTCCCTCAGGCGTAGTGTGCTTGACGACTTGCATGCTGCTCATCAAGGTCTCAACCGTACCAAGGCTCTTGCTCGCCAGGTGGTGTATTGGCCCCAGCTGTCCAACGACATTGACAACATCGTTCGCAGCTGCGCTGAATGCCGTCACCACGCACCTTCCCAGGTGAAGGAACCTCTGCTGGCAACTGAGGATCGTTGTCCTGCCCTCCCGTTTGAGAGCACCAGCGCGGATCTGTTCGAATGACAAGGCTACCAGTTCCTGGTATACGTGGACCGCAAGACCGGCTGGCCCTGTGTTGCCAAGATAGGACGCACCGCCCCCTCCGCTGACGTAGTCCGTGCGTTCCGAAGCTAGTCCGCGGATCTCGGTGTCCCAGCTGTCCTGAAGACTGATGGTGGTCCGCAGTTCAAAGCGCAGCGTTTCTCCGCCTTCTGTCAGCGTTGGCAAGTTGTTGTTGTTGTTACTTTATTTTACTTCACCAGAATTACAGGCAGTAGAATGCCTTCTCACTAGACCAGGACTAGTTCTCACAAATGATGAAGAATGCGAATGAACATGCTAAAGCTAATGAAAAACAAGAAATAGAAGAAGATGAGAAAATCTTGTGTTATATATTTCATGACGGTATTTGTATGTGAGTGACAGTGATTAAATGCAAGTCCCCCACGTCAGGTCCACTCCGCATTACCCACAATCGAATGGCCATGCGGAGGCGGCTGTCAAGGCCATCAAGTCTCTCGTGTCCAAGACCACCGCCAACGGAGACATTAATGTCGACGCCTTCCGTCGTTGCTTATTAGAATGGCGTAACACTCCCCGTAGCTCCGGTCAGAGCCCAGCGCAGGCCCTGTTTGGCTGCCCCTGTCATCATTCGCGCTTGCCCACCGGACCCGTTTTGCCCCAGCGTGGCAAGAAACCGCTGACGAAATCGACAGTCGTGCCTCTGCCCAGTCTGAAGCAGCCAGTCAGCACTACAACCAGTCTGCCTGTTCTCTGCCTGCCCTCCACCTTGGTTGCCCTGTGGATCTACAAGATCCCCGCAGCAAGTTGTGGAACGCCCGCGGTACCATTGTCGCCATTGGGAGCCACCGCGACCACATGGTCAAGCTTCCCAGTGGCCGAATATACTGGCGAAACAGTCGCTTTCTTCGCCCTGTTGTCTTGCCCGTAGCACCTGCACAGCCGATGCCTGCTACCCCCCCCCCCCCCCCCCCCCATCACTCAGCCTGCCCCGCCAGTCCGGCGCAGTCAGCGAAGTCACCAACCCCCGTCTAGGCTGAATAATTCGAACACTCGTGACCAAACTTATGATTAGCTGCCTGTGCGTCTTTCTGTCTCTTGTTGAGCTCACCTATGTTTGTATTCAGTTATCTCTATCTTCTTTGCCGTCCTTTCTAGTTGGTATAAGATGCCTTGTTGTTATCTCAGAAGGGACGTGAGATACATGTATGAAAATGTAATTGTTATATTTCTATCTCAGAAGGGACGTGATGTATCATGCTAGCTACTCATGTATTGCAAATGTAATTCAAGTTGTTATCACCCGTATAACGCGTATTGTTACGTTATACGCCTTGCTTCACGTGATTACGTCATGTCTCTATTGGACGCATGCACGCATCCATATTCTGGATTCCTGTGTTCTTCTCCTTGCTCTTCTTCCTCACTTGAGAATGTAAATAATTTGTTTCTATTATCTTGTCACCAAACTAGTTCCTGTTGTCTAGTAGTAGTGGTGTGCATGAGAACATAACAGCCCATAGACACTGTGGCTTTCACTCGCTCACATACAGCGCAGTTGCACACTGGAACACCTTCTCTGCTGAATACTGTCTCGCCGACTCCAACGCTATCTTTGTCACACCTGCCTAGCAACACCTAGGGTCTAGTCCCTATTCAATAGATCCCCGATCTTTGTTGGCTATGTGTTTTGGGCAACATTACCAACGCAGACCAAGACCAGCACGTTGATGGATAATTTTGTTGCTAAAATCTCTGCTTAATTATAGGTTTAATGTATTTGCATGACATCCTGCTGGTTTGTCTCCTCCTGTGCCTTCTTCGCCTTTTATTTGTATTCTTTTATCTGTTTTACTTCTGTGGATGGGTTTCACCCTTGTCTCAGTTTTACTCGCCGTCATCATGATGTGCCATGAGATAATGATATAAATACATAAACGAGAGAGCTTGAAAGCTCAGGGCCCTACGCTATGCTTTTTTGCCTTGATGACCTAGACAAAAAAAAACCATAGGGATGTTATAAATTCTTTAAAAATTCCTTTTTTTTAAAGACATAACCTGGGATTCGAACCCGCACCTTCGCGCCCTGCATGCATCCCCCGGTCTTTAAAAAAGTCCTTTTTTTAAGACATAACCTGGGATTCTAACCCGCACTATCGCGCCCTGCATGCATCCCCCGATACACTTCGCATACATACTAATTCTTCCAAGTTGCTTCACATTATGATCTTGCATTTGAAAGCCCTATTTGTATATGCATTGTGGCCAGCCATCTTTGATGGTACGGTACGGTAGGGATAGGTACAAACACGACTGTAACAAGATAATGCGGATGGAGAGCTCTGCATCCTTTTGTGGAAGTAGTCCCAAACCCGCACCTGGCCGCGGGGTCTTTCAACCCTGGAAATGGCTCTAAATGCTGATATGGATCTTGCCCTACTTGGTTATGACCAGCTACAAGAGCTTGGCCGAAAACACGGTATCAATGGCTGTGATGGATTTGCAAGGCCAGAACTGGTCTGCGCGCTTCGGAATGCCGGCATCGGATCCTCCTGGACTTCCGCCAGTAAGTGCCAAGTCGATGTCTTTGCAAGTCTTACCGAGCAAATTCTTAAGCCTGACCACGGAAGTATCATCATTTAATTCATTGAAAGCCGAAGTAATCTGTATCAAAAGCGAATTAGGTGAATTGCAGAAATCCAGAAAGCAATCGTATGCAGCTACTGCCCGCCCATCAACCTGCACCCAACCACAATGTACGCACACAGCAGACACACGCTTGCCAAATGCACATGTTGCACCGTACAGCACTATGGACCCTTACGCACATTCAACCAGAAAGGTCATGGGTGCACCGGATTAGCAGCAGACCATGCCTACGCGGCCAAACCCCCAGCTTGATTCAGACTGGCAACAACAAGAAACCAGGCGCGAACGTCGTGCCCGTACTCAACAGGAACGCGACAGACAGGGCCCACTTTCACATGGCGCCAGCACCCCTGCAGAGATAGGGGAAGATCCAAAGAGTACGGAACCCGCACTTAGGCGCACTATCACCTCCCCGCTTCTTACTGCCAACCAATTGGATCGGCTACAAGTCATGCAGAATCGGGCGGCAAGGGCGATTTTCGGACTCTCGCATCACACCTTCGCGCGTACCCTCCTGCTGCAATTGGACACCTACAGAGTATCCGAGATATTCAGGCAGAAGTTCATCGTTCTGGTCTGGAGGTCTCGGAATGAGCACGCAAGTTCTGAACTGCAAGCCCTCCTAGTTCCTTCGTCAGCTGGCCCAACTAGGTTGCACTCCACCATGGGTCTGCGCCAACCGCCAGTTTCCACCAGGTTCGGCAAGGGTTTCCTCGCGTTCCGGGGCGCCCAGCTGTGGAACACATTACCCAGCGATGTACATGCCATCTCCACGCTCCGCCAGTTCCGCGCCAGCATGATCCCGCACACACTTACTGGCCTTAGTACCTAGAGTACCAAACGTCCTGTTGATGATCAGCTGGCTTAGTTTTCTCCACCTCTATCCTAATTACATCAGTCCCCAATTTCATTTATTACTGCTTTCTATCTGCATTCGCCACCTTTTCATTGGGCAGATCTGCCCGTTGGGTTTGCGAATTAAAATAAACACAACAACAACAACAACAACAACAACCTCCTGCTACAAAAAAACCCGCCCCCTGCACCAGGGAAGTCGCAGCTCTGTGGCGTCCAGCCCGTCAAATATGCAGCTCTATATGTGGGAGGGATTAATCCTGGCTGCCACGCTGATGGTATCGTACATTGGTGCAGGGATCGGGACGTTGAGGTCGTATCATGCATCATTTCAGAATCCAAATACTTTGGCACCGCTTTTGCACATGTGCTGATAGACGCAAAGGACATGGATACAGTCAGCAAACCCGACTTCTGGCCGTCAAACGTCTCTGCCCGACCCTGGAGATTCAAATCCGATGATGATCGCACTTCAGGCAGTGTAGACCAGCGTCGCTACTCAACAGACGAGAAATAATGACTGAAGTCAGATCAAATCTAAATCCTCTTGCCCAACCTTTTGTGCCCCACGCAAGTTCATCACACCCTTCCCCTCATTGCATTACATATTCTTCTATATCTATTGGTCATATTACTATTTGTAGTTTGCGAAATAAGCTTTTCGTGTTGTCCAAGCTTGTCCGGGTCCATAACTTAGACATTTTAGCAGTATCAGAAACATGGCTCGACAACAGCATCTCGGACTCAGAAGTCGACATCCGGGGTTCTCAATGCACCGTCTCGACAGAAAGTGCAATTACAACTGCTCCTGTACAAATGGAACACCTTGCCAAAAGCGCGGCGGTGCAGTGATCTACAGCAGGTTGCAACTTGGGTTTAAGCGGATGTTGATTCAGCACATCGACCTGGAAATGGTTTGGTTGCGTTCCAAAAAACGAGAAGCAGGTGAATCATTCCTCATTGGCTGTCTCTACAGGCCACCGTCCGCACCGGCGGCTTTTTGGCAATCTTTACAGCAAGTCATGTATGACATTCAGGGCGAAGATCTCATTCGGATGGGCGACTTAAATGTTGATTTCTTGTCCCCTCAAACGCATCATTTTGACAATTTGAACACATACCTGCTACTTCCCCTTGATCTGAAGAATATGATTACGCACCCTACAAGGATCACACCTACATCTAAAACACTTCTCGACTGTGTACTAACGAACATGGATTGTGTTGAGCACGGAAGCGTTCACTCCTGCGAGTTCACCGATCATGAGTTTGTTCACACCAGTATTATTTTTCCGAAGTCAATTCCAACACAAGGACAAATATATCGATCCCAACGCCGTGATTACAGTAAGGCCTCTGCCTCTGATCTCTCTCATTTATTGTCAATTTCTGATCTCGGATCCTTCTCGTCCCCGTCGGTCGATGTAATGCTAGAAGAGTGGCAAGGAAAATTTGAAGACGCCTTGGATGTGGTTGCACCCTACATAATATCACGGAGACAATCCCCTGGAAAAAGGAAGAAGTGCCCATTCATGACACCGGAATTACTAGCTCTCATTAGGCGACGTAAAACCGTCTACAGAAAGTACCGCTCGTCTGACTGCAGTAGTACGGTTCTACAGAAGAAGTTCAAAGTTTTGCGCAGCAAATGCAATAACCTTTATCGCCAACTCCGAAATGCCCACTTCCGCTCCATCTGTGACGATTACCGGCGAGATCCTAGGCGTCTTTGGAGCACCATCAACTCAGTCACCCGGCGCACAAACCCAAGAACTGAGCCTCTCGTCCAGGCAGATACCTTGAACAGGTATTTCCATAGTATTGTGTCAGATCCGAACCCGGCTTATGTTGTTCCAAGTGGTACCTCAAGACCGTGTGACTGGCACGAGTTTCGCCCTATTTCTGAGGATGAGGTACTTCGGCACCTTCAGGAACTCGACGGTACGAAAGCGCCTGGGCCAGATGGTCTTCTCCCGAGCATCCTGAAGGCCGTTGCACCAGTTATCGCCTTCTCCCTCACCCTAATATTTAATACCTCTTTGTGCACTGCTGTGTTCCCGGTCACAATTCAAGTTGGCTAATGTCACGCCGATATTGAAATCCCGTATGGGCGATCCTACTTCTCCTTCGAACTATCGTCCTGTGTCACTCACGTCGATTCTGGCTAAGACTCTGGAATGCCTGGTTCTAAATCAGGTATGTGACAGTTTTACCATCGAAAATCACCTCCACGACCACCAATTTGGGTCCCGAACAGCTCGTTCCACGACACAACTGCTCACACTTGCTGTAAATGATTGGAAACTGGCCCAGGACCGCGGAGAGACTACCAGTGTAGCCTTTGTCGACCTCAGCAAGGCGTTTGATTGCGTCCAGCATCAACAGTTACTCGTTGCGCTCCATGGCATGGGTGTTCATGCAAGCACCCTGCGTTGGTTTGCGTCGTACCTCGCCGGGAGATCTCAGCGTGTCGTCACGCAAGCCAGCCAGTCTTCAAGTCTTGCAGTGTCTCGAGGAGTTCCTCAGGGAAGTATTTTAGGCCCTGCCCTCTTTAATGTCCACCTGAGGGACCTTCCCCGGCTTGCGGAGACAGCGGGTTCAAAATTACTGATGTTCGCGGATGACAAGACAGTCTACTCTAGTGATCCGTCGAAGGCGCGTTCCGAAGCCAAGTTGTCATCGGCACTGGAGATACTAAACAACCACCTTGGCTCCATTGGTATGCAGATAAATACCGACAAAACCGTTGTCATGCAAATCCATCCCAAACGTGCCACAGGGAGTCAGCAACAACAACAAAGGCAACAACTGCAAATCACCTTGTCAAATGTTACGCTAGGGGAAGTGGAAAGCACCAGATGCTTAGGAGTCGTTGTTGAAAATAAGCTGTCCTTTGACCAACACATTAACAATGTCGTCCGGAAAGCCTCACGGAAGATCGGTGTACTGCGTCGATCTTTCCGCCAGATGAACCTGTTTGCCCGCCGTACTTTCGTTGTCGGTGTTATTCAGCCTGATCTAGAATATGCTCTCCCTGTATACCTTTCGTTTAAATCCGCTAAAAATAGAAACAAGCTAGCCTCACTCCACCGGCGCGCTGTAGGAGTTGCTAGTGGCGCATCACCCCAAGCTAATATCACGCCACTTCTTCACCACCTCAATGTTTCCTCTTTCCAATATCGATCAGTATTTTTGTTCCTTGTATTCATTTTCCACTGTTATTGTATTAAGCCGGCTGTTTGCTCCCACCGTTTAGGAGCTGCATCTGCGCCTTGATCCTAGAGGGTGGTGGCGTTCCCACGGCGGATGCGGAAAAGTCGGCTTCCAGCCGAGTCTCACGCGAACCGTGAAATATATTTTTTTTTGCTTGCAGTCCCTCTTTCCCATCTGTACGTCTACCAGAACTACTCGCGGCTCTACAACTCATAACATGAGTATCAATCGCTATAGATCTATGTCTGGCTTTCTGTCCTTTTCAAGTAAATCGGCTCTTGTTTGGAATTATTTACCAGACGACCTGAAGTCCTGCACTACTATCGCAGATTTCCGCGTCAAATTGGCTATTTGGCTAAAAGACAGCTTAACTCTTAATCATTGTTGCGATTTGCTTTCAAGCAATGTGCATAATCAGTAACTTAATGTTGCTGTTTTTGTTTTGGTTTTTGGTTTTTTTGGTTTCCCGTTCTCGGGGCCTTCTATTCGGTACTCTTTGTAGTTGTACTTCTGTACTGTTGAGCTATCCGAATTCAAATAAACATTAAAAAAAGACAAAAAGTACGGGACAGGTACGATCGAGGGTAATACGACACCGTCTCCTGTACCGTACCATCAAACACAGCTGGCCACATACAGCTGCCCGCAATATTCAAATAGGGCTTTCAAACGCAAGATCATAACGTGAAGCAACTTGGAAGAATGGGTATGAATGCGAAGTGTATGGGGGAATGCATGTAGGGCGATAGTGCGGGTTCGAATCCCAGGATATGCCGGAAAAAAAAGAATTGAAAAATTTATAACATCCCTATGATTTTTTGCCGTCAGATACGGGATAGCGCCAGGCGTGACACAAACAAACAAACACACAAACACACAAATACCAAATTAAAGCTGTGTGGACCCTGGCTAGCGCCAGACGTTACTGAAGTAACGTCTTCTGCATAGCTACGGGAATAAATACAAGTACATGTACATAGTCGGCAAGAACTACAGTGCTGTCAATCACATAAATTGAACCCACTTCTTTGACACAGTGTCCCGTTGTGCGGGCACCGCAGCACGCTGTAGCAGACAGAAGAGGTCGACTGCAAATTACTAAACGGAGATATATTTCAGGAATGTATATAACGGACGATGAGGAGACAGGTGGCAGAGAAAGTGATGGAGCTGATGAGGGTGAAGTTCGTAAGAAGTCAGCTGTGTACTAGCATGTGTTATCTCGTCCCGATTATTTGAGTGTGTGTGGCGATTCCAATTTCTCTGTACTGTGTCATGCCCGTTATCTCCAGCAGTTGAAGGACCTTGAAGCTGTTTGTATTCGTATGTACAAGCCTGATCTGTGTAAGCAAATTTTCATGTTGCGTGGTGATGTCTGCTGCATTCATACTTTTCATACATGTAGCTAATTTTAAACACACGGCGAGGAGACAATAATTTGATAACCGCAATCAATTAAACTAGCTGATCCGACATTTGTGTACTTTATTCATGCAATGTAAAAACGGTGGAGACGATGTGCAATAAAACGATGAAAATATGAAGAAATGGTGTAGGTAAAAAATATGGATTCAAACAAGTTTTCGTACAACACTTATCAGGAATCGTCGTTGTACTAAAGGACACTGAAACACAAATTGAACTATTATAGAAAATCTAAGTTAGAGAAATAACACTAAGAGCAACAGCAGTGAAATTTACAAGTGTGAATTTTAACAATCAAAGCGAGAAATGAACAAAGGAGTGCGGCCAGGCTTGGCCGTTAATGTTCTAGGTGTAATGTGCTGCTGTTATGTGTTATCACGTTGTCTTTCCTTCCTTTCTCCTTTGTTCATTTCTCGCTTTGATTGTTAAAATTCACACTTGTAAATTTCACTGCTGTTGCTCTTAGTGTTATTTCTCTAACTTAGATTTTCTAGAAGAGTTCAATTTTTGAAAAGGCGACGAGGAGACAATAACTTTATTAATGCAATTAATAGTATAAGTGAAGCGGACATTACAAAATGATGAATGAGAATACATGTATCTAAAATGATTGTTCCTAATCGATTTTCTTGAGACTATCATCAGGGAAAATCGTCTCACAATAGAGGCTATATGGAGAAACAAACTACTTATAGGTTATAAGATAGTGGGGAGTATACAAGGTGAGGTGTGAAGAAAAAAACTAAAGTGGGAAAGAAGACGAAAGAAATTAGAAGAAAAGATGTGAGAGTGTTCCGAAGGTGTGAGCTACTACAAAAGGTGAGTGAAATGAAGGCGTGAAAGCAGGAGAATGTGATAGAGTGAGGAAGTGTGAGGTGAAGGTGTATGCGAATGAATACGTGTGTGAATGCTAGGTGAAGAGTCTCAATTTTGTGACATTTTCTTTCTGAATGCATAGATTAGGATTGTGTTTACGGATGACAACAGCTTCTAATACCTTAAGAGATGGCTGTTGCGCGCATGGCTGTTTCAACTTCAGTATATCGAAAACCAACGTTCACCGGGCAATACATCGTCTACGACTCCTATTGCTCGACTTTATACAAAACTAATCTCGTACGAAATTTAATCATGCGCGCTAGGCGGATTTGCTCGCCTGATAAGCTTCAGCAAGAGCTTTGTTTCCTGAAGAAGGTATTCGTTCAGAATGGATATCCTGTTCAGCTCCTCAGTAAGCTGTTTAGCGAACCTGATATTCAGGTTGCCGAGCCTGAGTTTGGACCTGACCCATGTCGTGTGTTTTTACGACTTCCATGGAAAGGTCAAATTTCGCTGGATGTGGCCCGCGCCGTGAGGACTGTGGTCAGACAAACCTATTTTGCCACAGCATTGGCAACAGTCTTTACTACGGCCCGTGCGTTCACGGTGAAGAAGGATGTTCTTCCTACCCAACTAATTAGCCATGTAATCTATCATTTTGAATGTCGGCATTGTGATAGCCGATATGTAGGAAGAACCCTTCAGCACCTGAACGCACGCGTCAAACAACATGTACCATTGTACCTATTGTCAGATGCAGCCAAAGCCCAGCGACCTGGACGAGGCCGTCCCCGTAAACAGGTGCCAGTTGCACAACAGAACCACACTATTACAGTACCGGTTGAACCCACTGCAAGTGCACAGTTACGTGAGACTGTAGGAAATGGACAAGCACAGGTACGGAGACCAGTAACAAGGAGCATGACTCGTGCGCTGGTAATGGCATCTACAACCGGACATGGACTGGCAGCGAGCAGTAGGAAGAGGAAGAGGATGAGGAAGGTGTGAGCAGTGATGAAGAGAGTGAGTTGGACAACCAAGATGAAGATGACCGGACTGAAGGTGAGAGCACAACGAAAGGGTCAGCAATTAAAAAACACCTCTTGCTAGTAGCCAATGCCGCTCAGTGTATGACGATTCATGCTTCACTGTTTTGTACCGTGCTCGTAGGTTTCGTGAACTTAAGGTATTAGAAGCTGTTTTCATCCGTAAACACAAACCTAATCTATGCATTCAGAAAGAAAATGTCACAAAATTGAGACTCTTCACCTAGCATTCACACACGTATTCATTCGCATACACCTTCACCTCACACTTCCTCACTCTATCACATTCTCCTGCTTCCACGCCTTCATTTCACTCACCTTTTGTAGTAGCTCACACCTTCGGAACACTCTCACATCTTTTCTTCTAGTTTCTTTCGTCTTCTTTCCCACTTTAGTTTTTTTTCTTCACACCTCACCTTGTATACTCCCCACTATCTTATAACCTATAAGTAGTTTGTTTCTCCGTATAGCCTCTATTGTGAGACGATTTTCCCTGATGATAGTCTCAAGAAAATCGATTAGGAACAACCCATGGCCAGCAATCGAGGACATCTGAGAGTTGTAAATGTTGTACTCCTCCGAGGTGTGATTTTTGGCGTGCTGGGCCAAGCACAAGGAAGTCATCTGCAAAAAAACTGCAGAAAATGGTTGTTGTTTGCTCCTTTGGTGTAATCTTTGTTTCTAGTCGAAGTCTGGTTCCTGGTTTGAAAGTGGAGAGTCGACTTTTGTGCCTTGAAAAAGGAGTAGAGAGCGATAAAGGTACGTCTGTGGCTTATTTTTGAGTGCTCCTCGTACATTTTTGATCGTGATAGAAATTTTCAGACCAAATTCAGACCAAAGTCAGCGAGTCAGCGATGGCCGTACAGTTTTCTTGTGGATTTTTTAGTTGTTTCATCTCGTATCTATGTCAGTATCGGGATGGTGAAGTGGAGAGGGTGATTTTCTTCCTCTAGGCTTTGTTCGGCCGACTTTGCTTCGTCCTCGTTGAAAAGTGATCCTGAAAGAAAGGTCGATTCGCAAAATTATGTTGATTTTCAATGTACGTGATGATATGCGTTTGCTGGCTATGATTTTAGATACATGTATTCTCATTCATCATTTTGTAATGTCCGCTTCACTTATACTATTAATCGCATTAATAAAGTTCAATTTTTGTTTCAGTGTCCTTTAGTACAATGACGATTCCTGATGAGTGTTGTACGAAAACTTGTTTGAATCCATATTTTTCCCTACACCATTTCTTCATATTTTCATCGTTTTATTGCACATCGTCCCCACCGTTTTTACATTCCATGAATAAAGTACACAAATGTCGGTTAAGCTAGTTTTATTGATTGCGGTTAGCTAATTTTAATTAAACTTTTATTTCTACGTGGATAGTTCAGACAGCTTTGTCTTGCACTAAGATGGCGAAGCGTGTGACCACACAGCCCGCCAATGAACATGACAGCCAGACTACTCCAGACATGAACACAGGAAACCAGTACACGTGCACATGAGTGCACAGTCTATTTATTGCAACACCGCAAAGCACAGTTAAAGGGGAAGTTAAGGCAAAAATTAAAATCTCACCAGTTGTAGTCTTCGGGGTGCTGAGTCGAATGGTCTTGGTCCGAGAAAGCTGAGACGCTCCCTTCCTACTTGAATCCCAATCGAACTCGCGCACTTCCACCGAAACTGGGTGACTGCGCCCTACTAGATGGGGATTTGTATGCAAAATGTCACTAAAAGCGCCGTTTCGTTCTTATAAAAGCACGGATGACCGCGATTGGCCCATATGTTGTAGTCTTTTGGACGCTGAGTCGACTGGTTTTGGTCCGAAAAGGCTGCGATGCAGCGTTCCTCCTTTATTCCCAATCGAACATGGTTGAACAAGTGGTCACGTGCTCCTGGGTGCCCAAATCACCTGGCCACCACGCCAGCAGGCAACAACTTTCACACCAAGATTCAACTCGAGTTCAACTCGAGTGACAGGACTGCACCCAAAAAAGGTCAAACAGGCTAGTAAGTTGTACCCTGCAGGCACGGTGACCAGCTGACTGGTGTACGCAGGAGCACGTGACCGCTTGTTCAACCATGTTCGATTGGGAATAAAGGAGGAACGCTGCATCGCAGCCTTTTCGGACCAAAACCAGTCGACTCAGCGTCCAAAAGACTACAACATATGGGCCAATAGCGGTCATCCGTGCTTTTATAAGAACGAAACGGCGCTTTTAGTGACATTTTGCATACAAATCCCCATCTAGTAGGGCGCAGTCACCCAGTTTCGGTGGAAGTGCGCGAGTTCGATTGGGATTCAAGTAGGAAGGGAGCGTCTCAGCTTTCTCGGACCAAGACCATTCGACTCAGCACCCCGAAGACTACAACTGGTGAAATTTTAATTTTTGCCTTAACTTCCCCTTTAAGAGTGTCCAGCCATTTATAGTCCAGCAGTCAGGCCCTGAAAATACCTCTAGAAATTGACTTTCGTTCCGACTTCTTCCACACAATTTTTTGACGATGCAAAGTTGAAGAGAAGGATTCCCGGTCATCGACTGCACTGTTCGTTGCCTTCACAAGTGAATGCATTGACTAGTAAAACAGACTTTTTTCGTCCAACTCGGCCATTGCTTCTTTCACCTCAAGCGCACTGTGTGTGTGTGTTTTTTTGGTGGGGGGGGGGGTAGTAGTTTTATGACTCTCGGCGGCACCGCATGGTGGGATTTCACCATTATGGTATATCGGTGTCAAAGGGCCTAGCCCTAGCCAGCCAGGTACAACTACTAGTAGCAGTACTAGCAAGAGTACATAACCCCAAGAGGGTTATGGACTCTTGCTAGTAGGTGGCCTAGGCCATGCATTTTTAGCCATCAAGAGTATTATAACTAGTTAACCTGGGGGTTATATACTCTTGCTACCATGCAGAGCAGACGCGTGCGTAGTTCGCAACATCCGCAGGCAGTCCGTGCGCCAAGGCCCTACACGGCTTCAGTTCAGAGACCGTTTTTCATTTTCTCGTGGGAATCGTAGCCTCCAAGGCGCCGGATGGGCTTGTTTTCTGTTGATTTTCTCTATCTCCAAATGGCGAATACTTCAAAGAAATTTGCTGCTTATAGCCATTCTAGTGTCGTCAGGAGACCTTTCCTCCACTGAAGAGATGGTTCGGAATGATGTTGACACCTATGCCCGTACGCTGGAAAATTATTTTGGAGCTTGCAGTTCGTGAGCAGCCATCTGGGATGAATGTTCCATTTTTGTAATTGCTGAAGCGAGGATTATGGTCACCAATTTCACACCAGATAAGGCGCTTACTCAACGCCGACACTAAAACCGCTTTGTGGGGTGATGGACCAAAGCCTTATCTTTTGGATGCATGAGGAGTTAGAGTGATACCTATGTGCCCCACAAATACACCCGAAAAAACCACGTACAGGCAGTATTGTCATTTTATGAGAAGAGACAATTGAACATGCTCTAATTCGTCATGACTGGTTTCGGTAATTTTCAAACACCACTCTGAGTGAGCATCTACCAATCCTTTATCAATGTTACAGGGGCATTTGAGTTTAGGGGACAGAGGTGGAATATTTCACCAACTGATGTACTAGTTTTTTTCTGAATTTGTGGAGTACTAGGTCGCATCGTGTAGATATGTCAGTATACGTGCATGATTGTGGTGAAATTCTGAGCATCAAATTATTATGGGCATCAAAGCACTGGTGCTTGCCCATTAAATAAATAGGTCTCCTGCTCTCTGACTTTCTTGCATTGCACGACTATCAAATTCGTCGAATGAAATGAAGGAGCAAATTTTTTGCTGACTGCATCAGTTCTGTTTTCCTCTGCTGTTCTTCTTTCAGTGTGGTGACTTCTGATCCATGAGGCAATGGCATGAAGTCAGTAGTTTGCAGTATGTGCAGTATTTAAAGAAGCAGCACAATTCTTGTCTGCCAATAAACAACAGGCTGGCCAGCTATAATTACAGTTTGGAGGTCGGAGACGCTGAAGACGCGATCCCGTTAATTGCGCCAACTGCAATGAAGAAGGCCTCTTTGATTTATTACCATTTCGTGTGGATATCTATGGTGTTGTGGTCCAAGTCGTGCGGACCATAAAAGGTATTAGACATGAAATAGTGAAGGTGCTGCGATTGACACTGACGACAGCAAACCAACAGTGGATATCAACCACACTCCCAGCGTCACTCTGCACACCAGGAGAATCCAATACAGTCAACTTGGCTAATAACGACTGCGGACATAACGACAATTTGCAAATAACGACAGAATTTCCATGCCCAGAGCAAAGTCCCGTCCCACTGTAATACATATAATGAGACTTCGGGTATAACAACACTTCGCGAATAAGGACACCTTTTTGATGCCCCGCCGAGTGTCGTTATAAGCGAAGTTGACTGTACATATAGCTGCCAACCCTGATGGTATAGACCCGATAACTTCCATCTTTCTTGTTTGGTTACTCTACGATTGGTATACAGTCATGTACTAGTGTAATCTCTGTCCATATGCGGAATGCACTGTATTTGTTTCTGGTGGCTGGAGGTAGTTTATCATAGCACTGTTTTTTGTTTTGTTTTTGTGGAAGATGAGCATTATCATGTTAACGTTACCGGTGTCGCGGGTCATTCCACAGTCCCCAAATGTGACGTTCTCGGCAACAGACCGACCCAGTAGGCAACTGATTAATGATAAATTTGCTGCCATTCATGATTGGTATCACGGTGCGCCACAATGGCATATGGTGCAAAACATCTGTCTTCTGGCAAGAACAAGGTGCGGTTGGTTGCCTTCCTCGCTGCTGGATGAGCAAGCGATAAGTTTTCAAGTCGCTTGACGCCTGGAAAGAGTCTCTTTGTGACCATCGAGCACGTCTTGCATCAAGATCGCGTACGGCCAAGACGCCACTGCAATGCAGCGGAGCCCTTGTCTAGACCTCACGTCTTTCTTCAGCTCTTTCAGTCTCTGTTCATGTGTGCTACATATGCTTACTCTTTGGTTTTGGATATCTTGACGGACATTGTACATCATATCAGTGATGTTCATTATGTAGGATTTGACTCCAATCCTTTCTTGTTGTCCTAATTATCAACCTAGGCGGCATGCCATGCATTTTGTGTAATACAAATCAATGATTATGTAGCATAGTACACGTACATGCACATGTATACAGAAGAATGGTTTCTTCCCTCTTTCCTATTTGCACTGCACCTTTCTGTATGTTTGAAAGGCATTTTGTCTGAACCCGGTGGTATAGATAATTTTTTTTAAACATCCTAAATTGTCTCCAATGTAACAACAGTTACTATGCTGTTACTATGCCGTTGCTATGGTTACAGATGTGAAACAATTTCTTCCGTATTTTATGCCCTAGCATCCTAAATCTAAAGGAAATAATGTGATTTATAGGGAGCACTAGGTGTCATGGTCAGGTTTTAGGTATCCATTTGTTGTGTGCTCGAAGTGGGAACGGGCGTGAATATTATGGGGCCTGGCTGCTGGACTGCCGTATTTCCCCGTAAGTAAGTTCTCCCCAATGACTTAGTACCCCCCCCCCCTATAAAAATACACTTTCCACTGCCGAGGTTATCACCCCGAAAGACAGTCCCCCCCGAAAGATAGTAAGTTCGTACCCGTCCTACATGTACAGACACCGTACAGTACATACATCATATCAAGAGTACATGTGTACTCTTGATCATATGCACGGACACTAGAGTTGCGCAGGCTTCCCACTGCATGTCATTTACCCCCGATACAAAAAGTACTCCCCGAAAGATAGTACCACCCGCGAAAGTTAGTACTCATGTGGTTGCTGAGTTCGAAAGTTAGTACGTACTAACTTACGGGGAAATACGGTATTAGAGTCTCTGTCAGTCAACTATGGTAGAAATACAAGTTATCATGTCCAGGGTTTCTCCCTCACTCTCCTGCGATGCCACACTCCTACATACTGCGGATGCATTTGATGTGTTTTCACGTCAGTCACGTGGTCGGAGAAAGCCACGTTTGCCAACGCGCTGTATAACGTTGCATGCATGGCTTGCCAAAGTTGCATAAAAACGTTGTGGCCTCATGGCTCTTGCATTACATTTCTAGAATTACAGTGGAACTCACTTAGACCATACCCGGGTAAGACGTGCAAGCTCATATACAAATGTGTTTGGGAAACGACGTACCATGATAGGATTTACAACTAGTATTATGAAGGACTTTTCAGCAGGTGCAGACAGAGTGTACTAAGGGGCCGTCCAAGGTTACCAATATTATTTTCAAAACGAAATGTTTTCGTTTGTGGGTGGGTGGGTTTGATGGAGTTTCGTTGTGAAAATAATTATTGAATGCTGATGGAGAATGCCCAGTTACTTCTGGGTGTCGAAAATGGGCATCAATATTTTATTGGAATTCGTTTTGCCTGCAGAAAAGGTGGGTGGGTGGGTGGGGGCTGAAAAATACTAAAACTTTTCGTTTTGTAAAAACAATCGGTAACCCCGGACGGCCCCTAAGTACTTATTTGGTGATTTTCAAACACCGTTCCATTTGACAGGTTCACTTGACAGGTATTTTGGCATGTTGACAGTGCTGAGGAGGCTGTTTGCAGTGAAGGAAGCCTGGTTTCGTGTCAGTAGACACATACATTTTGCAGGGTCTAGGAAGAGTCAACTTTGGATAAGAAGTACTTCAGATTCTAGAGACGTTTTGCACAACTGTTTGCTCGAAAATCACGAAAAGCGAAACTTTGTGTGAGTGTTTGCGTGTTCGCAGCGCCGGATTGCGGCACAGGCCAACATGGTTATCTGTGGGTCTCCGGTTATCGACAACATATGCAAAAAGCTCTTGTCTCAGGGTGCAGCCACTCGCAGCAAATAAATTCTCAGTCGGATGAAGCTCTGTAGATCTACCGAAGGCGACTTCTCAAACAAGCACGAGTGCTCTGGTACTTTTCTTGGAGCGACAATCATGGAAAACACAAACTTCGCGCGAACATTCGCACAAATATTCGCAAGCCCAGGCGCGAAAATCCATGCGAGCGTTTGCTCTGCAAAACCTCGGTACTAAGTTCGTTTTTCCACTCCCGAGGCAGTACCTCTTATCCGAGTTCCACTGCATCTCACATGGAGCCGTACGAATGATTATGCCTGTCTTGCTCCAAACGAAAGCCATTACAAGCAGTGGACCATGCAATGACCCTTGAAATGACCCTTGAAATCAAGTCCCACACTTTTTCCCTCCATAAACTAAAGCAATCAATTCACTTACCAGCACCATCAGAGAGAGCTGGCTCTCTCTGATCAGCTGGTTGTGACTGGCGGTCGGAGCTCTCATCCTTGCTGGACCCCAGAGCTGGATCCCTCTGGTCAGCTGGTTGTGACTGGTGGTCGATGCTCTCATCCTTGCTAGACCTGAGAGCTGGCTCTCTCTGGTCAGCTGGTTGTGACTGGCGGTCGGAGCTCTCATCAACGCTGGCCCCTAGAGCTGGATCACTCTGGTCAGCTAGTTGTGACTGGTCGTCGGAGCTCTCATTCTTGCTAGACCCTAGAGCTGGATCCCTCTGGTCAGCTGGTTGTGACTGGTGGTCGATGCTCTCATCCTTGTTAGACCTGAGAGCTGGCTCCCTCTGGTCAGCAGGTTGTGACTGGCGGTCGGAGCTCTCATCAACGCTGGACCCTAGAGCTGGATCACTCTGGTCAGCTGGTTGTGACTGGCGGTCGGAGCTCTCATCAACGCTGGACCCTAGAGCTGGATCACTCTGGTCCGCTGGTTGTGACTGGCGGTCGCAGCTCTCATCAACGCTGGACCCTAGAGCTGGATCACTCTGGTCAGCTGGTTGTGACTGGAGGCCGGAGCTCTCATCCTTGCTGGACCCTAGCCCCATTTGTGACAATACCCTTCACCAGTGGTGTCACCACACGGATACCTGAAACACAGCAACACACAAACACAGCAACACACAAACCAAGCAACACACAAACACAGCAACACACAAACACAGCAACACACAAACACAGCAACACACAAACACAGCAACACGCAAACACAGCAACACACAAACACAGCAACAATGTCATATACTACCATGTACAGACAAAACCACACAGTGTCGACTACCAGTACCTGCAGACACTTTTACACATTAAACGGTGATTTCTGCTGATCGGATCTTACAAACTCTTTTACACGTTATTCTGTCTGATTATTAGAAATCCTACGGACAGTGGGAAAATCCCTGCATTCATCACTACATGTTTTATGTTCATGTTGCAATGGGCCAGCAGAATTTATGTTCTCAGTTTTATAAATGAGAGAGCAGGTATGGATACAGTACTGGCACTAATGACAGTCCAGAGCCCTCGCTATGTTTTGTTTTTAACTAGGGCTGTAACTAGATACTATATACGGTCAGAAAGTGCAACGACTAGGCAGTAAAAAGGGCAGACTACTGAGACATTCGACGACCTGACACCTAGCTTCAACACATCTCCGTAGCGCTAGCCAACAGCCTTCCAACTCTGAAGGTCCAAGGTTAATTTAAGCAGATACCAAAGAGGGGAAGGCAACCACAGCGAAAATGAACACAAGTCACAGTCCCACGGCAACAAAGAATGTCGACTGTTACTGGCTTGTTAAACCCTTTCTGACTGTATAACAGTATCTAGTTACTGTATAACAGTATCTAGTTACTGTATAACAGTATGTAGTTACTGTATAACAGTATCTAGTTACTGTATAACAGTATCTAGTTACTGTATAACAGTATCTAGTTACTGTATAACAGTATCTAGTTACTGTATAACAGTATCTAGTTACTGTATAACAGTATCTAGTTACTGTATAACAATATCTAGTTACTGTATAACAGTATCTAGTTACTGTATAACAGTATCTAGTTACTGTATAACAGTATCTAGTTACTGTATAACAGTATCTAGTTACTGTATAACAATATCTAGTTACTGTATAACAGTATCTAGTTACTGTATAACAGTATCTAGTTACTGTATAACAGTATCTAGTTACTGTATAACAGTATCTAGTTACTGTATAACAGTATCTAGTTACTGTATAACAGTATCTAGTTACTGTATAGCAGTATTTAGTTACTGTATAACAGTATCTAGTTATAATAAGATTTTTTAAGGGGGACGTGTGTCCTAGACCCCCTCTTTCTTTTCGCCTCCTTTCGGTCGTACAACTTCTTTAGAACCTGGTGGCGTCCCTGCAAAGTGATCTTTCAGGGATTAGGACTGCCCTGAAAAGAGAACAAAATGCAAACCCCAACAGAACTGGAACCTGGGACTTTGCTTGTCATGAGCATAGCTCTAACAATCTAAGCTATGGCACTGAGCAGAACCTAGAAAGCGCTGACAACTTTTTCACTAAAATTTCAGCTCAAAAAAACTTTCCAAATAATTTTGTTTTTCTGGTGAAAGGTCACCGTTTCCGATTGGAAGAAGTCCCTTCTTTGGAATTTGACGAAATTATTCATCGACTAATTTTCTCTGCTTGTAAAGCACACGGATTGAGAGTGAGTGGATATTGGAGAAGCCAAAAATTCCTTCGCGTTTGAATTGCCGTTGCTGCGCTTCACTACGAACAATACAATACCATGCGGACAAATGTGAGCACACGACACGGAGTACTGTACATCAGCAGAAGCCTTTTCCAATAAATCGTTACGGGTTAGGGCTGCTGTACTACAAGAACTCAGCGCACACCTTCAGTGAAACTTGGGGACTGAATGGGAGATGCTTACCTGACTTCAGGCCAGGGAGAAGCACCTGCTGCCGATAACGGCCGGGTGGTTCCTGTCCGGCGTCCGCTATTCTGGTAACGTTGACACGGACGATTGGTAGTCCCACAAATCTAAACGCCACCTGCCGATGGGCAGGTAACGAACGAAAGCGCTTCACTTCCGCAACCAGATTGCGAGGGAGCGTCACTCAAACTCCCAGACAAGAACAATATGAAGGGCCGCAAGCAGAACACGCATCCGCCCAGAACACCCACAGACGGCAACGAGCAAGAAAAAAACGATTCCGCATTCAACTGAAGCACGGACGGTGCAGCAGTCCAAGATCCTCTCTACACGTTCGCTGCACGCTCCAGCGGCCAGAGCTCTGTGGCTTCATTCATCTGTCTGATCTGACAGAAGATGTAGATCTAAGCGTAGATTATGTACATGACTGTACAACATGACATCAGATTCTACTGCCTGCTCCACACTACAAAAGTACAGTGCTACTCGTGTACATCCATATGTAGGTCTACATAATCATAGGGCTTGAAAGTGATGACGTCAAAACGGCCAGGGAGTAGTAAGTTTACATCAGATTTCTACTTTTGGATCCACTAAGGTGTGACTTTGCTATTGCCTAAGTATGTGGGTGCATAGCAACCCACTCATGTCGCATGCAGGTGTGACTTTTATTTCGCCACCAGTTGTAACCCCGCCCCCAGTAGCCAAATCGGTCAGTTTCACTGGCTACATCACCATGCTGTGGGGAAGACCGCTTGAAATGTGCTTGGATCCATACAAAAACTGGATCCAAGTGGATCCAGTTTTTGAATTTTTGAAATTGTTGCTATGCTGTGACGTAGCACTTTCAAGCCCTATTGCGGGCCGACCTTTCTGCTCACAAGTGACATGATGCTCCCACACCAACTACGAAATGAAGCCGACTGTCTGTGTCGCCAGAGCAGAGCTCTAGAGGCGGACTAGCTGTTCAAGTGTCATCACATTCAACAGTGCTAGTGAGCGATGTCGCCTGCACTAAAGATTATGACTTGTAGACCCTACAATACTCAACATGCAGGCCTGTTTGCTCACCCACGTACACGTCACGTGGTACACAGCCGGGATAAATCGTAGTAGAAGCAAGGCAGGGCAGAGGAAATGAGATCCTTTTTTTTTACAGTCAGTAGCTACAGCCAAGGCAAAGGCAAAGGCGTAAAAAGGCTGGAGGCATCCACAGCAGCACTCTACACAACACAATCATCATCATGCATGTACTGTCGTGGACATGGAAATCCGGTCGCACGTCTAGCGGCCCCAGGGCGCTGGCCATGCAGCCATGCATGGAATGCATCACTACGCGCTGCTGCTGGTAGCATCGTATCAACATGTGCGCTGCATGCAACGACGACGTTCTGTACGCGCTGAGGGCGCCGGCCCTGGTCAATCGACTGCATGTCCATGTCCGCGACAGTACATTGACATTGTAGTCATTCATCCTGAGCCGCTCGCTTTTTTTTATTTATTTCGGCCAGTCGGCTACATAATTGTCTTGGGGGTTAGACAATGGGAAGTAGCCATGTAGGGGCGTGAGCCCGCCTTTCGCCACCGGAAGAGGACCCACACCTTGCTCTGGTGAGCTGCGTCGCGTTTTGATCATGCTGACTGAGGCTACTCCTTTTCACAGTTCGGCCTCCACTAAGGCCGCGGTCACACATGAAAAGGTTGCACCGCTTTTAAGGCTGCATTCACACCCGGTACAAACATTCGCGTTTACATGACTCTACAAGTCACTTGCAACGCCTGTGCATTCACACAGTCAAATGCAGTGCATGCCAAACACGTAAAAAGTGACCCGCGTGACCCATGGCGAAGAGCGGGAATTTTGATTTCTGCATGAGCTGAGCGCACCAGTACCGTGCGGCACTTGGCTCAATATTTCAAAAATACTATTTCTTGGTCCGCTAGTATGATCTCGGTGGAACGCCTCCACAACTGGTGTATTCCTCTGAGTGTGCTGGAGTTGTGAACCATAGCGGCCGTGTATATCATTTCCTGAACATCTGCGGATAGCTGCTTTGCCCACAGATTCAGCTCATCTGCAATCCTCTTCTCGGCAACAGCTCTTTTAATCATAGTTCCATTTTCTCGCTGGTATTTTCCCCATAGTTCTATCAGCCGTAGCTCCACCTTGGCAGAAAAGACAACTCGAGGAATGCTACCGGACTCTCCAAAAACTAACAAAAACTCTGCGCACTCGACACACCAAACCACTCGTTTCGACTTGCCTGAAAACTAAAAGCCGAAATCCGCTTTCAAAGCCGCGTTCAAAGCCGCTCCGGGATGGCTTTGAACGTTGATGTGATTTTTCACTTTTCGCGTATGTTTCCATGCCCACTTCAAAGAACATGATGTTTGTATGCGGTTTTGTACGATGTGCAGCCCGCGGTCACGCATGAAAAGCTTGCACCGCTTTTGCGGAGGGGAAAAGCGTAACTACCGCAGCCGCTTTGGCGGAACACGTACACACGATGCAGCAGTCAAACATACATGGTAAACTACTGTGCTCCTCAATTATACTATCATTATAGCTCAACGCTCCGCTTTGGCAGAGGGAATGCAAATCTGTCCACGGGGAAAATTGCGGAAAAAAATCGCAAAAAACGCGGGGAAAACGCGGCATAATATGGCATAATTTGCGGTGAATTTGCGGTAAATATGCGGTGAATAATATTGATCTTCGTAAAAAGCCGCCACGATGAGACGTTGCTGACGACCGAACAGTGCACCGTGTGTACGTGTAGTGCAACAAAAAAGTTCAAAAAACGCGGGAAAATCGCGGAAAACGCGGTCTTTTAAAAAATCGCAAAAAACGCGGCCGCGGAATTGCAATTTTCCCCGGGGACAGGCAAATGCAGCACGTCCTATGAAATTTTAGATGTTCTTGTCCGAGTTGAAGCGACCCTTGCTTGTAAGTAGAGCTATCGTGGATCGCTGACAGGCTGCTGAATGTCTCCTGTCAAGTACACTCGTGGATTAGGGGAACATTCACTGCCGCCCAGTAGCAGTACGGGTGTATTTGAATATTAGTTTAGTTTACATCAATATCAAAATATATTATAGTTGTATAGCAGGGTGTCGTTGCCTCCTCCATGATCCAACATCGACCCAGCGACTGCGTGGACGCCGGCAGTTGCAGTGAGGGTGTGGCAGAGTACTCTACTACTCCCTGGTTGCAGTCCTAGTGTTAGATACTCTGGGAAGTATTGCTTGGAGAGAGTTGAAGATCATCCGCGATCGGGGCCTATGAGTTGGGAGACGGATTCCCTCACCAACTATCCACTCATAACGATGCAGTATTGTTTTGCGAGATCTCCAGAACGTACAGTTCATTGGCAAAGAAGAACAACATGAAAACTGAATACCAAACGGCAACCAAACAACACCAGAACTCAGTGCAGAAGTAGTACACCAAACTCCAAAGCCATCACCACGCAGGTTCCGCCAAAGCGGATCTGCGAAAGCGGAGGTTCCGCTCGCATTTTTTTGGCGTAGCGAAATCCAAACTTTCCGCCAAAGCGTGACCATGATTACTTACGCCTCCGCCGTTGCCGAGGCAACGACGGAAGCGTAAGTTACGCATTAGCGGAACCGCCAAAAAAGGTGCATGTGTGACCGGGCCTAACGAACGAAAGCGCTTCACTTCCGCAACCAGATTGCGACGGAGCGTCACTCAAACTTCCAGAAAATAACAATATGAAGGCGAGGCAACGGCGGAGGCGTAAGTTACGCATTAGCGGAACCGCCAAAAAAGGTGCATGTGTGACCGGGGCCTAACGAACGAAAGCGCTTCACTTCCGCAACCAAATTGCGACGGAGCGTCACTCAAACTCTAAGAAAATAACAATATGAAGGGCTGCAAGCAGAACACGCATCCGCCCAGAACACCCACAGACGGCAACGAGCAAGAAAAAATAGATTCCGCATTCAACTGAAGCACGGACGGTGCAGCAGTCCAAGATCCTCTCTACACGTTCGCTGCACGCTCCAGCGGCCAGAGCTCTGTGGCTTCATTCATCTGTCTGATCTGTCAGAAGATGTAGATTTACGCGTAGATTATGTACATGACTGTACAACATGACATCAGATTCTACTGCCTGCTCCACACTACAAAAGTACAGTGCTACTCGTGTACATCCATATGTAGGTCTACATAATCATTGCGGGCCGATCTTTCTGCTGACAAGTGACATGATGCTCCCACACCAACAACGAAATGAAGCCGACTGTCTGTGTCGCCAGAGCAGAGCTCTAGTCGTCTAGAGGCGGACTAGCTGTTCAAGTGTCATCACATTCAACAGTGCTAGTGAGCGATGTCGCCTGCACTATAGACTAAAGATTATGTAGACCCTACAATACTCAACATGCAGGCCTGTTTGCTCACCCACGTACACGTCACGTGGTACATAGCCGGGATAAATCGTAGTAGAAGCAAGGCAGGGCAGAGGAAATGAGATCCTTTTTTTTACAGGCGGTAGCTACAGCCAAGGCAAAGGCAAAGGGCGTAAAAAGTAGGGCTCAAACGATTAGTCCGATTAACCGGTTGCAGACCGGTTACGAAGAATTAACGGTTAACCGATAAAGATAACGGTTACGCAGTAACTTTTCAGTCAATTTTTCAAGTATCAGGTCGTTGCAAAGTGTGCACTTTCGCGGGCTGTCGCACGCGTACGCAATTTCTGGGCTGTCAACTCGGTCATATCTGGTCTCTTGGTGTGAGAGTATGTATGAATGAGCATGCAAGGGAATGTACAAGTGTGCGTTGTACTGAATAGGGTACATTTTTTGAATGAGTATAGTCAAATATACGGTTAAAAAAGAGTCCGCAGGATTGCCGTGGCTTATAGGTTACAACCGGTTAACCGACCGTTAGCTTAGCAGTTAACCGTCAGGGGTAAAACCGTGACCGTTTGAGCCCTAGTAAAAAGGCTGGCGGCATCCACAGCAGCACTCTACAGAACACATCTTCAAACATATCACGTGCTTGTTGCCATCCGACGGCCAATTAGCATCGACTTGTACCAGGGCAGAAATTGTGTGTATTGCCTGGACTACGGCATGGCAATGCCCTGCTAGCATGCTACGGAGTACGGTGACATCCCCTGCATGCATGCTAATAGACCAATCCCGAAAAGATTGTCTGGGTTCGTGAAAGGGGGCACGCGTGTAAGCCAGCACGTGTGAAGTGCATCGGTTTGTATTCAGTTTGTGTGTGTCAGCTCATGGCGGAGGAGAGAGAGACTTTTGCTCGCCAAGCTGAAGCTAAAGGATTTGATGGAGTCCTGCCAGCAGCTAGTCAAAGGACCTTCGGTACCTTAGGCAGACCCTGACGGAGTTTGGAGGCCAGCTAGCTCTCGGTGAGGAGAGAAACATTCGCGTGGCGATCGACTCTCCGTAAAAAATGCAACCTACACATAGCGCCGACATACTGCAACAGCTACGATTTCAGCTAACTTCTCGATCTGCTGCTTCACAAAGTTCAACTATTTACAAGTCCTGACTGTTGTAGTCTGAAGCTGGAGTCACATCGCCCACCTACAGGTAGCTTTTGGAGCGGGACGCCCAGCCATTACCACAAAGTCAAAGGAAACAACTCTAAGGACACAAAACTTCGAAACACACTCAAGCACACTCTCAAGTACACAGAAAGTACAGAGAACACTGGGAAAGTGCGAAATAATTTGGGACCCTAAACTAGATGATTACCGCTGATGGATTTCCCGACTTGGAGTTGGACTCCTTCCGCAAACTCTCGCAACATTACGGAGCATCAGCAAATCGAATATTCGAATGAAATTCGAGAATCGTCACGAAAAGCACTCAATCAGTCGAAACTAGGGCTTTGTTCGACTGAAAAATGCCCGCAAACAGAAAATACTTTTCGAATACTTTTCGAATGCTCCGCGCGTGCTCTAGTACACGGCGCACTACGAGTACTCATTCTTGCGCATGTAGCTACTAGTTCTTACTAAAGTACTAGTCCGGACTTCTTGTCAATCTTGACGCTTTCCTCTCTCTCGAACTGTGAAAAGTAGTTTTATCAAGTGTGCATTTTGTTTCATTTCAAGTATCCTGGAATCATGGCTTTGTCACCAACTACCAGCCCCGGTATGCCTCCTGCTCCCAGTACTGCAGTAGCCCTGCTGGCGTTGTCTCGGCATCTGCGTCTATGGTGAGTTCCCCGCAGGGAGAGGGCAACTCAAAGTGTGCCAAATATTTGAGGGTCGACCTTACCATGGATCTCATTCTGCTGAGGCAGTGTAGGGCCCACCCTCACCTATTCGTCCGCGGGTCTCCTGATATGCAAGGGATAGCGGAGGAGCTCGGCCGAGATCCGCCTTTTCAAGGGGTCTCCAAGAGAGATCCTATCGCCAATAGCCTGAATCGGATGAAGCATCCGCCGCTTCGCGTCATCCCCAAAGGCAATGAGAAACAACAGCAACACCGTTCATTGCACATCTCAAAATCCCAGTCCTCAACTGCTCAAGCTAAAAAAAACTCGATTCGAAAATACTGGACTGCGCTACATGCTGAACCTCTTTTTCATTCGAATTTTCTCTCTGATTTTCTTTTTGCCATTCGAATAATCAAATCGAAAATTCGATTTGCTGATGCTCCGTATTACTACAGTGTATGCAGTGTTTCCGCACGCTCCTGTCGACATGTCACCTATACTGTACATGTACCGGGTCGCGGAGGAGCTGGACGACCTCCGCTGACTCCAGGTTTCCGAAATACTGCCGTCGTCGTCTTTGATGTCGCTGGTGACATTCTCCCCTTGCAGGACGTGCGCATAGTTGTCGTCCCGGGGGTAAAGGCTATGTTGTCTTTCGAAATAGTTCTTTATCACGCTCGCGCGAATGATGTTTCTCATCATGAACTCGTTCCGACGGTGTGACACGGCGATGGTCTTTGGCGGGGCACTGGCTTGGCGAAAACGATATCTTCTTGTGCACTATATAACATTGATCGGCTGCAGATGAGTACAGTCACTTCGTGGTTGGTCCTATAGGAGGGCAGCTGCCAGGAAAGAGGCAGGACTCATCGAAGACGAAGCGCTCGCAACAAACAACAGCACTCGAAACATCTCGTAAGATTTAGGGCCTATCGCTTTGAGCCACAGCGCTCACAGCCTTGCCTACTTCATCAAAGTGAGCTCTACATGTTCTTTGACCTCTTTACAATACACAGAAGAGCGAAACAAGGATTATGTCTTAGCATTTCAACTCCAACAGCAGACCATTACCAGTGCGAGAGAGAAAACTACAAAGGGCTTTGCTTTCTGTCGCATCGTCTCTCTTGCATGCAACTAACGAGAAAACCGTGTACTTACCCTCGCATTCACACGCGAACTATCAAACACGTCCTGTGCCGCATGCTGATCAGGTAGTGCCATGTATGTGTTGTACAGTGTACTCTCAGTTGACATGCCCCCTTTCGAACCCAGACAATCTTTTCGGGATTGGTCTATTGCTATGCAAATGCCAGGCTATGGTGCCATCTATCAGCGTAGCTCGGCAAGGGTCTGTGGCACTGGCAGTGTGCGCTCTCGGGCAAGCCCTCGAGCGCACGGCTGAAGTTTCATTCTGAAGTTTCAGCTCACGAAGTATCAGCTCCGTATGCTCTCGGGCAAACTCACACTCTCACAGTCACAAGCTGAAGTTTCGTTCTGAGCTCCGTACGCTCAAGGGCTTGGGAGCTGAAACTCACAAGCTGAAGTTCCAGCTCCGTTTCAGCTGAAGCAAGGTGAAGTTTCGTTCTGAAGTAACCGTTAGTTTCATCTCGAGCAAGGTGAAGTTTCAGCTCCGTACGCTCTCGGGCAAGCCCTCGAGCGTACGCAAGCCCTCGAGCGTACGGAGCTGAAACTAGCAAGGTGAAGTTTCGTTCTGAAGTAACCGTTAGTTTCATCTCGAGCAAGCTGAAACTAACAAGCTCGAGCAAGGTGAAGTTTCAGCTCCGTACGCTCTCGGGCAAGCCCTCGAGCGTACGGAGCTGAAACTAGCAAGGTGAAGTTTCGTTCTGAAGTAACCGTTAGTTTCATCTCGAGCAAGCTGAAACTAACAAGCTGAATCCTCCACGTCCCCGACCACCACCCCTAGAGGAGTCTCGCTTTTATACCTTCATGCCCCCGTGCTCATATTCAGCTCCGGACGTTATCAGGACGTGCTGATCGGTGATTGGTGTTTGCTTGTTGATGTATGCGGTATGTTTGAAACACAATCAAGCATGGTAGGAAGGTCTTGATGGAAAATGCGTACCCTCGTGCGTAGCCCTCAGGGACTCCATGCCCTTGTGTGTACGCTCTCGGGCAAGCCCTCGAGCGTACACACGCGGGCATGAATTTTCCACCAAGCCCTTCCTTCCATGCTTGATTCTATACATCATCATGCATGTACTGTCGTGGACATGAAAATCCGGTCGCACGTCTAGCGGCCCCAGGGCGCTGGCCATGCAGCCATGCATGGCATGCATCACCAAGCACTGCTGCTGGTAGCATCGTATCAACATGTGCGCTGCATGCAACGACGACGTTCTGTACGCGCTGAGGGCGCCGGCCTTGGTCAATCGACTGGATGTCCATGTCCGCGACAGTACATTGTAGTCATTCATCCTGAGCCGCTCGCGTTTTTTTTTAATTTCGGCCAGTCCGGCCCAGTCGGCTACATAATTGTCTTGGGGTTTAGACAATGGGAAGTAGCCATGTAGGGGCGTGAGCCCGCCTTTCGCCACCGAAAGAGGACCCACACCTTGATCTGGTGAGCTGCGTCGCGTTTTGATCATGCTGACTGAGGATACTCCTTTTCACAGTTCGGCCTCCACTAAGGCCGCGGTCACACATGAAAAGTTTGCACCGCTTTTAAGGCTGCATTCACACCCGCTACAAAAATTCTCGTTTACATGACTGTACAAGTTACTTGCAACGCCTGTGCATTCACACAGTCCAATGCAGTGAGTGCGTTCGATTACACACTTGAATCGATTCATGAATCCATTCGCATGCATTCAAGTCGTTCGATTTCATGTCATGAGCCCTGGAATCGATTCGGAATCCATTCACTCTATTCACATGGGGTGATGTGAATAGCGCGAATCGATTCATGAATCGATTCGCGAATCGATTCGCGTGCATAATCGAACGCACTCACTGAGTGCGTTCGACTACACACTTGAATCGATTCAAGTGCATTCAAGTCGTTCGATTTTCATGTCATGAGCCCTGGAATCGATTCGGGATCCATTCACTCTATTCACATGGGATGATGTGAATAGCGCGAATGTTTTGTTTTTTCACGGCTGAGCGTAGCGAAAGAGTGCAAAAACGTATTTTTCACTCGCAAATATTTTCATGCGTTTGCTCTTGTTCTGCGCAACTCCGTTGAACCTGCCATCGTGGTCTTTGTTTTTCCTCGTGGTAGTTGAAGTTTTCAAGTGCTCCAGTTTTTAGTTTCCACTCGCAGCCACACAACACCACAACTCATCTATATATTTTTTCATAGTAGATCCACAGTGTACTAGTCCTTAGTAGTAGAGAAAGAAAAGACAGTGCCGTGCGCCGTCTATCATGAATCGGTCCAGCCTACGGAAGGTCTACATCACCTGATTGGGCCTGCAAACTGATGTACCTGAAGTTTGGGAGCTGCTGATCGATTTGCGAAAGGCGGAAACAGCTAAAACGAGCTGAGCGTAATCCGCCACACACCAGCAAGTTGCGTACAAGGCGGAGCAGAGTCACTGTTGACCATGGTTGACAGCTACACAAATCATTGCGTTTCGGACGACCAGCAAATATTGTGGAAGTGAACATGTAGTTGAAAAAACAATTGGTCACTCAGCTTCGACATGTCGAGTCGACACCTACCTGTACCGCAACCATACTCTTCGAAGCTTCAACGAGTCCTTGAGAATTTTTCCGTGGGCGCAGTGATGAGATCGAGAGGCTATGGAGTCGGGGATGAGTGCTGTCGATCACAACATCGTGTCCCAAATGGTGGCGAAGCTCCTGGCAGAGACACGCTGAAAGACTAAGTGCTGGCAGTGGTGACACCGCAGTCATACTGAAGTAGTTTTGTCTCATATCGTGGCGAAGGGCAGCAAGGTCGTAGCTGACTCTCAACAACACCAGCCGGAGTTCACTGGGACAGCCAGCCAGGTTTCAGACAGCACTTGGACCGGAGAAAAGATAAGTATTAGTACTTGAGATTGTGGATGTTTTCGATGATTTACCAAGTAGTTGACATGATGGAAAGGGGTGTACACGCCGTCGCAATTCACAGGAACAAACAAACGCTCAGCCCGTACCGCCCTAGGCCCTACACAGGGTGCATGATCAATGTCACGGGACCATCAGAATGCTATGGATTTGCAGAGGGAGCTACATGACTGTATAGAGTTTGTATAGGCAACCATGAACCACAAGATGAGTAGGTTTGTAGGTTTGTCAGTCTGAGTTCAAAAATCGGGCAACAATTGCATGACAGTAAATGTTGTCAATCGTGCAAAATGCCAGAAGATTTCCGGCCACGTATAATCGGGGTGTAACGGATTTCGACGTCTGCAGCCATCGGACACACAAGGTGGAACAATTGGCCGGCAAGAAGAGACAAATGTTTTTTTCACGGGTGGGGCCTACCAGACATGGTTCCGGAATAAATTCATGCAAAAGTTGACTACTTGCTGATTTCAAACTTGTGTTCCTGAGGTGCCCATGTACCTCACTCACGTCAGATTATTAGTAGTAGTATTCACACATTTCTACCGAATGAGCACGCGGCTAAGCAGTACAGCTACAGGGATCCAGCATATGTTCTCTTAGCATAAAAGCAAGCAAAGAATAAGGAGTCAATGGGCAATGGAAACAGCTCCAAAGTGCGAGCGGTTGAGCGTTTCTGGGCTCTGATATTGGAGGAATTTCTTCGAGTTTTCGACTGTTCCAGTACAATAGGGCATACTGCGCCTACGAACGGAGTTGTTCGGGGAGTTTACTCTTCCATAGCATGAAAGACTTGCTGGAGGTCTTGGAATCTCGTTGTTTTCCTCAATATTTCTTTTTACAGAATCACTTTCCCTCTCGAAGCGCCATGGAGTTGTGACTCTGCATTCGTATTCAGCCCGTACCGTGTAATGGTCACAGGTGCCACGGCGGTGTCCAGACCGTACACGCGTGATGGGAGACGATGCCGATATCCAATCTGTATGGGCGCAGGAAGCGTCAAGAAGTGAAGTAGACGCGCTGCGCAGCCGTGTACGCCAGCGGGAGCGGGCGAAGGGCCACAGCGGACAGGTGGAGTACGGGTACTGTCACTGCGCTGCAAACGGTGACCTGTGCAGAGACTATAGATGTTGCGGCCTCAAGCAGCCCTGTACAAACTCCAGGCCAATGATGGATGGGAAATGTCGCAATCCGTATCCACCTCGAGCTGATGATAGAGGTCTTGTGCCGATGGCGGCGCACTCCAATGCACCAAGCGACTGTACCACAGTGGTTCATGGTTCCTTGGGAGGTGCTGACTCCAGATTTGCACAGCGGCGGGGTATTCCTGCTTGCCCAGTGCCGGTTCTACCTGGACATGAACCAGTGTCGGGCGATCTCTTTCTCTCTTCTGCTGGCCGGCTGGATAGGAGCCTCGATGCACGGTCTTTACCGGTGGCTGACAATGGTGAAATGGACAATACTAGAAATGACAAACAAATTGAACTCTTTAAAAATGGAGCTGATACCAACTTACCTGATGGGCAGGAAGCGGTTGATCCGCATTCCGCTGTCGACACTTTAGCTCCAGTATGCTCGCCAGACGTGTATGACACCGGGTTCTTGCCTGGGGGACTTGTGCATGGTAATTCGGTACCAACCACAAGTGACTTACACTCTGCTTCCCGGGAGACCAGGGGGCGCACGTCCGGGGATGCTGTTGAAGTGAATACCGCTATGTCGACCTTGCGTGTGCAGGGCTCAGCTGATGTCCGGACCGGCTTGGATCTGCCCGAGCCGGAGCCCATAGCTAGCTCCGACCCGTCGTTCAGGCTTGGTGATTTGTCTGCAGCGGAGACAGCTGGAGCCATAGAGGCTGCATATAACAAATGTGTTCACTTTCGCCCGAATGCTTTCTCTGTGCCGTCTGGAAATATTGGAAGACGATTTATCACTACCTTGACATCGTTCTATTCCTGCTTCGGAGATGGGGGATCTTATGAAATGATCGCACTCAAGATTGCAGCCGTCTACCAGATGCTAATGCTGCAGAAGCCGGACTGTGACAATAATAAATATGGTAAAATACTTGAGCGCCGCATGGACCAGTGGTCGAAGGGAGATTTTGCAGAGCTGCAACGGGAAGCGGACACCGTACAGACCTCTCTTCTATCGTCCAAGAACAAACATAAACGTGATTCAGTGGGTCCGTCGGTTGACCCTGCTAGGCGTTTTGCAGATTATGTCACCGCGGGCAAAGTGGGCAAGGCGCTCCGTGGCTTGACAAGCGGTGATGATGAAGGCGTGCATTGGTTGGGCGACGAGATTGACGGACGCATTGTCTGGGATATCCTGAAAGACAAACATCCACCCGCAGAGCTGATGAGCGAGGACGCCGTTATTGGTGGTGATCCACCTGCTTCACCTCATCCGATCTATTTCAGCAGCCTTGGACGTCATTCGATTAAGAGTGCAGCGCTTCGTACGCAGGGTGCTGCGGGGCCGAGTGGTGTTGACGCCGAGAACTGGGGGCATTTTTGCGCTAGTTTCTCTGACGCCTCCCAGGGCCTTTGCGATGCACAAGCATCGTGTGCAAGGCGTTTGGCCTCCACGTACGTGCACCCAGCATCTTTGTCGGCTTTCACTGCGTGCAGATTGATAGCGTTGGACAAGCAACCCGGTGTCCGGCCGATTGGAATAGGTGAGGTCGCTCGACGCATTAAAAGCAAGGCCATCCTCTCCGTCGTAGGCCAAGCCGTTCAGGAGGCGGTTGGGTGTATACAGCTATGCGCTGGCCAAGGTCGCGGTATAGAGGCGGGAATACATGCGATGCAGCAGGCCTTTGAGATGGATGACACCGAAGGAATTCTGATGGCGGATGCAAGTAATGCGTTCAACAGACTAAATCGACAGACTTGCTTAAGAAATGTTCGGCACTTGTGTCCATCACTTGCTACCGTTCTGATTAATCCTTACCGTGATCCAGCTCATCTCTACGTGGACGGTGAAAGTATCCTGTCGCAAGAAGGGACAACACAGGGTGATCCCCTTGCAATGTACATATACGCGTTGGGAATAATGCCCTTGATACGTTTGGCGGATGAGGCGGGTGCGGTGCAGTCATGGTTCGCGGACGATTCATCCGCTGCTGCTCGTCTTCGCAGACTCCGTCTATGGTGGGACATAATGGACAAGAGAGGACCGGCATATGAATATTACGTAAACCCAAAGAAATCGGTCCTTGTCGTCAAGGAAAGGTGTTACCAGGAGGCGACTGAATTGTTTCGGGACACTGGTGTAATGATAACGGACGAGGGATCACGATATCTTGGCGCAGCAATCGGAAGAGAAGGCTTTCTTCAAAGTTATATCAAAACAAAGGTGGACGAATGGATGGGGGAACTGAAGAAGCTAGCAGTATTTGCACAAACCCAGCCGCAGGCTGCGTATTCTGCGTATGTGACGGGCCTCCGGGTAGATGGGCGTTCCTGTGTCGTACCATGAAGGTACCCGAACCCATGTTCCAACCGCTGGAGGACATTGTGAAGTCTGAACTGATTCCCGCCTTAACTTGCGGTGCATCCCCAGGCGACACCCTCCGGCGGCTTATGGCTTTGCCGTGTCGTCTGGGTGGGCTCGGTTTGATTAACCCTGTGTCCCTATGCCAACAATACGAATCGTCGGTTCGGATGACCAACCCTTTGTCTCGGAGAATCTTGTCGGGGGATGGCTCCATCGGTGACTCCGTAGTATTAATCAGATCGGCCAAGAGAGACGCTTAGGCATCTTCTCGACGCCATCAGAAACTGGAATTCGAGGCGATATCGGGCAGTGCGTCGGAGTCGCTACGACATGGCATAGACGTCGCGAAGGAGAAAGGGTCGTCGAGCTGGCTGACGTGTCGTCCACTTAAGAAGTATCATTTTAATTTATCGAATGGAGAGTTTTGGGACGGGCTCTGCCTCCGTTACGGATGGACACCGGCCAGGGTACCGACACACTGCTCTTGCGGCCAAGAGGCAACTGTCGCGCATTCCCTGTCGTGCCCCTATGGAGGGTTTCCCTCCATTAGACACAATGGTATTCGGGACGTCACGGCCCGCCTGCTGGACAAGGTGTGCACCAGTGTGTCCATCGAGCCCTTGCTGCAACCGCTGACGGGGGAGCGTCTTCGCTACCGGACCGCAAATGTGGAAGACCGTGCCCGGTTGGATGTCGCTGCCAATGGTTTGTGGGGCAGTCGTTTTGAGCGTACACTTATTGATATACGGGTTTTTAATCCTCACTCACGCTCACATCGATCTGCACCACATACTATTGTGTATCAGCGACATGAAAAAGAAAAGAGATGGCACTATGAGGAGCGGGTGAGGCAGGTTGAGCAAGCCTCCTTTGTTCCGGCGGTCATGACAGCCAGTGGGGGAATGGGTCCAGCATCAACAGCACTGTATAAACGAATTGCTCATCTGTTGGCTGAGAAGAGGGGTGAGCATTACTCTCATGTTATGGCATTTGTTAGATGCAGGATTTCCTTCAGCCTTCTGAAATCCTGTATCATGTGCATTCGCGGTTGTAGGCGTTTAAATTTTAGTTTGAAATTTGCACCCTCCTGCGGAGCCCACGCTGCTTTGGCAGTGGCGGAGGCTCGCTTGCCGAAGTAACCGTCGGAGATCATCATGAACAATGGACTAACTAATTATTCACTTGTCCTGTCTTTCTAAATAACATGTAATTGCACATGTTCTTGGTTTAGTTTTTGGCCTTTTTCGTGCTTTGGAGTTATTTGTTGGTGACATGTATAGCCCTTGGCGGATTACACTGGCAAAAAAAATCGTGAATCGATTCGCGTGCATAATCGAACGCACTCAGTGCATGCCAAACACATAAAAAGTGACCCGCGTGACCCATGGCGAAGAAGAGCGGGAATTTTGATTTCTGCATGAGCTGCCCGTACTGGTACCGTGCAGCACTTGGCTCAATATTTCAAGAAAACTATTTCTTGGTCCGCTAGTATGATCTCGGTGGAACGCCTCCACAACTGGTGTATTCCTCTGAGTGTGCTGGAGTTGTGAACCATACCGGCCGTGTATTTTATTTCCTGAACATCTCCGCATAGCTGCTTTGCGCACAGATTCAGCTCATCTGCAATCCTCTTCTCGGCAACAGCTCTTTTAATCATAGTTCCATTTTCTCGCTGGTATTTTCCCCATAGTTCTATAAGCCGTAGCCGCACCTTGGGAGAAAAGACAACTCGAGGCATGGTACCGCACTCTCCAAAAAATAACAAAAACTCTGCGCACTCGACACACCAAACCACTCGTTTCGCCTTGCCTGAAAACCAAAAGCCGAAATCCGCTTTCAAAGCCGCCTTCAAAGCCGCTCCGGGATGGCTTTGAACTTTGATGTGATTTTTCACTTTTCGCGCATGTTTCCATGCCCACTTCAAAGAACATGATGCTTGTAAGTTGTATCCGGTTTTGTATCGTAGCGGAGGCAAAACGCGTAAGTACCGCAGCCGCTTTCGCGGAACACACGATGCAGCGGTCACACATACATATGGGGCGCTTTCGATCACACGCATTTCGGGCAATTCTAGAATTAGTTATTGTTGTTGCACAGTTCGATTACAGAAAAAGTGACAAATTCCGTCGTTAGAATTGATTCTATCCAATTCCGTCAAATCCGTCCTTTCTGAAGAGAGGGCGGAATTTCTCTAATTCTGGCGCCAGAATTGCATGCTAGGTGTGTCTAGTCATGTGTCGTATCCGGTCGGCCCGGGGTTAGACCCCAAGGCCGCGGTCGTCGACATAACTAACTTACTAAAACTTCTTCTTACAAGGCCGTGCAGTGATGGCCACTTGGAGAGAGAGTCCACCAACAGAATTACTCTTACGCATGCAGGCACATATACCTAGACATACTCACACACACACACACACTCAGGCATAATTATAAAGACACGTACACTCACACCAGCGTTCAGGTTTACTCACATCTTCAACGAAAGTAACATAGTTCAAGAGATGATATGAGAGCACAAGGCAAGAGAGACGGAAGCCGAAGCTTCCGCCTGAAGGCGGAAGGCAAGATAGATAGAAAGAGAGAGAGAGAGAGAGAGAGAGAGAGAGAGAGAGAGAGAGAGAGAGAGAGAGAGAGAGAGAGAGAGAGAGAGAGAGAGAGAAAGGCGATTGCCATAATATCTAACAACCGGCGGGAGGCTGATCCCCCGTACGAACTATAGGACAAATAATGAACCATAGTACACCGGCATGCCGCAGTGTACCAAAACTTAGCAATAAAAGTAACGTAAATTATCGTGTCCGCTCCCGAAGGGAACTCACGACGGTCGCTAACACCCGATAAATCCTTACTGAGCAATAATGTGTATAAACTGTATCACAAAGAGCAGGAGCCAGCTAAGGAAACACAGGGTATACAAAATAAGGAAGGCGCCAGGCTTTGTGTGAAGACATAAAATAAAGGCGATTATGAATCCGTTTACGGGATATAAATATATAACTAGACACCTAAATAAAGGCAGACTTGTCACGTAGAGGCCTAAAAGGCATGTGTCAATAGTATGGATATGACATATCCCCCGCTTACATGGAAAAGAACACGTCCTCGCGTTATAAGTAACTTAATAAATTAGACTAAGAGTATGGGTAACAATTTTAACTAAACGAGTGCAGGTCAGTCTCTACCAAAATTGTTCCAAAACTAACTGTTATATCGAACACAACCAATCCAGTCAGTACCACTGAAGTCACTTACTCGTTCCACACAGGACTCCCAAACAGCTGGGGCGGATGGCGGGAACGCGGGGTTCGCCTTTTCATCGCGCCAACTGGCTGAGCACTGTCACATACCCGAGCGGTGTCCTCCTCGTCTCGGGCGGCGGTGGTTGTCCGTTGGCACCAATTAACCTCGGGCCTTGGTCAGAGGTTTCCTTTTCCAGCTCCTTAGGTAGGCGGTCGGCAAAATCCTCTGACAACAATGTAGCGGCGGATCCTGTATCAATCACAGCGTTTTCTGGACATCCATTCACCACTCCAGGCACCAACATGTCCGCACGCTCACTCGCATTTTCAAAGAAGACCAAACACATACGTAAGGCTATTGTTTTCTGTCGCAGTCTAAGTTTTGCAGATACTGACTTCAACCCCAGGGTTCCACTTCCCGGGAAAATCTACAAAAGCGGATGCAAACGACCTCCCGTCTTTTACAGCACAGCCTTGATGCTTTGCTCTTCGTTAATAATGACAACTCTCGGAGTAAATACTCCGACAGACTGAGAATCCGCAGAAAAGGGCACTAGACTAGAGCCATTTCGTCGCTAAAGAGCGGTAAAAACCGTACTCTTCTGCTCTGCTCTAAATTCCCTGGGTGGTTTCTCTGACAATTTCCCAGGACATGGTGCATACTCCTCCAGCTAATAAAGTTCCAATGGGTCCCTCGGGATCATTGTGTTTTGAACCATTATGCTGGGGGTCTCGACGCCCAGAGCTTGGAAGATAATCAATCAGGCTTCCGGTAAATTCCGGGCATGGTCATCACAGAATTAGAGCTATCCGATCTCTAAAGAGCGGTAATAGCATCAGCTATATCCCAGAGGCTAATTCAGAGTTTTCTTTTAAGAATATTTGATTGAGACATACTGTAAATATACAAAATTTCGGCGCTGCAAAATTTCGTCACTTCACGATTTTTGACATTTCGTTGGCGATTTATTTTCGGCGTGGGGTAGATCAGAGGGCACGGCATAGTGCGACAGATGCTGTGAAAATTTTCATCGGCGTTTTAATTTAGGCGTTTTGGGCCGGTGCCGAATATAGCCGAAATTAAATAGCTGCCGAAAATTTGTATATTTACAGTAAGTACTTTTCAGCGAAGAGACTATTTGATTTGAGAATGGTGTGTGTAGGGAACTCCATGCAGCGGAGCTTGCATACCATCAGAAATCCTCTATTTCTATCCAACTAAAAGAAACGTCTTTGCAAAAACATACATAAAGATGTACTTGATAATCATATTGAAAAGAAGTTTCTATCAGTTTTATAGAAATTGACGATTAGGAAACTGAAGTAACAAGCATGATGACCTAGGTGAAAGCAAAGCATACGGAGGGCACTGGGATTTCCAGCCAACTGATTTGTAAACCAATTATTAATTATCTGGATTTCCCAGAGGCTGAAACGAGTAGTCAGGGTGTATGGTGCTTGATATACATTTTCATATTTTTTCATACATAACACGGGGTTTGATCCTGAACACACACTGACAGGTCAGCTACATACATAACACGGGGTTTGATCCTGAACACACATTGACAGGTCAGCTACATACATAACACGGGGTTTGATCCTGAACACACACTGACAGGTCAGCTACATACATAACACGGGGTTTGATCCTGAACACACACTGACAGGTCAGCTACATACATAACACGGGGTTTGATCCTGAACACACGCTGACAGGTCAAGTACATTTTACGGAGTAATTTTTATTATGCTGTGGTGCTAGCTTATTGTTTTTCTTCTTCTTCTTCGTTTTTCCAATTGTTCGCACACTAACGTGGTATTGGAACATGCACTCTCTCCTTGCATGCATTCCTTCCATACACTTTGCATACATACTCATCCTACCAACTTGCTTCACGTTATGAACCTTGCGTTGAAAGCCCTATTTCACTATTTGACCAGCTTCTTTACTGATATGGTATTGTTGCACACCAGGCATGCTGCATCAGTTATTTTTTTTATTCACGTAGCTATGCAGAAGACTTTACTTCAGTAACGTCTGGCGCTAGCCAGGGTCCACACAGCTTTAATTCGGTGTTTGTTTGTGTGTTTGTTTGTGTCACGCCTGGCGCTATCCGTATCTGACGGCAAAAAAGCATAGAATGTTATAAATTTTTCAATTCTCCTTTTTTTTCAGACATATCCTGGGATTCGAACCCGCACTATCACCCTACATGCATTCCCCCATACACTTTGCATTCATACCCATTCTTCCAAGTTGCTTTATGTTATTATCTTGCGTTTGAAAGCCCTATTGGAATATTGCTGGCAGCTGTATGTGGCCAGCTGTGTTTGATGGTACGGTACGGTACGGGAGACGGTGTCGTATTACCCTCGATCGTACCTGTCCCGTACCTATCCCCTACCGTACCGTGCCATCAAAGACGGCTGGCCACAATTCAAATAGGGCTTTCAAATGCAAGATCACAATGTGAAACAACTTGGAAGAATTTGTATGTATGCGAAGTGTATCGGGGGATGCATGCAGGGCGCGCGATAGTGCAGGTTCGAATCCCATTTTATGTCTTAAAAAAAGGAATTTTTAAAGAATTTATAACATCCCTATGCTTTTTTTTTGTCTAGGTCATCAAGGCAAAAAAGCATAGCGTAGGGCCCTGAGCTTCCAAGCTCTCTCGTTTTTTGATTTCACCTTCCCGTGGCCAGAGAATATAGGCCAATATGGAACGACGGAGGCGGTAGCCAGCCATGGTAGTACTTGTAAGTAAACAAAAACGAAGCAAAAATAAATAAATATCCCTTTATGTACTGATTTCCAGCACAGAATGAAGCAGAATTTAAATTTTCTGCACAATTTACACCTTCAACAGGCTATAACTTTGACCTCCTTCACTGCATTTCCACAATCTTGGGCTCTTTGGAAAGCTCCTGGCGAGAGCAACGCCAGCATACCAGACTCCGGCAACTAGCTGCCACAAATCAGGCGCGGGATTACAGCAAAGTCCACCCCAAGCCCAATATGCGAGTAAATTCCACCATCAATGCCATTCCACTCTCCTCTATCACAGAAAGCTCTTTTCGAGGCGATTCAAACCTCAGCCAAGTACGTCATTATCACGTGCTCAGTTGGTCAAAGAGCACACGAATAGGGATTTCCCCCTAAAATGACAAAGAGATCGATCAAAGTATGTCAATAACCTACGAGGAGACAATAGTCGTAAAATGGCAATGAATATAACTCAGGGTTGCCACTTACTCCGATTTTTTGGAAATCGTGCGATTTTTGAACGCCTGTCCGACAAAGCGACCGATTTTGTTCCCAAAGAGGGACAAGCGATTATTATAATATTTTGAGCGCTTTTTAGTCCAGGCAGGCATAGTGGGATGGTCTAAGACCATGATTGAGAAACAGAGGGTACCAGGTTCAAGTCCTGCTTGGAAGCGGAAGGATTTTTTCCAGCCGTGCTGCGACCCACAGTTAATTGGGAACTCGTGGCCTGGCACGAGGGAAACATGGATGCAGTGAATGGGATTTCGGTCTTTGACCACTTTGTGGTGGGTCTGATCTACTCACCTCCCACCGCTTAGGAGCTGCATCTGCGCCTTGATCCAAGAGGGTGGTGGCGTTCCTGCGGATGCGGAAAACTGGGCCTTTGGCCGAGTCTCACGCGAACCGTGACTAGTGTTGAAACGATCTCACCGGATACTCGTTAGCTCGCTCGCCAGAAACTCGGCTCGTTTGTGAGGCCAGCTCGTTTGCACGAAGTATCATTTTAATTTATCGAATGGAGAGTTTTGGGACGGGCTCTGCCTCCGTTACGGATGGACACCGGCCAGGGTACCGTCACACTGCTCTTGCGGCCAAGAGGCAACTGTCGCGCATTCCCTGTCGTGCCCCTATGGAGGGTTTCCCTCCATTAGACACAATGGTATTCGGGACGTCACGGCCCGCCTGCTGGACGAGGTGTGCACCAGTGTGTCCATCGAGCCCTTGCTGCAACCGCTGACGGGGGAGCGCCTTCGCTACCGGACCGCAAATGTGGAAGACCGTGCCCGGTTGGATGTCGCTGCCAATGGTTTGTGGGGCAGTCGTTTTGAGCGTACACTTATCGATATACGGGTTTTTAATCCTCACTCACGCTCACATCGATCTGCACCACATACTATTGTGTATCAGCGACATGAAAAAGAAAAGAGATGGCACTATGAGGAGCGGGTGAGGCAGGTTGAGCAAGCCTCCTTTGTTCCGGCGGTCATGTCAGCCAGTGGCGGAATGGGTCCAGCATCAACAGCACTGTATAAACGAATTGCTCATCTGTTGGCTGAGAAGAGGGGTGAGCATTACTCTCATGTTATGGCATTTGTTAGATGCAGGATTTCCTTCAGCCTTCTGAAATCCTGTATCATGTGCATTCGCGGTTGTAGGCGTTTAAATTTTGGTTTGAAATTTGTACCCTCCTGCGGAGCCCACGCTGCTTTGGCAGTGGCGGAGGCTCGCTTGCCGAAGTAACCGTCGGAGATCATCATGAACAATGGACTGACTAATTATTCACTTGTCCTGTCTTTCTAAATAACATGTTATTGCACATGTTCTTGGTTTAGTTTTTGGCCTTTTTCGTGCTTTGGAGTTATTTGTTGTTGACATGTATAGCCATTGGCGGATTACACTGGCAAAAAAAAATCGTGAATCGATTCGCGTGCATAATCGAACGCACTCAGTGCATGCCAAACACGTAAAAAGTGACGCGCGTGACCCATGGCGAAGAAGAGCGGGAATTTTGATTTCTGCATGAGCTGACTGTACTGGTACCGTGCAGCACTTGGCTCAATATTTCAAGAATACTATTTCTTGGTCCGCTATTATGATCTCGGTGGAACGCCTCCACAACTGGTGTACTCCTCTCTGTACTCCTCTGAGTGTGCTGGAGTTATGAACCATAGCGGCCGTGTATATCATTTCCTGAACATCTCCGGATAGCTGCTTTGCGCACAGATTCAGCTCATCTGCAATCCTCTTCTCGGCAACAGCTCTTTTAATCATAGTTCCATTTTCTCGCTGGTATTTCCCCATAGTTCTATAAGCCGTAGCTGCACCTTGGGAGAAAAGACAACTCGAGGCATGGTACCGGCCTCTCCAAAAAAGAATAAAAACTCTGCGCACTCGACACACCAAACCACTCGTTTCGCCTTGCCTGAAAACAAAAAGCCGAAATCCGCTTTCAAAGCCGCCTTCAAAGCCGCACCGGGATGGCTTTGAACGTTGATGTGATTTTTCACTTTTCGCGTATGTTTCCATGCCCACTTCAAAGAACATGATGCTTGTAAGTTGTATGCGGTTTTGTACCGTAGCGGAGGCAAAAAGCGTAACTACCGCAGCCGCTTTCGCGGAACACACGATGCAGCGGTCACACATACATATAGGGCGCTTTCGATTACACGCATTTCCGTCAATTCTAGAATTAGTTATTGTTGATGCACAGTTCGATTACACAAAAAGTGACAAATTCCGTCGTTAGAATTGATTCTATCCAATTCCGTCAAATCCGTCCATTCTGAAGAGAAGGCGGAATTTCTCTAATTCTGGGGCCAGAATTGCATGCTAGGTGTGTCTAGTCACGTGTCGTATCCGGTTGGCCCGGAGTTAGACCCCAAGGCCGCGGTCGTCGACATAACTAACTTACTAAAACTTCTTCTTACAAGGCCGTGCAGTGGTGGCAACTTGGAGAGAGAGTCCACCAACAGAATTTCTCTTACGCATGCACGCACATTTACCTAGACATACTCTCACACACACACACACACACACACACACACACACACACACACACACACACACACACACACACACACACTCACACACTCACACACACACACACACACACACACACACACACACACACACACTCACACACACACACACACACACACACACACACACACACACACACACACACACACACACACACACACACACACTCACACACACACACACACACACACACACACTCACACACTCACACACACACACACACACACACACACACACACACACACACACACACACACTCAGGCATAATTATAAAGACACGTAACTCACACCAGCGTTCAGGTTTACTCACATCTTCAACGAAGCTAACATAGCTCAAGACATGATGATATGAGAGCACAAGGCAAGAGAGACGGAAGCCGAAGCTTCCGCCTGAAGGCGGAAGGCAAGAGAGAGAGAGAGAGAGAGAGAGAGAGAGAGAGAGAGAGAGAGAGAGAGAGAGAGAGAGAGAGAGAGAGAGAGAGAGAGAGAGAGAGAGAGAGAGAGAGAGAGAGAGAGAGAGAGAGAGAGAGAGAGAGAGAGAGAGAGAGAGAGAGAGAGAGAGAGAGAGAGAGAAAGGCGATTGCCATAATATCTAACTACCGGCGGGAGGCTGATCCCCCCGTACGAACTATTGGACAAATAATGAACCATATATAGTACACCCGCATGCCGCAGTGTACCAAAACTAAGCTATAAAAGTAAAGTAAATTATCGTGTCCGCTCCGGAAGGGAACTCACGACGGCCGCTAACACCCGATAAATCCTTACTTAGCAATAATGTGTATAAACTGTATCACAAAGAGCAGGAGCCAGCTAAGGAAAAACAGGGTATACAAAATAAGGAAGGCGCCAGGCTTTGTGTAAAGACATAAAATAAAGGCGATTATGAATCCGTTTACGGGATATAAATAAATAACTAGACACATAAATAAAGGCAGACTTGTCACGTAGAGGCCTAAAAGGCATGTGTCAATAGTATGGATATGACATATCCCCGCTTACATGGAAAAGAACACGTCCTCGCGTTATAAGTAACTTAATAAATTAGACTAAGAGTATGTGTAACAATTTTAACTAAACGAGTGCAGGTCAAATTGGAGTCCCTACCAAAATTGTTCCAAAACTAACTGTAATATCGAACACAACCAATCCAGTCAGTACCACTGAAGTCACTTACTCGTTCCACACAGGACTCCCAAACAGCTGGGGCGGATGGCGGGAACGCGGGGTTCTCCTTTCCATCGCGCGCGCCAACTGGCTGAGCACTGTCAAATACCCGAGCGGTGTCCTCCTCGTCTCGGGCGGCGGTGGTTGTCCGTTGGCACCAATTAACCTCGGGCCTTGGTCAGAGGTTTCCTTTTCCAGCTCGTTAGGTAGGCGGTCGGCAAAATCCTCTGACAACAATGTAGCGGCGGATCCTGTATCAATCACAGCGTTTTCTGGACATCCATTCACCACTCCAGGCACCAACATGTCCGCACGCTCACTCGCATTTTCAAAGAAGACCGAACACATACGTCAGGCTATTGTTTTCTGTCGCAGTCTAAGTTTTGCAGATACTGACTTCAACCCCAGGGTTCCACTTCCCGGAAAAATCTACAAAAGCGGATGCAAACGACCTCCCGTCTTTTACAGCACAGCCTTGATGCTTTGCTCTTCGTTAACAATGACAACTCTCGAAGTAAGTACTCCGACTGACTGAGAATCCGCAGAAAAGGACACTAGACTAGAGCCATTTCGTCGCTAAAGAGCGGTAAAAACCGTACTCTTCTGCTCTGCTCTAAATCCCCTGGGTGGTTTCTCTGATAATTTCCCAGGACATGGTGCATACTCCTCCAGCTAATAAAGTTCCAATGGGTCCATCGGGATCATAGTATTTTGAACCATTATGTTGGGGGTCTCGACGCCCAGAGCTTGGAAGATAATCAATTAGGCTTCCGGTAAATTCCGGGCATGGTCATCACAGAATTAGAGCTATCCGATCTCTAAAGAGCGGTAATAGCATCAGCTATATCCCAGAGGCTAATTCTGAGTTTTCTTGTAAGAATATTTGATTGAGACATACTGTAAATATACAAAATTTCGGCGCTGCAAAATTGCGGCACTTCACAATTTTTGACATTTCGGCGGCGATTTATTTTTGGCGTGGGGTAGATCAGAGGGCACGGTATAGTTCGACAGATGCTGTGAAAATTGTCATTGGCGTTTTAATTTAGGCGTTTTGGGCCGGTGCCGAATATAGCTGAAATTAAATAGCTGCCGAAAATTTGTATATTTACAGTAAGTAATTTTCAGCGAAGAGACTATTTGATTTGAGAATGGTGTGTGTAGGGAACTCCATGCAGCGGAGCTTGCATACCATCAGAAATCCTCCATTTCTATCCAACTAAAAGAAACGTCTTTGCAAAAACATACATAAAGATGTACTTGATAATCATATTGAAAAGAAGTTTCTATCAGTTTTATAGAAATTGATGATTAGGAAACTGAAGTAACAAGCATGATGACCTGGGTGAAAGCAAAGCATACGGAGGGCACTGGGATTTCCAGCCAACTGATTTGTAAACCAATTATTAATTATCTGGATTTCCCAGAGGCTGAAACCAGTAGTCAGGGTGTATGGTGCTTGATTTACATTTTCATATTTTTTTCATACATAACACGGGGTTTGATCCTGAACACACACTGACAGGTCAGCTACATACATAACACGGGGTTTGATCCTGAACACACACTGACACGTCAGCTACATACATAACACGGGGTTTGATCCTGAACACACACTGACAGGTCAGGTACATTTTACGGAGTAATTATTATTATACTGTGGTGCTAGCTTATCGTTTTTCTTCTTCCTCTTCGCTTTCCCAATGGTTCGCACACATAACGTGGTATTGGAACATGCACTCTCTCCTTGCATGCATTCCTTCCACACACTTTGCATACATACTCATCCTACCAACTTGCTTCACGTTATGATCCTTGCGTTGACAGCCCTCTTTCACTATTTGACCAGCTTCTTTACTGGTATAGTATTGTTGCACACCAGGCATGCTGCATCAGTTATTTTTTATTTTTTTATTTCGCCTTCCCGTGGCCAGAGAATATAGGCCAATATGGAAGGGGGGGGGGAGGCGGTAGCCAGCCAGGGTAGTAAACAAAAACAAAGCAAAAATAAATAAATATCCCTTTATGTACTGATTTCCAGCACAGAATGAAGCAGAATTTAAAATTTCTGCACAATTTACACCTTCAACAGGCTATAACTTTGACCTCCTTCACTGCATTTCCACAATCTTGGGCTCTTTGGAAAGCTCCTGGCGAGAGCAACGCCAGGACACCAGACTCCATCAAATAGCTGCCACAAATCAGGCGCGGGATTACAGCAAAGTTCACCCCAAGCCCAATATGCGAGTAAATTACACCATCAATGCCATTCCACTCTCCTCTATCACAGAAAGCTCTTTTCGAGGCGATTCAAACCTCAGCCAACTACGTCATTATCATGTGCTCAGTTGGTCAAAGAGCACACGAATAGGGATTATACCCTAAAATGACAAAGAGATCGATCAAAGTATTTCAATAACCTGTAAGGAGACAATAGTCATAAAATGGCAATGAATATAACTCAGGGTTGCCACTTACTCCGATTGTTTTGAAATATTCCGATTTTTGATCGCCTATCCGACAAAGCGACCGATTTTGTTCCCAAAGAGGGACAACCGATTATTATATTTTGAGCGCTTTTTAGTCCAGTTGGCCATTAATTCATAATTGACATGGTTGTAGTGCGTGTGCTGGAAAGTTAAAAATGTGTTCTGGGGCCCCAACAGCAAGCCATTTTCCTAAACATTTTCACCAAGGGGGCCCTGCCCCCTGCATCCCCACAGGGACACCCCAGCACCCCCGTCGGATTTTTCTCCCTCCAAGTGTGGCAGCCCTGATTGTGCACTCATGAGCCATAACCATGTACAGTCATCCCTCTCTAATCCGGCACTTGTTTATCCAGCACCCTTGCAAACCAGCACACTTTCTGGTAAAACGGATTTTTTCAGTTCATTTTCTACGCTTTAATCCGGCACTTGAATTCCGCCTCCAGCAGCGATTTTCTGCAACAAATCACTCAAACTGTACATAATTCGATTTTCTAATCCAGCAGTTGTACATCGCATACTGTCAGGGACCATTGTAACATACACAACAAATGTAACATACACTTGGGAATATCCTATGCTAGTGCATAAGATATTCTCAAGTGTATGTTATAGATATGCATTCCACAAAGTACTTGGTTTGACAGAAAAAAATCCCTACGTTTTGACGTACGACGCAAACATGTATGATAACATGTGGGCCGGGTTGGAGGGCAGGATTTGATAATCCAGCACCCTTGTTTATCCAGCAGAAAATGCCGTTGCAAAAGGTGCCGAAAATTCTGCGATGCAGCGTTCCTCCTTTATTCCCAATCGAACATGGTTGAACAAGTGGTCACGTGCTCCTGGGTGCCCAAATCACCTGGTCACCACGCAAGCAGGCGACAACTTTCACACCAAGGTTCAACTCGAGTGACAGGACTGCACCCAAAAAAAGTCAAACAGGCTAGTAAGTTGTACCCTGCAGGCACGGTGACCAGGTGACTGGTGTACGCAGGAGCACGTGACCGCTTGTTCAACCATGTTCGATTGGGAATAAAGGAGGAACGCTGCATCGCAGCCTTTTCAGACCAAAACCAGTCGACTCAGCGTCCAAAAGACTACAACATATGGGCCAATCGCGGTCATCCGTGCTTTTATAAGAACGAAACGGCGCGTTTAGTGACATTTGCATACAAATCCCCATCTAGTAGGGCGCAGTCTCCCAGTTTCGGTGGAAGTGCGCGAGTTCGATTGGGATTCAAGTAGGAAGGGAGCGTCTCAGCTTTCTCGGACCAAGACCATTCGACTCAGCACCCCGAAGACTATAACTGGTGAAATTTTAATTTTTGCCTTAACTTCCCCTTTAAAATTAGTTTTTCTGGTGAATGGTCACCGTTTCCGATTGGAAGAAGTTATTTCTTTGGAATTTGATGAAATTATTCATCGACTAATTTTCTCTGCTTGTAAAGCACACGGATTGAGAGTGAGTGGATATTGCAGCAGCCGAAATACCTTCGCGTTTGAATTGCCGTTGCTACGCTTCACTATGAACAAACAATACCATGCGGACAAATGTGAGCACACGACACGGAGTACTGCACATCAGCACAAGCCTTTTCTAATAAATCGTTACGGGTTGGGGCTGCTGTACTACTAAAACTCAGCGCAGACCTTCAGTGAAATCTTGGGGACTGAATGGGAGAATCTTACCTGACTTCAAGCCAGTGAGAAGCACCTGCTCCCGATAACGGCCGGGTCTTCCTGTCCGGCGTCCGCTATTCTGGTAACGTTGACCCGGACGATTGGAAGTCCCACACATCTAAACGCCACCTGCCGATGGGCAGGTAACGAACGAAAGCGCTTCACTTCCGCAACCAGATTGCGACGGAGCGTCACTCAAACTCCCAGAAAAGAACAATATGAAGGGCCGCAAGCAGAACACGCATCCGCCCAGAACACCCACAGTCGGCAGCGAGCAAGAAAAAATAGATACTGATCCGCATTCACCTGAAGCACGGACGGTGCAGCAGTCCAAGATCCTCTCTACACGTTCGCTGCACGCTCCCGAGCGGCCAGAGCTCTGTGGCTTCATTCATCTGTCTGATCTGGCAGAAGATGTAGATCTAAGCGTAGATTATGTACATGACTGTACAACATGACATCAGATTCTACTGCCTGCTCCACACTACAAAAGTACAGTGCTACTCGTGTACATCCATATGTAGGTCTACTAGTACCATGACTCATGCATGAGTACGAGTAGGTCTACAATCATTGCGGGCCCATCTTTCCGCTGATTCCACGCCAACTCCGAAATGAAGCCGACTGTCGACTGTGTCGCCAGAGGCGCACTAGCTGTTCAAGTGTCATCACATGCAACAGTGAGCGATGTCGCCTAGCCTGTACAGTGTCTACTATGATTATGTAGTCGCTGCGCTTGTCTGTTCACACACACATACACGTCACGTGGTATAGGGCTAGATCGTAGTAGAAGCAAGGCAGGGCAGACTGGGAAATGAGATCCTTTTTTTCGGGCAGTAGCTACAGCCAAGGCAAAGGCAAAGACGTAAAAAGGCTGGCGGCATCCACAGCAGCACTCTGCATAACATACCATCATCATGCATGTACTAGTATTATTGAAGTCATTCATACTGAGCCCGAGTCACGTTTTTATTATTTTTATTTCGTCCAGTCGGCTACTACATGTATCATAATCGTCTTGGGGGTTAGACAATGGCAAGTAGCCATGTAGGGGCGTGAGCCCGCCTTTCGGCACCGGAAGAGGACCCTAACCTGATCTGGTGAGCTGCGTCGCGTTTTGATCATGCAGACTGAGGCTACTCATTTTCACAGTTCGGCCTCCAAAGGCCGCGGTCACACATGAAAAGTTTGCACCGCTTTTGTGGAGGCAAAAAGCGTAACTACCGCAGCCGCTTTGGCGGACCACACGATGCAGCGGTCACACATACACAGACTACTACTGAGTACTGTGCTCCTCAACAAAATGCAAATGCAGCACGTCCTATGAAATTTTAGATGATAGTCCTAGTTGAAGCGACCTTCGCTTGTACAAGTAGAGCTATCATGGATCGCTGACAGGCTGCTGAGTGTCTCCTGTCAAGTACACTCGTGGATTCGGGGCACATCCACTGGCGGCCCAGTACTGGTGTACATGTATTTGAATAATAGTTTAGTTTAGGCCGAGTAAAAAAATTACTAGATGATCGTCCTTTTTTTTGGAAAAATCGGGGAGGGCGGGAGGATTTTATTTTTATTTTTTTACTTTTTACCCTCTCATGCACACAGTGTACACAACAACATCAAGGTTTTTTTTCTCTTTTTTTCTTTTTTTTTCTTTTTTTCTTTTTCTTTCTTCAGCAGATCGATACTGACGTTGTGATATACTAGTAGTATGTGGTCCATATAGTAAAGAAAGTATTAAACAAAGCGTGCACATGTTTCCTGCATCCGCGATCGGTAAAAAACCAACGATTTCGGCAAAAACTCACGATTTAAAAAATAAAATATTTCTTGGGGCGCTGACAAAAACTGGGGCGGACGGGGACGATCATCTAGCTTTTTTTTTTACTTGGCCTTACATCAAATTCAATATCAAAATTCATTCAAATAGTTTCAAATATTCTTTTCACCCTGGCCGACACTGTGTGTGACGTATAGGTGAAGATTCTTGCAATTATTTCCAGCAATGAGCAATGACAGGCTTGATTAGAGCAGTCAGACCCATTTCTTGACGGAGTGTACTAATACTATTATGACTAATCCCCGCTAAAGTCATGACGTCACTAAAACACGATCACTACTGCACCTTCCTGCACTTTACGACAGCCAAACAACACATGTACAGGACATGGACATGGCCATATGGGACGACTGTACATGTATTGTGATGAATATTGAATTCCTACATCACACAACTACTGTTCATGATACCGACTGACTGGCTGAACATGCTGCACAACTCTCAAGTCCACATCTACAGTTCATGATAGCCGGGTATTCACACTGACTGACCTGCTGAGAGTTTGCCAGTCTTGTGCATAGTGTAGACTGGGACCACTACAAGTAAACAGTTGACCATCATGCTCATAACACGAAACCATAATTATGGAAATGTATCCAGCGGATAACGTCATTCGCCTAACTGACAGGATGCCGCAGAGAACACTGGCGGACCTCGCCGCGAGATATGTTTGCGACATGTAAAGCGTGTACAGTGAATGTGACCATGCCTGACCAAAACACGCACTGTTATGTAGCCGAGTTAGTCAGACTAATGTTTACGCTTTTTAAATGTGTTTTTAAAGTATTGTAATGTACCCGAGTTTATTTGTTTGTGCTGTTTTTGTGTTCATTTTACTTTACACATTGAAAACACAGGACCACTCTTGCTAATAACATAAACTGGTGAATAGGAAATGAAAGAAGCAAAGGAGAAGAGGAAATAAAAAAATAAAAAAATAAATCGCAACATAAAAACAGCCCGGGCTCCAGAAGTGCTCAGGAACGGACAGACACTGATCGTATTATTCACAGGGGCACGCTACCTCAAGTAGAAGTACAGTGCTGAAATCCGACCCCCTTAGTGCTTTAGCGCTTGTATCCTCACGTAGTCCTTTTAATAGGGAAACGATATTCATGATATTCTTTATGGTTGTTTTGGGCCTTTTTTCTTTTTCTAATCTTCCCATGCATCCCCGTTTCTGGTGCTCTGGTGGCATGCTGTTGCTAGGACCACGGGTCGGTGGAGTGCATGCAGCTTCACCAACGCCACTATTCTGTAGTATCCATATTCCTATTGCTCTCTATTGTACTTCTCACATTATTTTATTGCCGTGCGACATAGCTATTGCACATTTTAGCTGCGGTCACCTACCCCCTCCTAGCTCCTAGCACAACATTGAACCGTCCAAACTGGAAGTATGTTGGTTTAGGCAATGGATATTTGTTACAGCTACATGTGAGGTGTCTGGTAGTGGAATGTCTCAGTAGCCTGTCAGTTTTGTGCTAAGTTACCACGCTTTCTAACTGTGTATTATCTTGTTACAGTATTGTACAGTAACTCATAACACGTGATCCATACGTCCAGTCTTAGTTTTACTTTACCTTCTTTTACTTATACTTTCGACTTCTTATTTTTTTTCTCTGCTTGCTGTGGTTGGCTAAGAAAACCCTGCAATCGCAACGCAAAGTATTCAGTGGCAGATCTAGCCATGTACGCAGCATAGTTTTGAATTAAACTTTTAAACTAAACTGCATGGATGATGGATACTGGCCGGTCTCACCACGACAGAAGGTTTGCAACTTCCACTAGGCCTTCCGGCACTGAGTGTGACCTGGTGACAATCCGTGACAATGCTTGCACTGTTTCTAACGTCGTGTCTGCCAAAGATCTTTGGAGCTGATGCCTTGTTCTCGCGAGTGTGTGTGTGTGTGGGGGGGGGGGGGTAATCTCGCTTTTAAAAACCGGATTAATTGACAACAAGACTACAATTACGAGTCATTAAAGCCCGTTGTTGCTTTCTCTCCCCTCTCCTCTCACCCAAGCCATTCTGCATAAGCGAAGCTGTGGACGCAGCATACTGCTGATACACTTCAACGCGGGAATGCGTATAATAATAATAATAAAGCCCTGTAATACAACTACATTTTACATCGATGCAGAGGAAATGAAAAATTCATGTTACACTTTGCATATCGTCACTGTGTGCCTGACAGGTGATATTCTAAGAGCATCTGAAACAGTCAAAACCTTCCCAGCCTGTTCAGCCTGCATGGTTTGGATGGTGTAATTCCGGGGAACCTCAGCAGACATGGAAAACATTCTGAAATGCGAAAACGTTTTTAAAGGATAGCAAATCAAACAAAGGCAAGTGAGGTCGGCCAAAGAACGCAACGGTGATGGTGATGAAGTCAACGTAGAAATCACACCCAACTGGGATAATGCTTGTGTGCAGCAAATGTTTAAATTAAACTAAGATTAGATCTTCAAGAAACCTGTGGAAGACAACATTAACACAATATTGGTTTTCTGCATAGAAAACATCAGATCAAAATGAAATACATCCACTGATCTAGATGTTGGAATGTTCATGACTTGGGCAGCATATGCAAGTGAGAATCGCACGTGGTACAACGGCCATATGGACTTGGTTCTCCTCTACTAGATATCATCGGGTAGATTGGATCATGCCATAGAGATTCACAATGAGTAGTGATACAAATGCATAACTTGCTGACAGAATCACCACTTTTATAGAACAGTATGTCTGGATTATACAATCTTCCAACAGGCCACGTTGATTTCCAGCCAAAATTCGGAAGGTCTGGAGATGCTATCCTCAACAGCCACGTGTGTGGTGCCACACGATTTCATTATGCGCAGAACAGCGGCCGGTACAGAGATAGAGACAGACAGACACAGAATGACAGAGACGGAAACAAAGGGATGCACATAAAGAGCGACAGACAGAGACACGGACTCAGAGAGAAAGAGACAGAGACAAAGACAGACAGGCAAAGACGATCAGACCCAGAAAGACAGAAACAAGAAGAGAGTGACAAACATTAAGAAAAAAAACAGGAGAAAAAACATTAAGAAAAAACAGGAGAGACAGACACACAGAATCAGGAGAAAAACAGACAGAGACATACAATCAGACATAGAAAGTCAGAGACAGAAACAGAGAGACACACAGTCATAATGAATGACAAAAGGAGAGACAGACACAAAGACTCAGAGAAAAAATAGAGAAAGAGAGAGGCAGATCAAGAAGAAGAAGACACAGAGACAGAGAAAATGAGACTGAGAGAGGGACAAAGAGAGACAGAAGAATAGCAGCAGAGAGAGAGAGAAATAGAGACATAAATACAGGGACAGGCAGACAGACAAACATAAAGAGACAAGCAGAGACAGCCAAACAGACAGACCGAGACAGGGAAACAGTTGGAGAGTTACACAGACAGGCAGATAGAACGACCGAGACGAAGACTCAGAGAAACACATAGACACACACAGAAAGAGAGACAGAGAGAGAGAGAGAGAGAGAGAGAGAGAGAGAGAGAGAGAGAGAGAGAGAGAGAGAGAGAGAGAGAGAGAGAGAGAGAGAGAGAGAGAGAGAGAGAGAGAGAGAGAGAGAGAGAGAGAGAGAGAGAAACATAGAGGCACACAGACAGGCAGACTGACAAAGACAGGCAGAAGGAGAAAAACAGACAGACGAGAGATAGACAGTTGAAAGGCACACAGACAGGCAGAAGGGGAAGACAGACAGACGAGAGATAGACAGACCGACAGATATATACAGAGAGGGAGAGAGAGAGAGAGAGAGAGAGAGAGAGAGAGAGAGAGAGAGAGAGAGAGAGAGAGAGAGAGAGAGAGAAAGAGAGAGAGAGAAAAAAATATGTCGAGACACACAGATACGAGAGATTTCGTTCCTTGTGTTTCTAATACTGAAGTACACAAGAGAGACTGGAAGCTGTGTCACAGCTCTTGAGTTTCACATATTACTACGATCATCAGGCAACTACTATAATATAAGTAGGTAGCAGCTGAAAAACATATAGTGAGGTGAACTCATAAAACAGTGAGCCGAAAAAAATACGATTAAAAAAGCCGATTCACAAACCAGGTAAAGACAGGAAGAGAGACAAAGAAAGATATGTGCGCATATACCCTGCACCCATGCAAGCGCAAACACACAGAAGGGAGTTGATAGGTGGAGAATTAAATCTGGCTTTGGAAAATTTATTTTTCATTGCAATCAGGTTCGGCCTCATTTTCTCTGTGCTGCGCTGATGAGTCCACAAAGGACGAAACAGTTCTGTCCGCAGATTGGGTATAGGTAGATAGAGAGATATAGATGAAGATCGAGAGAGAGAGAGAGAGAGAGAGAGAGAGAGAGAGAGAGAGAGAGAGAGAGAGAGAGAGAGAGAGAGAGAGAGAGAGAGAGAGAGAGAGAGAGAGAGAGAGAGAGAGAGACATAGGCAGCTGTATTGGCGATTATAATCCGATGTATTCTGTGTGGCGTAGACCAGGTGTGCATTGAGAATCATTTCACAAGGCCTCGCAATAATTATATGGAATTGTGCAGTAATGTGGTGCAAGTCTTCATACGTTTCACTCAGGTCATGTCTGATATCGGCATAAGAGAAAATCAGTGGGTGTCCATCCACTTCACTTGCAGACTTGCGTGTTTCTCTTGCGACGGATGCACATGGTACTTAGCGTCTGTGTCAATTGGCTCATTCTGCGGGCGAGTGGTCACTGCCCGAGTTAAATGCCGGAAAAGGTAAGTAGCTCTAGAGTGCAGTATAGAGAACATTATGCCAAATACGCGGTCATTAGGAGAGACTATACCAGCAACTTCCACTCATATACTCATATGGAGTTGTGGTTGATCAACAGCGTATCTTTTAGGTCCATTGGTCTTGTTTGAGTGACACTAGCCATGCAACCGGACAATGTTGGTGAACGGCTTCATAACCAAGAACTTGATTGGTTTGCCATTTAGCTTCCTGTGTGGCGTGATATTGTTTCCGTGGACTGGTTTAGATTCTTGTCCATGTTTCCAGGAGTCTAGCCAATTAATAGCAGCCCAAGCTATTTGAATAGCCGGATTATGTCTTCTTATCTGGTCTGCACTCCATCCGCTTGAATCCGTAAGCAGTGCAAACGCGTTGTCCCTTGCACACTGTGACAGGCATGTGACTTCTGCATGCAATTCTGGAAGAGTGTACAGGGGCAGGACGAATATTCCTGTGAAGTAGCAACATGTTCTGAGTATAATCGTAGGACATCAAGTCTTGACACTACTTGTGACATGATCAATTCTGCTAATGCTCTAGTGCAGACTAGCAATAAGAGGCATTTGTCAGATACTAGTAACCGTGAGGTACTGAGACGATTCTCTTTGGCAAGCCACCCACTCTGCTATAAATGCTCAAAGTTAATAATCTGTCATCTGCCTGCTCCAACTTGGCTGTCCTCCTGACAAGTGAAAACCGCTGGCGTCGTCCAGGCCATAAACACCATTATTGGCATTAATCCAACGCCTCACTTGCTCCTCGTGTCTGCAGGTCGTAACAATAGGTCTGGCACATCGAAAAACTGAAATATTTGGAGCTCTTAGTTCAAGCTACATTTTCAGAGTCAGGAAGTTGGAAATGGCAAGAAACCCAGCTTCCCGTCACCTTCTAAGTTGACGTCACGAGCAATGACCATTATCAGCCAGCAATGTTTTACTAGAGCAAAGGCGCTGGCGCATGACGGGAACAGAAAGCTTTCCATCCAGCAACGTTTCTTTCTCAGCAAAAAAACAAATAAAAAGGAAAGGAACAAAAAAGGAGCCATACCCGATACCCAGGTGTGTAGTCCCTGAAAAGCAGGGAGTCGTAAAATACCGGGAGGCGACACGCCACACATTTCACGATCCGAGCTGCACTCGACCCGCGAAATTTGATACGTGATTGAAACGTCGTCGTCATCTTCTTTTTCTCAATTGTTTTTGCTATGCTTCGAGGCCTATTCTGGATCTCCAGAGCGAAAGCTGGTTGTTTCTGATACGTACCACGCATTACCTTGGGTTGAGCCGTGGCTTTTATTTTTTTGGGAAGTTCACTGCTTTGGAGACGACGGAATGTCAAGGTAAGTTATTCACGAAAAGTACTCAAATTTGAATTGAGTAAGTGCGAATGACAACCCTGTTTTCGGAATAGTTCTCCACTAAACACACCATGCCCATGGCCCCTTCATGTTGTCCAAGTTCCATTCTCTCGGTTTGTGTGAAGTTTCGAGATGAAGATCGATGATGCACTCACCTTTCCATGGAAGGGAAAAAAAAGTAGCATATCAAACAGAATCCATGCAGCATTTGATGCCACTTTCCTCATTCTTCTGCATTCAAAGTGTTTCACATTATGGTCCATGAACTGCACACAATATTTGTCATTTCTTTTAAAACTGTTCATAGCTGTTCATACTTGAAGTAACTGTGTTCTGAACACATTGCCTTCAGGAAACGTAAGGCCGAGTCGCCTGACCGACTGAGCAAAGTTCTCTGCGACGAAAGTCACACTATCGGCAAATGCACTCAAGGCGAATACCCGTGAATACCCTGTATGCTGCTTGATCCACTTATCACAGAAGCATACACACACACGCACGCACACATATACCATGCATACGCCCGTCGCAAGAGAAGAACGCAAGTCTGCAAATGCACTGGATGTGCACCCACAGATCTTCTCTTATAGCAACGATAGCGAACAAGATCTGAATAAGACAGATCAAGACATGCACCAGATAACTGTATAATCCACACAACTGGCAAAGCCATCTGAATCGACCACCAATGCACAACACACATACGCCTTTGGACCTTTGGATGCCCATTGCTCCGTGCAATGATAGCATCAGGAGTTGCAGTATTTCCTGTGGCGAGTTAGATCATTGGGCCGACGGAAGTCCCTGCCACAGCCGCAAATGAACACTCTAGGCTTTGGCACAGCCGCACACACACACACACACACACACACACACACACACACACACACACACACACACACACACACACACACACACACACACACACACACACACACACCTGTCCTGTCCTGTAGAGTCACTGCCGCAAAAGGGTCACGTGATCCCATCACTGGGAAACTTGAGAAGAGAGAGAGAGAGGACACGACGCTCGATGACGCTCCAGGTGCACGGGTAGTCGCATCCGCTTGCCGCATATGCACACGTGCTGGAAGGCTGAGCGCTCCTCTGCTGTTGGTCTATGAGCCACCCTTGAACAGCGATGCCTTCCCCGTCCCCGGACACCGCGAAAGCAGCGACCACACCTGTCACAATGCGCGGCACAACATCCCTCCGCCGGTGCCCGAAGTGCTACACACACACACACACACACACACACACACACACACACACACACACACACACACACACACACACACACACACACACACACACACACACACACACATACACACACACACACATACACACATACACACACGCATGCTCGTGCAACATTCACATGTCACTGCTTCAGTTGTTTTTAGCTGTGTCATATTGTGTCTTATACAGAGCTTCACTTTGGGAAAAGCTGTTGAGATGCTGGAGAGCACTTGTTGCCATGCTTGTGAAATGCCAGCACCATTGCATGCCTTCAGCTGGCACACTTCCTGGCGTAGCAGATTTCCAAAACCTGATGCCTTGTGTAACTGTGTCCTGATAACATGCAGGAATGACTCCATCGCATCAGTAACACTCGCCTGTCTCATTGTCAGCAGTTCGCAAATTCCATGGATTATTTCACCTTCCATAGGCCTGTACACCATGGTGGCACTGTCACTCTTACATGGATGGATCTGCACATAGGCAAAGCAAGGGTTGAGGGCGGAGGTTTACATTATAATGTCAACAATTTACATACTAGGTACACACGTAATTTTCAGGACACGAATAAAATAATATCCTGTCACAGTTTCAACACTGTCACATGTCATAGTGAACAGACAATGCACCGTGGGCAGACTCCCATTTTTCGGGTGAGTTTGGGGCGCTTAGTATGCTACAGATTATACATTCGTGTTCACAAGGACAAGACGAGACCAAAAAATGCCGACGAGAGAATGTCACCAGTAGTCCACAGCTGAACATCTCCACAACTCAGCCTCTCAGGTCACCAAGTGGATACGTGGCGTCATCTACATCTTCCACGGTGGACTCATCACTTTGGCAGGCATCTCTGTCAAGCTCCATCATCCTTTACCTCGTCAAGGCACAAACTTAGAATCACCAAATCAACTGCTGACACTCGGACGATTCCTTGGGAGCAGGATTATTTTTTTGATTTTTGGGACCAAACAGCGAACGCGTCCTTTGTGCATGACCTGCGCCGCTTTGACCTCATGGGGATTCTATATTTCCCCTCAGCACTCGTGCCCAAGCTGAGTCAATCATCCGACGCGGTTGTGCATCTCGTGTCGCCTCCCGGTATTTTACGACTCCCTGCTGAAAAGGCTCTCCCACAGATTCCAGTACAAAGGC